>NC_143442.1:35321956-35625570 GCF_987193195.1 Phasianus colchicus
GGTCCATATATGTGGTCATGTTTCTGCATGCTCAGCTGCCTGCTTGAGCTCCTGGAGGGGAGGACTCTGCGTTTTGTCCCTGGAAACATGTGTGGAAAGATCAGAAGGTGATAGCTGGCCTTTTTGGTCCGAGGAATTCATCTTTTGGGGTTCAACAGCTTATTGTTGTGCTATTAATTTCAGACTCTCAGAGCTGGCAGCGATTGCTCAGGAGCAGATGATGTTTGAAATACTGTCTGTGCTGTCATTGTAACTGAATCTTCATTATTCAGAAAGCTTTGGCTGGCTGCTGGGTCTGTGCTGAACGAATCTTGCAGTACAAATATTTGCCTGTGGAGAGATGCCTTATTATTAATTTAAAGCCTGACATAAATCACGAGCTCAAAAATGCAGACTTAAGCTTCCTGGACAAAAATAGATGTGGCCTCTTGCATGGGGAGCCGTTCCGATTTTGCTTCCATAATTGGATCATGCTGAAATGGATACCTTAAATTTAGTTACAAAAGGCTAACCAGAAAAAAATGCCAACAATTTATCACAGCCACGGTGCTATATTTAAAGCTGTCAGCGTTTCCAGGATATAAAGTGATTATAAATCCAAGCGATTTGTAGCCAGCCGTAGGAATCTGCCTTCATGCTGACATTTAACACTGAAGTTCTCCACACCAGAGCTCCCTGATTCAGGAACGTAATTAAGCCTTCACCTCTTATTAATTTCAGGATAGCTTATTGCCAATACAGGCTTAAATGTAGGCATATATTTGAATGTACTGTTGAATCCATGTCCAAAAGCTGAATTATTTTTCTCAGTAATGAAGACCTGGCTGTGGATTTGAAGTTAGAAGTACCAGAATGCTAGATGCCATCTGTCCATCCCTATTTGTTAAACACAGAAATGGAGCATCTGTGTCTCCTAAAAGGTCCTATTATTTGTTATTAAGTAATAGCTTCGCTTTTGCTTGCTGTGACCTCAGGTGAATGAGATCTTTTAGCTGCTCAGGAGCTGTATAATTGAAAGACAGTTGCTTGAATTATGTTTAGGATAATCCTGAAGGAGCCTGGCATTTGGAAAACTGGCCAAGAAATGAGGCAGCTAGTAATACTTCTGCCTACAGCTCTGCTTTCCATTGTGTTTTCATTTCCTACCTTCATTCCTTTTCCCTTAAGTGACATCAAGCTTGTGGAATGTACTCACTTATTAGCAGAGTAAAGGATAAGCAAAAAAAAAAAAAAAAGCAATAAAAAAGAAATTACTTCTAAACCTCCCTTGCCAAGTATGTGAATCTTTCAGGGAACTAACACATGGCCCAGCTCTGCAAATCACTGAAGAATGTGAGTTGTTCCTATTGGAGTAAACAACACTCAGCAAGTATCTGGGATATTACACTGGGGAAGTGAGGCCTCGAGCCCTGCATCAGTACAGCAAATCTTCCTGGGGCTTTGAAGGTGCTCCATGTGACTCATGGCTGCTGCTTTTGGGCCACTAAAACCACATCAGCTCCTACCACATCATTTGCACTGCACAGCCCCTGGGCCAGATCTGCATTCATCTTATGGGTTTGGACTCTGAGCTGATGGAGATGGGGACAGAAGCTGAGCCACAGCCATGAAAGCCCTATTTTTAGCAGCTTCCAGGTATCCTGTAGCTGTTATGTTTGCGTGTTTACAGAAGTGCTGCCTGATGGGCAGATCTAACCTCCTGTGCTCCAGTTTGTGCCCAGTGCCTCTTGGCCTCCACGTGAAAATAGCATCTCTGAAAATAGCATCTCAGTGCTATTGCATTGCAGGAGGTCATGCAGAAGACTGCTTTATTCCACCAGCTGCGTTTTCATATGGAGTTTGAGAGGGGCATGTGAGAAGGGTGGATAACAAAAGAAGCCTGGGTGAGAGGAAAGGTAATCATAAATGAGTCCCATCTGTCTGCTCCTGTAACCTACTGCAGCTACTAGATTTGTGAAGGCTCTGTGTTAGCTGTAACTTGTTATAAAGCCTGGTACCAGCTCTGCCACCAGCAAGCCACTGGGGACACCACCAAGTGAATACCACCGTGTGTCCAATGCTTGCTGAGAGGGCTTTGAGGGACCCCCAGGAACACCCATATGCTGCCCTTCGTGGGACACAGAGCAGCAGGCAGTCCTTGGGAGAGCTGCAGAAGGCACCACGAGGGCTTCACTTGACTTCATTGGCAGCCCATCTTTACTACTCAGAGGGAATTCTTTTCCAAAGAATGAATTCTGAGGGAAATGTTCAGCAATCAGTATTTCCAAAGCTGAGCTGGGTAACCAGGAGAAGGGAGATACATCTGATAACCCCTGAATTTATTTCTTTACTGACAAGAACTGCTTCACAGAGAGAAAGAGGCACGGCTGTGTGCAAGGGGTGAAACTGGGGCAGGAGATGTGCAGGGTGCTGGATTGGGGGAAGACATCCTATGGGTGATGCTTTGCTCCTTGGGTCGTGTGTGTGCTGTGTTGCATTTCTCTACTGCTTCTGAAAGCAGGCAGAAGTGGGTGACCCAAGCAGAGTTCAGTTCTGAAGAAGTTGGTAGGTGAAAGCTAGCACAAGTTTTCATCGAGAAGCTTTATTTCAAATGGAAAAATGGGGTCTCAGCTAAACCAAGCTAAAATTGAAAGTGTCTGGGAGGTTTTTGTCTGTCTAGCAACCAGTACAAGTATTAATGTAGTGGAAAGAGAGCCAAACCAGAAAATTGCAAGTGCCCTTAAGTAAAAATGTTCTCATTCTTCAGCCCAAACTTAAAACACATCAGCAGAAAAATGAATGCTATTATTTAATGGAATCTGTAACCTTCATCTTCTACTTTCCTTACAGAACCAAATCCCAAGCAGACCACATCTCCTGTGTCATGTCTAGACTGTGACTTGTGGGCAGTAAGGTTGTCTACTACCATTGTATTCTGAACAAGTACTCACAGTACTTTCGCCCAAGGAAGATGCTTGGTCTCTGGAGAAATATAAGGTCACAGTGATTTGCAATTGGTAGATACACCACAGGGAAAATTTCTTTGACATCTCTCTTACAAAATAACAAAAGCAACAGATTCTTTTTCCTCTACAATCCTAACTTGCTGGCTTCTTTTGACATCTCAGCTTGGCAGCATGCTGCAACGCAAGATGCCAACAGCAAATGCAGGGAGGGGTTGTTTTTGATGCTTCAGTCACATTTATGTTCCTGATGATTGTTTCTTGGACAAAGTAAATGATACTTAGTCAAGCTGACATCCTAACTACAGAATTAATAGCTATAAGGAATGTTCTTTCTGCTAAAACACCAAATGAGATGTATGCCCCAAACCATCTAGACACTGCGTATCAGCTTGGCAGCTGACTCAAGTGAGGAGACCAAATGACTTCCAAGTGGCTGATGTACTCCAGACAGTTCATGGAACCTTCTTCTAGAAGGATCTCCATAAAAACAGCTTTCAGGATGCTGTTTAGAGGGAGGTTGCTTGGCGCTGCTTTGGCTTTGTCCACGTGGTTCTGTGGGGCTTTGAAGTTGTCCATCCTCCTCCCATGCGCTTGCTCTCGTTTTGACCTTCCTCATGCAAAAATAGCTCTTTTTAGTCACAGAAAATATCAAAGGTGTCAGACAATGGCTGGGTTCTTGTTCTCATTGAAATGGGTGGGAACTTTGCTATGATCCTGGAGGGGAACGTGATTAGGGCCCTGTAACAGACCTCAGCCCAAGGAGCAGTAGGATCTGATAAGCTGTGGTGGCTCAAGATGCTACAAGAGGACGGAGAGGGAGGGGAGCTTTCATCTTGGGAACACATGGGCAAATCCAGTGTCCGTTTGGAGGCTTGTGGGGCAGGGGCTGGAAGGCAGATCTGAGCTCCTGCAGGCTGCAGCAGAAGACAGGATCTCCAAAACGAGCATCGTTGAGCTGGCCAGAGCCAAAGCAACAACACTGTCCCAACCTGCAGCTCATGTACAACTCAACCTATGGTTCCTACCTCCTCCTAACCCACAGGTCCTACACCCTACCAACCTACATGCCTTTCTTCATCCAGCCCACATGTCCTATACTCACCATGAACTCACACCAATGTTGTCATCTTGACTCCTAATAACGAGGCAGATAATATGAAGGCCCTATGTGTCTAACATGCTGACTTTGGGTGTTTGGAGAGGTTTTTGGGAGGGGGCAGTTTTCTGGGTTAAAAGAGATTAGCTCACCTCCCAGACCTTTCCTTACCCATGACCTTGGTCACAAAACAGCCACAGAAGTTTTTCCATTAGAAAAAAAAAAACTTTCTTTAGAGCCAGTGGCTGGAATTACCGCTCCCAACCTAACTGCCAATTTCTCTGCTGGAGTTCAGGCTCCATCAGAAGAAACTTGCTCTGCTGTTTCAATTCACGGCCCTCCCTACGTGTAGAACAGTTCGACATTAGAGACGATGAGACAAAAATAAGTGGAGGAAGCTAAGCACGGGAACATAATCAAAGGCATCAAGCCTTTTAAGATAGCGTCTGTCCTAATATTTACAGAATCCCTCCAAAGCCAAGAGACTTCTGCTAGACTTCACAGACTCAATGCTGTTCTGTTCTTGTTTATGGCTCTGGGGCCAAAGTAAATCGAGGGGCTGATAAACACAGCGCACCCTGCCACGTTCTGTCAATGGACATCTTCCTTGGAATGGAGTGCCTAAACAACATAAAAGTGTTTTAATTCTGTTTTATGTTCTCATCTAAACTGTTATTTTCAGCTTTATTCTGGAACACCAACTCAGTGGGACGTGTTTTTTTCCCCTGCCTCTCCATCATAATGATAAGCAATGGTGCCAACCTGTGTGCAAAGTTCCTCACTGGCACCATTCTCATGTGTTTGGCTTGCAAGTGTCCCTCATGTGGAACTTTGCTCGTGTGAATTCAGGGCAAGCTGCAGGCCTCGGAATGGCTGCACTCAGAAATGTAGAGCTATTTAAAGGGAGCTTTCACTGGAGCCCCTTGTCTTGTTCTGTGTCTGGACCCTAATTGGAGAAAGGAATTGTGGACCAAGAGGAGGAATTTGGCAGGACTCAAAAACACAGGTTCGCCCCAGGGCTGTAACATTCTGGGTTGCTGCTGCCTAAGCACAGAGATTAGTGGCTCTCATCCCACCAGTTCTCTTGAATACAATAGAAGCCCTCTAATTGTTAATTAGAGCTAATTGCTCACCAGGAAGGAACTCAGGCTTTAGCTAATGATCAGAGATAGCTCAAGGCTTCTGGATGGAGGCTGGTAGCCCCGAGGTGGGGTGCCTGCAAAAGGGCTGCCTTGCTCACCTTCCTCCTCCAGCATCTGGGCAGGTCTAACCTAAGCTGTCCCAGGCCATTACCTCCCCCTGCATCAGACCTGCATCCCACAGGGGCAGCGTTTGATGATGAAAACCACCAAATCCTTTTTTCCTTGCAAGTATGTCATGTTGGGGAGCTCGGAGATGTGGTGGGAAAACAGGACAGAGTTGTGTCTAACAGGTATTTGGCACTGCGAAGCAACTGCAAGCTGGAGGTGAGTTGGGATGATGGGCTGACTTGGAAGAGAATGCGTGCAGCAGAAGCCACAGCATGAAAGGAGGCTGGGGGTAAATGCACGGGGTCACTGGGGTTGGCTTTTGTGGGTTTGTTGCTGCAGGGTGGAATGCAAGCAATTTCTTGGCACTATTTTTCCACAGGATATTAGCATTATAAAAGGGAGCTGCCGAGAAGGAATAGTTAAGATATACTGCTGTTGGCTCTGTTCATCATCTCCATGTTTTTTGTGTTTTTTTTTTTGAGTCTGCTCCATCCTTTTCCAGTTCGTGTAGCCTGAGGAACACTGTATTCAGTGTGGCAAAACCTCTTGTTCCTCATGCCCTCCCTTCCAGCCCCTGCTGTCTCAGGGCATAGGGGGCGTCTCCTTCTGTAGCAGTATGCTACATCCCTCAAATCTGAAGGAAAGGGCTTCTTGGCAAGGACAAAACAACAGATCGCTGCCTTCTTTCCTTCCCTGACATGTAGGAAGAGATCCCAAGTGGGTCTTTGTGTTTGTTCTGGCTCTAGTTTGCTTTAGGTATTTAAGGTTTCAGCAGGCTAATGAGCCTATGGTATCCAGGGAATGCAGGCATGGACCGAGAATCAATGGAGGGATGCTGAAGGAGGGGAAATAATGTGAATGTGCCCCTCCTTTCAGTCTCTCCTCAAAGCTATACTGTGGCTCCTGGCGAGTTTGCTGTTTGGGAGGTTTTTGTTCTTCCTGCAGCAAGAAGAATTTGACTTCCCCGCCCCATTCATCCTTCATCCCTCCATTTAGATCATGACAGCTGAGTGGTTTTTTGGGAGTGGGAAAGCACCTCTGTGCCTCCTTTCACAGCAAGGTGAAAATCTTGCTGTTCATCGAGCCAACGTAGAACCTCTCCATACTGGGGGGAGGAGCTTTCTGTCATTAGGACAGATTCACCTAAACTTCGAGGCTCAAGTTATGTCTGGTACAAATTCATGCAGTGCCTTGGAAGAGCCTTCTTGTTCCTCTCCAAGGTCATACACACAAGAGCTGCCCTGGGAAATCAAACCCAAGTCAAAAAATGAAGTTGGAAAAACAGCTGTTTATGATCTTCCCCTCCCACTTTGTCAGTATCAGATCCAAACCAGATTAGATTAAATTGTACCAAAAAGTGTCCAGATTGCATTGTTGTACAGTGGCCAAGAATGAATGAGTTTTCTTGATCCCAGGTCCGCACCGCAATTTCTTCTGCATTCCTCTGGCTGCCCACGTACATTGAGCAATGAATGCATGCCATTTCCAGGACCACCAGGAGCAAAGTGAATGTTTACCAACTGAAAATTGCCCTTCGGTCTGTTGGAAAGGCATTTTGTCCTTGTTGGGATAAACGCTGCCATAGCAGAAATGGAAGATGGCAGCTCCCATCACACCACAAAGACCCCTGCAAAGAGAGCAGGAATGCAGCAACTATGTCCTTCCCCAAGCCTCAGCCTGGGGGATAATCACCTATAGTTTGTCTCCTCATCATCACTGTGCTCAGGTCACAGATATTTAGATATTTATAAATGTAGATAAGATCCCATTGCAGTCTTTTTCAGGCTGAACAGTTGCATACAGCGACTGTTGTCCTCCAGGATGGAGTTGACCTCCATATGCCATGTTGCTCAGAGGTGTTGTATGAAAGTATTTGGGGTGAAATGTCTGAAGGTACCAAAGAGCAGCTGAGAATTACAGGCTCCCTGTGATCTCTGGGACCTGAGAGTGAGCACAGAAAGCAACACAGCACTTGGTTCAGTTGTAGGAGGATGAGGTTCAAGTCTTTGCTCCAGTGCAGACTTCTAGCTCCATGCTACAATTCCCTGTCTGTGAGATGATGTCACATTGTGCTGGAGGAACGAGGCTTATTCTGGAGAAGCAACCACGTGATGAGGTCCAGGTTGGAGTAAATGTATCCTTCCACTGGTAAATACTGTGTAAGGGGGGAAAAAGGGTGTAAATGAGATTTGCAATTCGAAGAGATTTAAAGCAGTTTTAGAAAAGTCTGTCTGGTGTGGGAGCATTTCATCATAGCAGAGCAGGGCAGCTGCTGGGCCCTCAGCTTAGCCTGGCTCCTGCACATGGGTTGGCCATCCCATAAGGTTCCTTTTTAATAGAGGGGTGTAAGGTAAATAAATAAGATCTGGGCTCGCTAGTCCTCGGGCATAACTTACTTCTACTGACAAATGCCAGCTGTTGAGATTGTTCCAAGTTACAGCTGCCTCATGATGTCTTTCCCCATACGTTGTAAAGTAAGCTGAGTTTTTTGGGTCCGGTGTCCTCTGAAAGACTGGGAGGGCATGGGTGATGTGCTGGAGCTTTGCAGCAGCCACAGAAGCAAGACAAGAAGAGGGCAGTCTCAGTAACAGCATGCAGCTTGATGGAAACACTGCATGAACACTGCAAGGATAAAGCATTCCTCGCCATAAAAAGGATGACTGCGGATTTGCCAGCAGATCAAATCGCTGCTGAGTTTTCAGAGTGGTGGCAAGTCAGGCTCCTCAGGCCACGCAACCAGTGTGGTGAGTGAGAACACACAGCCCTTAGAAAGGAAGGCTTTGGGTAAAAATCCACGGAGTTTAACGCACTCCGATGGTAAACGAGATAACAGATTTGATCAGCAGCCAGTAGTTTTATGGGTAGTGGATAGTGACGTGAGCACTGATGTCAGATGAGTTCAGAACTCCATTGAAGCATGCCACTGATCAGCAGAGGTGATTGAATCTATGCTTTAAAATCTGTAATTGCCCCCAGATGACCTTAAGTTGCTGCTCGGCAATGGCTGGTGCAGCAGATGCTGTAGTAGGAGGGAGGCTGCTTATTGCTAAGGGGATGTTTTGAGTTTGACAGCTCTGGCAGCTGTCTCTTGAGACCATTCTACAAAACCTTGGGATTAATGAAAATGCTGCTCAAACAAGATGCGGTGGTCAGGGGTGTAAAATACAGAGCTGAATTGGTTTTTTTTTTTTAGAGCTGAGCAAAGGCAAATGTTTGAAAATGGTCCATACTTGGGGGGTTGGAGATTCATGATCCTTGAGGTCTGTTCCTACCCTGGCCATTCTGTGTGATTCTGTATGGTGACACCCCATGACATTAGCCAGGTCTCAAAAGGACATCCCCTTCCTTCCTGTACATGGAGGGTCATACATACTTTCTGCAGCTGGGCAAGTTCACCAGCAGACCTACATCTGTGGTCCCAGTGGTCCAACTTGTCCCAGAGCTGTTGGACTCACAGGCTGAGGACCATTTTATATATACATATATATATATATAATATTTATATAACCAATAACCACTTACATTTGTTTTAATGAGCATATTCAGAAAGTCCACAAACCTTTACTCTACTAATTACAAAATGGTTCAGGTCTAAAACCACCCTTGACCATTAACCATTTTCTTGTTCTGGATTTAAAGTAGGTCAGACTTGACTTTTCAAGCAGTCTAAAACAAATAAATAGCATAACAGTGAAACAAATCATGCCACTGATCTGTATGCACACTGGTGAGCCTCAGGCCTTACAAATGATTTACTAGAAATTTCAATGAAGTCTGCATGGATGAATTATGGATGGCAAAAACTGGGAATGCAATTCAGCCTTGAAAAGGAGAAAAAGGATAGAGTGTAACAGTTTTCCTCCCATATTTATTCTTTTCAGAAGTTTTATGACACTGGGACATAACTCCTGATATACTTTTAAAGTGGTGTTTTTCTTCCAAAATAAGATTGTGCTGTAGAAACACTTGTGATAACCTATTTTCATCACAGCTGCCACAACAGCCACGTCAGCTTTTTCAACAGCACAGTGCAAAGTTAAGCACCTCAGGTGGGAGATACAGGCACGGTGGACACGGGCTTTTCACATCACTGGTTCAGTCCTACCTAACCTTCTTCACATTCTGATATGCCCAAAAGGGACCATCTGCCTCTGTTCAGTCAGCAGAGCCATCTGCAGAGGAAACCAAATGTTTCAGTGCACATTTTTAATTCTTTTAAGTACCTCCTGCTAAATAATGAATGCATCTTGCAGGCACGGCACCTCTTTTCCTGCTCAGCTGTGGCTGTTGTGAGGCACGAAGATGGACCATCAAGCAGAAGCAAGCATTTGAGCACGTCGAATCACAGAATTATAGAATGGTTTGAGTTGGAAAGTACCTTAAAGCCCATCCAAGTCCCAACCTCTGCCATGTATAGGGTTGCCCCCACCAGCTCAGGCTGCTCGGGGCTCCATCCAGCCTTGCCCTGAGCACCTGCAGGGATGGGGCTCCGCAGTTCTGGGCAGCAGTGCCAACACCTCACTGTCCTCTGAGTGAAGAATTTCCTCCTTCAGTTGTGTTAACTAGGTTGAGGCTTTCATTGATCAGCATTGCCTGCTGCTGGGCTGGTCCTTGGTTCTTGGTAGATTCCTTCATCTGCCATTTCTAGGTGTCAGCATCAGTGACTGCTGTAGATTTGGAAGCACCTAAGTTCAACCCTTGCAGCACTAAGCCAGGCTTGGAGATAGAGGAGCACAAGCGAAATGTATCCTTCCCCAGACCTGTGGCTTGGGTAAAAAGGAGTTCTGCTCCAGCAAAAGTGCTAGAAAGAGAACAGTCCTACCCAATTCCAGTTTAAAAAGAGCAGATCTCCACACACAGCCATGGAGGAACCCCAGCAGCAGCAGTGGCTGTTGCCAGGAAGAGGCAGCAGCCATGGAGAAGCCCTGCAGGTCCCAGGCAGGAGCTACCACCTGTGCCAAGCCTGGTTTGCTACTGATGACAACTGTTCTTACTCTTTTTTCACCATGTTTTCTACTCTTGTCCTTCAGAGGAGGGATGATGAGAGAGCAGCATGGCAGAGCCGAGATGCCCGTGGGTATGAAACCACTGCAGCCAGCATGGTTTTCTGCCCAGACCTTCCATCTCCATTACAGCGATGGGGTACCACACTGTAGGGCAGTCAGGCTCTTCCTTACTGCTGCCACTCTGTGCCTCCCCCAGCTCCCAGCTCCAACCACTACAGTGCTGCCTTCGCTGCCCAAGAGTAAGGCACAGCCCTGTGTGTTAAAAGCTACGATCAAAGCTGTTCAGTGCTCTGTGCTTTCCTGTTTGTCCCAGCAAGAGAGCTGCTCTGACCAGATAGGAATGGGGAACGTGCTCTCAGCGAGGTGAGAGCCCTTTGAACTGGCATAAAAAGCGCATCGTTGTTTCTGCAGCCCTCCCTCCTCCAAACCCAGGAAGAAATAACTCTGACAAAAGCACTGCTGCTGGTTGCACAGAAGCATTCGGAGCATGGCTGCCTTATGCTTATGGTTTTTCAGGCTGTGTTTCTGTGCCATTTGAAGCCCTGGAGGAGGGACAGCAGCCCCGCACAGCTCCATGTGCTTACAGCCAGCCTGTCTGTCCTTCTGTTCCCTGCATTACCCTCTGAGCTCCTGAGGGTGCTGTGGACAAAAACACCCCTTTCTGCTGAGAATAGTTCTGGATCCAAGTTATTCTGCTTCCAGACTTTTCATTACCGATTTGTATTTGGCCAGCCAGCACCAAATCCAGCCCCGCAGCATCTCTGCTGACCCTGGGGGTGAGTTTGTCCCGAGATGTTTCTATCACAAAGCCATCAAAACCAATTTCCTCCGATCTGACTGACTTGAAATCCCAGTGGAGGCAATTCATCTACTGCTGGATGTGCGATATTACAGCAAATAAACATCAGAGACAGGAATGCCTTGCTGGAGATGAGAAATCTGGTCCTGTGATGAGAGGTTATGAACCTTTCTTATCTTATCTGTTGAGTTTTGTAATGAGAAACCTGGCTCAGCAGCAGCAGCTCATGCTGAGCAGCCTGTTCCCAAGGCACGGGGGTGTCCAATGGGGGCAGGGATGGGGACATTGGCCCCATGCAGGTGAGGCCACTTGGTGTGGCATGATGGGACTCGTGTCTTCCAGGATCAAAGCTGTGTCACCAGAGCTGGCTGCTGGCACCACAGTGCATGCCCTCAGCCTTGTTCCCTTCATCTTAGTGTCATAGACTCAAAAAGGTTGGAAAAAACCTCTCAGATCCCCAAGTCCAACCCCAACCCACCCCACCATGCCCACTGCCCGCATCCCTCAGTGCCACATCCCCACGGTTATGGAACACCCCCAGGGATGGTCACCCCAGCACTCCTGGGCAGCTGTGCCACTGCAGCACTGCTCTTCTGAAGAAGAAATTGTACCTAATAGCCAACCCAGAATCTTCTGCTCATACTCTCCTTAACTTGTCAGAGCACCACGGCCCCTCTGAGGTGCCCATGACCAGCACACAGGGCTATGGAGCTCATCTCCACACCATAAGAGACCCGAGACAAGAAGGATATAGGTAGTTCTATGATTGTTTTCTACCTCTTCTTTCTGCTGATGGTAACTGCTGCTCTGCTATGTGTCTGCTGAGGAAGCTAACCCACGCAGATGAACCAATTTGGTAAGAATAAAAAGAAAACTGGTGGCAGAAGCAGGATGGGCCCAGGTCCCCTGGCACTGCACCGCGTTGCTGGCAGCTGTACGTACAACAGCAAGGAAGAAATGTGGAGGCTTAAGTGATTTAACTTCAAGAGCACAGCAGCAAGAGTGAAATCCACTTATACAGGCTAATTGATAGCGAATGATTCCTTAATTAGAAATTAAGACCTGTCCCCTAACTTAAGAGGAGGAACAGGACCAACCAATGAGCTGAGGGGTGTATTTGTGACTGTGGGTTTTCCTTCGGAGATGCTCTCGTCCATTAACTTTTCATGACATAAATTTGTTTGCCTTAATATATCCAGTTAGAAGCATTTTCAGATGCATTATTTAAGGCCTGAAAATAAATACTGGATGCTCAGGCTGTGCTTTGTGAAAGCTCAGCGCGCCTTGCCTTCTCACTCAATTATTGATTGCGTTTTCCACTGCATTTGAGACGCTCTGGCATGCACAGGGGAACATCCTGCCTTGTTTACTTGCTCATTCTATCTCTCAAAGTCTCAGAAAACTCATTCAGCGATGGATTTGGGGCTTTTATCCCCACTCTATTTCACCTGTGTCACAGCAGAGAATTTATTTCAGATGCTGCGGCCCCATCAGCGACCTGCCAGCCTCAGGAATTTCTCACCACAGGTACTGATTGGGCAACAGAATGAGATCCACTTGTTATTAGGAAGGGAGATGCCAGTGATGATGCATTTCCACCACCGGTGGCAAAGGTGAGCATTGCACACTTGCTGGCTGGATGAGCACAGGAGAGGTACCTCCAGTCCTGCAGCATCCGAGGTTGACTACAAGGCCAGACAGATGCTCTTCTCACATTAGGGACTTTTGTGTCTCTCTCTGTGTGGGCTTTCTGATGTTTAATAAGGCATGAGCTTCTCTTGCATTTTTTTTTCCTTGCTGAGGCGTTTGTGGGATCTGTCTTCTCAAGGCAGATGTCATTTGATATAAATTATTGCCAGGATAGACTTATCCTTGGGGTTGCCAGACTTGTGTTAGGATTGATTGGCATTAGCCTGGAGGCTCCTCAGGGAGGACAGCAGCCTGCCAGCCAGCTTGGTCCTCACCTTCTGTAGGAACCAGGCTGTGGGTTTAGTGAAAGCTTGGGGGCAAGCTGTGAAAGCCAAGTCAGTGAGATTTGTGGAGGGGAATGCATTTGCACAAACATCCCACCTGGAAGGCTGCAAACAGGTTGGCAGGTGTATTTGAGGAATGTGGTCCCTGGGCTACCAAGCTCCTGGGAGATGCCAGTACCCAAGAAGTGCTGGCCTTTGCTTGCTGTCAAGTCTGCCTCAAATTTGCTGCTTGGCTGTCTTGCTTTGCAGCTGAGACTTGACACAAATGGCATGGCTATGGGAAAGGGTTCTGCTCCCCATGAAATGCTTCTTCCCATCAAAAGCTGCTTTGGCAGATGCTTTTTGAGCAATGGTATGCTGCAGCATCCCCCGAAACAGGTCTGTTGTAAGGGACGAATGTTGTCAGGGCAAAAATAATGCAGAATCTGTTTCATTTGTGTGGCATTGGGCATTTCACATCCCAGCTCCTTCCAGTGTGGCAAATTGGAGCCAAAGAGCTGGAAAATGCAGCGGGCTTGCAGCCCTAATTAATACTGCAAGCAATCTGGGAACAAGACATCATCAGGCTCCAGATAAGTCCTTAACCTGGCCTCCAGCACGTTTGCAAAACCCTGGGCTAAAGCCAGTGGGAAATTCACTGCTGACTTCAAACAGAGCAGCACTGCACCCAAAGGCCTCCTCCTCCAGCCTGCTGCTCCTGTGCCATGCCAGGAGGGCACACAGGGAACACAGGAAGGGTCCTGCCATAGGGGGACCACACGCTGTCTTCAGGATGCTCTTTGGGATGCAACCAGCACGTCCCCATCTGCATCATAGCTGTCTGTTTTAGTAACCCCCAGGGTCAACCTGGGATGCCTGAGACCCTGGCATTGCTCCACCTTAGGAAAGAAGTGCAAACTGTGGACTCATAAGACAGGGAAGAAAGAAAAATGTAAACCCGAGTGCTTCCTGTTCTCCTTTTCATGCTTACAAGAAAGCAATTCAGGCTTGGCGCTTGCATTTATTAAACAAAAAATTCTTGTGACTTCATTTCTTTCCAGAGCAGTCAACCAAACTGCTTGATATGCCGTGACCTTGAAACATAATGAAGCATTGAAAAGCAAATCCGGTGCTACAGAAAGGAAGTGTGTTTTACCATGCTAGAGGAGGTACTGAGGTCCAAGTGAGAAACAACTGAGCAGTCATCTCTGATGGTTTAAATCTCATCCAGGCAGGGCTTGCACAAGACAACCTTTGTTAGGAGAGCTGTACGCTGGGCAAAGTGTGGAGGGCTTTGCTGAGGAGCACCTGGCATTTGGCGTGCATCTGACATTTAGCATCGTTTTGCAATGGTCTAATTCATCATGTTACCCTTTGCCCTTGTTAGTGTGTGATAACCCCAAGGACGTGGCCGTGCCTGGTGGCAGTGACCAGTGCCATGCACCATCTGACCTGGCTACCACTGCAGTGTCCTTGGGGTATGGGAACAGAGGATGTCTTGCACAGGCAAGAGAGGTTTGCACGTGTTTGCACCTCCCTGTGGACAGACCCTGCATCCCTGCCTTGGAGATGGTAGAAGAAAACATCTCTTGATGGATTTGCATTAATTGCTAATTAACTGTTAATTACAGCACAGAGTATCTGCGCAGCTCTGACATCCAGGAGATGCTATACAATGCAAAATCAGATCTCCAGCATCTCCTATTGGGTAAGCAGCCACGTACCCCGAAATATGGCCAAGATGGCAAATTGTGTTGCTATGCTAGATGTACAAGATAGGGACAGTGTGACACAGCTGTGGTAAAGTGATCGTGAAGGTTTTGGCTTGAACAAAACTGCCCAGGACAAAGTTTTAACTCTATCAGGATGCTGCCTGCTAGAGAGGGCCCAGGGCTGCAGGTAGGAACAGGAGGGTGAGAAGCTGGGGGATGCCACAGGGATGCATAGCTTTGGCACCCAGCGTTAGCTTTGGGAAGAGAATGCAGCCATAAATCATCCTCACATGTCCCTGACAGCTGCTGTGACACTGCTAAGTGGGCAGGTGCTTGGATAGGCCTTGCTCTCATTACCGTGTGATTTATGGGCCTGATCTCTCCTGAATTTCTGTGCTACTTCCTCACTCCTGCTTGCAAGCACATCTAAAGGCCTGGGACTGCCATTTCTCCTGTATCTCTTGACACCTAAGCCCTCTGATAGGCAGACAGCAGGGAGCCAATGGGGTTCACAGTCTTATCCTCTGCTTTTATCCAGCGCAAGCAGACTTGCACCTGGTTTCCCTGGGATGAATTTGCAGAAAATGATGTTTCCTTCAGGTTCGTATCAGCTGCCTTCATCCCTTGGGTTCAAATCTGAATTCCTAGAGGAGAGACAGGTGAGCACAACAGCCAGCCTTCAGGCCAGAGCATATCCAGAGGCAGCTGGGGCTCACGGGGCTGGAAAGGATGACATGAGCCAGTGATGCTAGCTGGCTGTCACGCTGCTTGCACTGAGGTGGAAATGACTGTGGGCAGAAGATCTGGCAGATCATCACATTTATTGGTGCTGATGATGGGAAACAGCTGTTCCTAGCACAAGTCGGTGCAATCACCGTTTCAATTAACCATATTGATTAATACAGCAGCTCAGCAAACATCCTAGATGAGGCTGCCTGCCACCAAAGATGTGAAATTACCGTGCACCACTCTGGTTCAATGAGGCTGAAACAGGCACCTGTTTTATCGTGCTATTACGAGAGAGGTGGAAAAGGTCTGGCAGGGATTGCAAACGAGTAGATGGCAACGTGTTGCTCCCCACATCTCTGACCCAGAGAAGATGCGATGCTCTTTAGATGTACAGGGGGAATTAGGTAGAAAGGAGAAAGGATGGCTTTGAGCCTCCAAGGGACACAGAAAGGCATTCTGAAGTCCCCCATAGTTGTCAAGCAGGGATTTCCCAGGGCACTTCTTCCTAAAGATGATAAAGCAGAGGCTTTACCTGGTTAGCTGTAGATAGAGCTGTCTCTGAACCCTGGCTTTTTTTGCAGCTTCTGTCATTCTGCTGCCAGGAGAACATCCATCATAAACAAAAGCTCTTTTGTTTTGTGCAGTTGGACTCAGGGACGAGGAGAAGGTCTGCACAGGAAACGGCAGCATTAACTTGGAGATTGCCACCTCTCCATTGAGTTTGGCCTTACCCATGGGTTTGGCCAGTTGGGGCTGGGGCAATGAATGGGAATGACAAGGGATTGCCTGACTCAGAGTGGAAGGATGAGGAAATCTGACAAGGAAAAGCGTGCTGCTTGCTGGAAATGGGTGATTAACACCAACGGGTTTGCACAGCAGAATCTGGAGAGCGCCTGCGGCACAAGGCTGGGCCTCCCTTATCTCCCACCTCTTTGCTTTCTGTTGTTCATTCATCCCAGCAGCCAAAGGATTTAAAGGCACACGGGAAGCCCTGTCATTTGCTTTGCATGCTTCCTCACACAGCTTAAAAAAATAAGCTCAGTTATTAGTAGGAAGCGATCAGTACCTGGTTGGGTGTTCACCTTCACTCCACAATCACGGGCCAAGGGGCTGGGAATGGGAACAGAAAGCCACAGAAATGCATGCCTATGAGTCCCCCATGCTTCCCTTCCAGATTTACTAAAACATGTTGCACACGTTGGTGGGTAATTGGTTTTGAAATGAGATCAAGCGTGCAGGAAAGTCATACATAATAAATAAATCTCATCTGAATCATTCATTGAGTTTATACCAGCAGTAAATCAGGGCCCCCTGACTGAACAGCATTTGGACACCTGTAAGCACATGCTGTGCTGGGGATTTCTGGAACTCACCTCACTCCCTTCACCAGATGCAAAAGTCAAGGAGCCTTGCTCAGCTGGCAGCCAGCAATAGCCTGCCTCCCATGGAGGAGGAGAAGATCCATTTTGCTACAGCACGATCCAAGAGGGACACCTGAATCTGCCAGCTGCCAAGGCTTCCTACTGCTTACCTACACCATCACTCATCAGTGTGTCTTTAATTTGCAGCAAGGGAGTGATTGGCCTGGAAGAGCCCCCCCCAGGGAACTGCTGGGCTTGCAGCACTACCAGAGCACTATAAGGCATAGCTTGGAAGCAAAGCACTCCCTTGCACAGCTCCAGAAAGCAATCGATAGCATTGCACAGGCAGTGTGATTTGCTGGATAACTATCAACATTCACAAATAATGGAAAACACGTTCTCTCCCAACACGCTCCAATGAAGAGCAATGGGATGCTGCAAATGGGGTGGTAGCAGGAGCCAGGATTGCATGGTGAGCTTGGAGCTTGAATTGGCGAGTGCTCAGCATGCCCTTCCCTCTGCAAGGTATTGGTGGCATTGGGTCAGCAAGCCACCTCCAGCTTCCCTCCAGGAGCTTCCTTCTGCCAGAGATTTCCAGCCCAGCTGCTGCTGGCACTGAGGAGTTCAGCCCCTATCTGCAATTTCAAAGGCAGCAATTGAGCAAAGGTGAGCCCTTCTCTTCCCAAAAGAGGCAGATGTGCTCTCGTATCTGAATCATGGGGATGCTATACTGGATCAGCCCTTCTGTGCACTGCTTAGCCAAAATAAATGAGACAACGTCCCAGTTTGCCACATTCTGTGTAGGTGCTCGAGGAGAAAAAACATGGGCAAATGGACAGAGAAAGTCTTATCTGAACTTTAAGCATGGAATTCCTCCTAGATTATCTCCAGCCCAATATAAAAGCCTGAGCTCATTAAGGCATCCTGTTGGGGTCTAATTGCTCATCACTACCGCTCTCTGATGGAGGATGTGTGAGTGGCACATTTCTAAAGGTGCGACAGCTCCACCACCAGGCAGGGAGCTCCACTGTGCCAAGGCTGGACCCCAGCTGGATGAATGCCCAGGTTGGATGGGGCCCTGGGCAACCTGATCGAGTGGATAGCAACCCTGCCCAAGGCAGGGGTTGGAACCGACTGGGCTTTAAGGTCCCTTTCAACCCAAGCCATTCTATGATTCTGTGATTCTGTGGTTCCACAAGTCCATGGTTCTATGATTCTATGCTTGGGGACACAATGTTGGTAGATGAGAGAAGAGCAACTGATGGCATCTACCTGGACTCATACAAAGCTTTCCACGCTGTTCTACACAACGTCCTTGTCTCTAAATTGGACAGATCTGGATTTGGTGGATGGACTTGGTGGACAAAGAATTGGCTGGATGGTTGCACTCAGAGGATTGTGGTCAACTGTGGACACCAGTGATAAATGGTGCTTCTCAGGGTTTGGTATTGGGACAGGCTTGAGGAGTGAGCCCATGTGAACCTCATGACATTCAACAAGGCCAAGTTCAAGCTCCTGCACCTGGCATGGGGCAATCCCAAATAGACACAGGCTGGGCAATGACCAGATTGAGAGCAGCCCTGTGGAGAATGACTTGGGGGTTCTGGTGTGCTCACAGGGCCAATGGTACCCTGGGCTACATCAGCAGAGGGGTAGCAGCAGGGAGAGGGAGGGGATTGTCCCCCTCTACTCTGCCCTAGTGAGGCCCCATCTGCAGTACTGTATCCAAGCATGGGGCCCCCAGTGCAGCAGGGATGTGAAGCTGTTGGAATGGGTCCAGAGGAGGGCCACTAAATGACGAGAGGACTGGAGCACTTCTCCTGTGAAGAAAGACTGAGGGAGCTGGACTTGTTCAGCCTGGAGAAGAGAAAAGGCTCCAAAGAGACCTCATTGTGGCCTTTCAGTACTTGGAGGGGCCTGCAGAAAAGCTGGGGGGGACTTTTTGTCAGGGGGTATAGGAGTAGGACGAGGGGTGATGGTTTTACACAATAATTGGGTGGGTTTAGAGCAAACATAAGGCTCAGCCAGACTTTTTCCACCAGCAGTGTGTTCAATGTGCATCCTCAGAGAGGGGAAGACTAACAAACACTTTGCTGCCTGGAGATGTGGATTTACCACAGAAAGATCACGGGGCTTCTGAGTGATGCACGTCCGCCTCCCCCATCCCAGAATCCAGCTCTTCTGAATGAGCACTTTTGCTCCCAGAAGCATCTTTTATCTCTGGCCTGAGATGATCCAGAGGTCTCCACAGCCACTTCTCAGGGTTCACAAATAATTCAGCTATTCAGGAAATCACTAAAACGAGTGCAAATGAATGGAGGGCTCGGAAGGGAGGTAGAATGGGTAAATTCAGGCTTTTGGGGACTGAAGAGGACAGTGTGATCTACTCCTGACACAGACTGACTCGCTTAAGGAGCAGCTGAAAAGCAGGGTGATAAATGGTGTGAAACACAGCAACTGTGAGACCCTGCAGCAGCAGGTGCCTGCTGAAAGGTTCCCACCAGCAAGTGAGATCAAACTGCCCCACTGCAACCAGAGAACCGGGCTGTCCGGCTCTGGAGAGCTGTGCATTGATAAACCCCAGCCTCTCAAAGCCAAGAGAGAGAAATGAGCTCCTGAGGTCACTTTGAAGTGGTTTTGCAGCTCGTTGGGTTCACTGCCGAGACGCGTCCTGGAAGCATGGGCGCAGGAGGAGCCAAGTCCAGGAAGAGGAAATGTACCCACTGCAACAAGCAGGGCCCTGGTCCTGCCCAGGAATAAAACAAGGGTGAGCAGAAGGAGGGCATCACACCCTGCTCCGACCTCCTCTGCTCCAAGGCTTTCCTCCCTACTTCTGCAGTGTTTCAACCAAGCTGCCACCGGTGCTTTGCTGCAAATTGCATCAGTTCCCACATTGCATCCATCCCCACACTGCATGCATCCCCACACTGCATGCACCCAACACTGCATGCACCCAACATGCTGCACCCTTCCCAAACCCATTGCTTTTCCCTCCCAGCACCACCGTTCCCCAACACAGCCCACTCTGTATGTAGCCAGACAAGGCCCAGTGTTGGCAGTGCTGGCAGTGAGCACTCGGTTAGCCCGCCCTGTTCAGGCTTTGGCTCTCTGCCTCAGGGCTGGAGCCATGTCAGCTCAGAATCCTGAGCTGTATTTAACTCCAGAAAGCCTCAGTGGAAATGCTCCATTAAGGAGAGAAAAAAAGCAGGCGGTGACACAACTTGTTGCTTTATTAAAAATGAAGGTTGGATTTTCCTCCCATTCCTTGCCTGGTGCAGAAATTCAGACTGCAGCAACTTGATTCCAGGTGCAGTGCCACCATCCTCCTTTGAATCCTTGTATTCACTGCCCTGGGAATCACCCCAATAGATGAGGGCTCTGTCAAAAAGTCCTTGCACTCATGTTTGCTTTGCACGAGGACTGCCCCTTGCACGAGAGGTCCCCTCACCCTCTGTGCATGCCCATTTTGCACGAGGACTGCATCATGCAGGTGCCCTACCCCTTGCACAAGGAGTTCCCATACCTCCAGTGCACACCCAGTTTGCACAAGGTCCTCCCTAGCACACGGGCTTCCCACAACCCATTTGCACACCTGTTTTGCAGAAGAAGCACCTCTTGCAAGAGGGCAGCCCCTTGTACAGGTGTTCCCACAAGCCATTTGCACACCCGTTTTGCATGAAGAGCACTCTGCGTGATGACTTCTTGCACAAGGGGTTCCCACATTTGCACACCCATTTTGTACCACAACCACCCATTGCACGAGAGGTGCCCACACCCATTTTGCTCAATGAGCACCCCCTTGCACAAGGACTGCCCCTTACATAAGGGGTTTCCACAACCCATTTGCACACTCATTTTACACGAGGACCGCCCTTTGCACGAGGGGTTCCCACTACCCATTTGCACAGTCATTTTGCACCATGAGCTCCCTTGTACAAGGGCTGCCCTTTGCAGAGGGGTTCTCATTACCCATTTGCACACCTGTTTTGTACGATGAGCACCCCTTACACGAGGACTCCTCCTTGCACAACGGGTTCCTACAACCCATTTGTACACTCATATTACACAAGGGCTGCCCCTTGCAGGAGGGGTTCCCACAGCCCATTAGCACACTCATTTTGCACAATGAACACCCTTGCGCAAGGGCTACCCTTTTGCACGAGGGGTTCCCAGTACCCATTTGCACACCTGTTTTGCACAATGAGCACCCCTCACACGAGGACTTCTCGCACGAGGGGTTCCCACAACCCATTAGCACACTCATTTTGCACGATGAACACCCTTGCACGAAGGCTGCCCCTTGCACGAGGGGTTCCCACAACCCATTTGCACACCCGTTTTACACGAGGGCTGCCCCTTGCACGAGAGCACGAGGGTCTCCAACACCTCCGCGCAACCATCGCGCACAAGGATCCCACAGCACACACTCATCGTGCAGCCCCCCCTCAACTCCCCCCCATCTCCGGGCCCCGCTTCTGCAGCCCCTCCCCCTGACGTCAGGGCTGCGCGGGGCGGGCGGTGAGCGCTGTCCGGTGCCGGGCGGGGAAACGCGAACCGAGAGCGGCGGTGGAGACGGTGGAGGTTCGGTTCCGCCGCCCGCAGGTGAGCGCCGTGCGGAGAGCGGCTCCGCGGGTCCGGAGTTTGCGGCGGCGGTGCGCGGAGTGCCGTGTGAGTGTGCGCGTTGTGTACGCGGGCGTGCTCGTACTCTTATGTGTGTAAATGCACGTGAGATGCGTCTATCCGGCGTGCACGGGTGCGGGTGTGCGCAGCGCGGAGTGCGGATCCCGTGCAGATCTGCGCTGGAGAAAGTTTTGCTCCCGCTCGGTGCGTTTGGGCGATGCCCACCTGCGCGCTGCTTCCCCTCCTGCAATCCCACTGCTCTGCTGCTCTCCGGATTCGTTCCTGCAACTGCTGGAGCTCTGCGGGTGCCACCTTCAGAGGTGGCTTCGCTGGTGCCGTGTGTGGGATTGTAGTAAATATCCGAGGTCCGGGCTGCTGGCTTCATTCAGAGAGCTATAGAATATCCCGAGTTGGAAAGGACGTCTTGTGGAGATGCAAGGACCGCCCTGCTGCTCACTGCCACGCTGTGAGGTTTCTTCAGCTGTGAGCTGCAGCCTGAGCTCGCTCTGTGGCCATGAGTTGTGCTTGAAGTTTCCACGAGCACATCCCAGCAGGCCCCTTTCCTTCCAGCATACGGACTTGGCCTTCTGACCACGAGCCAGCAGTGTGCCCAGCTGGCCAAGAAGGCCAGTGCCATCCCGGCTTGTATCAGCAATAGTGCAGCCAGCAGGAGGTGACCTCCCCTTGTATGCAGCTCTGGGGTGTGCTGTGCTCAGTGTTGGGCCCCTCACTGCAAGAAGGACGCTGAGACCTGGAGTGTGTCCAGAGAAGGGCAACAGAGCTGTGATGGTCTGCAGCACGAGTCTGATGGGGAGGGAACTGGGGTTGTTCAGTGTGGAGGAGAGGAGGCTCAGGGGAGACATTATTGCTCTCTATAACTGCATGGAAAGAGGTTGTGATGAGGTGGGGTTGGCATCTTCTGCTGAGTAGCAGCAATAGGACAAGAAGTAACGGTCTGAAGTTGGACCAGGAGAGGTTCGGATTGGATATCAGGAACAATTCTCAGAAAAAGTGGTCAGGCACTGGCACAGCTGCCCAGGGAGGTGGGAGCATCACCATCCCTGGAGGTGTTCACTAAATGTGTACGTGGGACACCGAGGGATGTGGGCAGTAGGCATGGTGGGGTGGGGTGGGGTTGGGCTGAGTGACCTTTTCCAACTGGAGTGGTTCTGTGATCTATACCCATGGTGATAGGGAAGTGAAGGAGCAACTGCTCCCTCCTCTGTCCTCTTCCCCCTGTTTGTGTATGTGCTTCAGGGTTGCCTTTTGGCTCTGTCTGGCACAGGACTCACTGGTGTTGGGAGGTTTTTGTTTGGGGTGTGTGGATCAGCAAACTGTTAGTGAGTGCAGTGCAGTGCTGATAGAAAGTGAGCTGGGAGCCCCAGGGCTCAGTGTTCCTGTGCTGTGCTGCCAGATCAGTGCAGCAGCTCCACCTGCCCCGTGGGGGTGATCCTTCAGCAGAAAGCACCATGCAGGGTGTGCTTGCTGCTACAGCATCCCGTGCTGATGCTCCCTTGCAATGATGGATACGGGAGCAACTTTGTAGCCTGGAAGCTGTACACATTATGACAAAGATTTGAAAAGCGGCTGAGTCATTGTTTTCACCTCCCATGTGTTAACCTCATCGCCCAGACACAACTGGGAACGTCAGAGGGATGGTGACACACGGCTGTCAGACAGCAGGGGGAGAGGTCCAGCCCAGCCCTGCACAGCCACAGCGTTCTGCAGGACCTCTGCCCAGAGCCCAGCCAGATGCGTGGTACCTGGGTGGGTCTTTGGGCACGAGGTGTTGAGGGGATACAGCTTGAATGGCACTGCGTGCGTGTGGCCCTATGTGAACGAGGTCGGCTGTTTCCTTAGGAACAGAAAAGCCTTTTTGGAGCCGAACAATGGCACGTCCCCTGGTGTGGTCAGCTAGCAAGTAAGGCGGGGGATGTTTCACAGACCAGTTCCTGCTGCTGTGAGCTTGCCAGTGGGCTGTGAGCACCGAGCTGCTGGCTGCCAGCACAAAACGGCTCTGTGGGTTTGGTCTCCTGGGCGCGGGGTTACAGGAGCTGAACAAAGAGAAACTTTTTCTTTTCGTAATGGATCCGCCTGCCAGCAAATGGCAGCTAACTTCAGGGAGGAAAAACAAAACAAGGCTCTGCCCGGTCAGAAAAAGCGTCCTCACATCTGTGGCATTTCCTTTCTTTCTTTCCCACTCACCAGCCCCTCGTGTCCTGGCCGCAGCATTGAAAACCTGGGATCAGATTAGCAGTACTGGGGTGGGACTGCTTTCAGCCTCAATAAGGAGCATTTCCCAGCTGGGAAACCCAGCCCCAAAGCCCTCTGTGCTGGTTTTTCCCCTGGCAAGAGCTACAGCTGGTATCTTTTGGGGTGTGTGTGGCTGCAGCTGTGGTGTAGATGAAGCTCTTGAAGTCTACAGGAGCAGTTCGTAATGCACCTGGTCTGCAAGCAGCTGGTGCTTTGCAGTTCCTCAGGTTTTGAGGTTAGGAAAAAGAGGAGACGTTTGGGTGCATCTCCTTACCTATGGAGACTGTAAGGCTCCCTGTCCTGTTAACTTTGTTTGCTCGGATGGACAATTGGCTTTGAGAAAGGGGATGAACTCTCAGTCTCCAAGATGGGTGGGGAGCAGCTTTTTGGCCGCAGGAGCTGGCAGACAGCCCGACCCTGCCCACTGCAGGGTCCTGGCCCTGTGCTTCCTGAAGTCTTCCCTTTGATCCCACTGGGCTTAAATGCACCTGTGGCACGGCCACGGTGTTCCCAGTGCTGGCCAGAGCTTTGCCATGTGGCCGTTTTCCTGACGGTCTCCCTCTCAGCAGCCCCCTTGCAACCGTCATATGTGAGTATGCTTTTCTGATGGCTTAGACTGGAATGGACCTCAAAGCCCACCCAGGTCCCAAGGGGCACCTCCCATTGCCCAGGTGCCCAAAGCTGCATGCAGCCTAGTTAGCACTTCCTTGGGTAGGGTGGATTTTTTCCATCCCAAGGTCCCAGGATGCAGTTCCTTCTCGGTGCTTTGCAGAGCTGAGAAAAACACAGCAGCCACAAAGCCCTTCTTTTGGCCATTGTGTGTGTTGCTTAGTTATCTCCAGGCAGGGGCTGCAGACAGACAAAGTATTTACTGTCCTTGGGAGATGATTATTACCTCCGTCAGCAAAGCATCTCTGTGCAGGACAGCATGTTTGTTCGCACCGGCCTTGACCAGCTTATCGCCCTGCGACTTACAGGCAGCACTGCTCATTCCTGGAGCTTTTTGCCCTGGAATGAGGGGAGGGTGCCCTGAGATCAGACATGGGTGATGGGTCTCTTTCCACATCTGCTGTGTCCTTTACTTTTCCATCCCCCAAACGGCTTGCTGGGCAGACTTCATGTAGCCTATGTATTCCCATGCGGCGTTGTTCCTTTTCTACGTCCTGTTCAGCTTGGTGGTGAAAAGCAAATGAAGGGTTTGGATTTTTTTTTTTTTTTTTCGGAGTCTGAAAGCACTGGTGAGAAACAGCCCTGTACAATCAGTACGAGTTTCCAAGTCATTGTTCTCCTGTTTTGTGTTGCTGCTGAGGTGTGGCCCTGTGCTCCCTGGAGAGTGACCGAGCTGCTCAGAAGGAACCTTTCCAAAACATATAACGTCAAGCCCTATTCCTGAAAGTTAATCATGGCAGAAAACGCTTTAATTAACTCAATTAGCCAGACAGTCCATCTGGACTCTTGCTGTGCTTGGTTAAATCCCATGAAATGAGGTCACAGCTCTGGCTGGGGGACAGGGATGGATGCCTGCGAGCCCCTCAGGGATGTGCTGTGGTCTCCAGCCCCAGTGGTGCTGGTGGCATGGGGCAGGGGGTTGCTGGCACCAGTGCTTTCCTAATGCTGCCATACCTGCAGGAAGGGGAAAGTTTTTCCAGGGAGTATGTAGAGATGTGGGTGTGTTGTCATTGCAACCAGCACAATGCCACAGCCTGGCTGTGGATCTCGGGGCTGGATGAGTGTCGTCTCTCTGCTGTCCCTAATTACCCAGCTTCTTTTGCAAGCCTGAGACTGAAATCCCTTCGACTTGAGGAGTTTGGAGGTCACTGAGAGCAATGGCCTCTGCTGCAGCTGGTGGGTGAGCAGCACTTCTGCACTTGTTTCAGCAACTTGCCCGCCAAATAGCTGGGAGACAGAGGAATTTGGGGGTGCAAACTCACCGAGCACAGAGGGATGGATGGATGCTGTGTAGCTGCTCGGAAGTGCGACCGGTCAGAGCAGCTGGTGCTTCCCTAACTCCTGCTTGGGCTATTAATAGGAACTGTTAAAATGTGCACTGAGGCCAGGGTGTGGGACATGACCAGGCATGGAAACAGTGAGCAGAAACCTTTCTCCCAGCATGCTGCTGGAGCAGAGGAATGCAGGGATCTGGGGAAGGGAGCGTTTAACCCCCTCTGTGTGCTTTCCCTGCAGCAGGGGGTGACCTCTCTGTTGCAGCTTTACCCAATGTGTTGACCTCTGTTTTAAATGTAAATGTGCTGGGGAAAGGAGTTAATCTCGTGTTATAGGAAAGCTGCTTGCCTTGCTGCTGCCAGGCCATGGTGGGAAGCCCAGCGTGGTGAAGCAGTGATGCATCCTATGGGCAACGTGGGCTGTGGAGGTGGCATTTCCCTGCAGAGCTGCGTGACCTGAAGGCTTTTGCTACCAGCAGATAGCACTGTGCACAGGGAGAAACTGAGGCAAGAGCACCAGCATCACCTGAGGTCAGCGTGATCTCAGCATCAAACCTTGGTCAGTGTAGTTGTGGAGCCCATATGTGCAAAAATGGGCTCCAGAATAAAATGAGGAATGTGTTTGGGGGGTGGGGAGGGAAGTTGTGCCCAGTTTGCCCTGCAGTCAGGCAGGAGGAGATAAAAGGAATGAAAATATTTGCAGTTTGGCCTAATTTTTCATGGGTTGTGAATGGGAAGCGGCGATGCCAGCGCCGCATCAGATGGTCTGCTCGCTTGTAGGGGGCAGGGAGGTGTTTTGCTTCAGAAACAGGCAGGTGGTTCCTGCTTTAATGCTGCTTCAGGCAATCTAGCTCATGAAAGCAGGGCAGGAGGTAATTCCCTGCATGGAGGCAGAGATGGGCTGCGGCTGCCAGGTGCAAATGCTGCACGCTGAGGAGGGGCTGCTGTTCCTTTGTCTTCACGCACTGTTGGACCCCACGAGGTTCACGTCTCTCCTTCTCCCCCCTCGGTTTTGTGTCATCCGTGGCTGTGCACTGACCCATCGTCCAGCTCGCCGATGAAGGTGCCAAGCCCAGGGTGGTGGGACCTGAGCAGAACCGCACAGCCCTGTGTGAGGGCAACCTCCGCTCCACGCCTGCCTCCTTTCAGGCCCAGCAGCAAAGGAAACCCGTGCTCTCTGGCAGAAGCCCAGGCCATTCTCTTCGCAGGGCTCCTGGTGGCCGGAGCTATTCTTAGCTGTGCTGTAGATAAAGCTGGGCCTGGCCCCGCCATGGCTGGGGCAGCACACAGGCCTGCTCGCCCTCCTTGTGTCAGAGGCAGTGTGAGAGGAGCTGCTGGGCCCTATTTGCCTGTCAGCCTCATGAAAAAGAAACCATATTTTTATCCCCTTCTCCTCCCCAGAGTGCTGGTAGTTTTAGAGAGATTTGAGATGAGCCCCAGCTGATCTGGCTAAGCAAGTGTTTGCTCCTGAGAGAACCATGCAGCAAAAGAAATAGCTGATTTTGGAGGGCTGTATTTTACACTGGTACAATGCGCTGGATCTCTTGTTGCGTAGCGAAACCGCGGTCTGTAGAACTTGGAAATGGTTCTTTTTATCACCCCCGTGTATTTGTTTTACACTCCAGTATTAAAACATTGTTAATTATCCCGTTGAAAACAGCTGACAGCAGTAAACACAAAATTAGAAAGAAAAAAGTCCCCCAAAAGCCGACTTCATTGTGAATGCACGCAGTGTGCTTCGGTCAATATTTGTCATGCAGGCTCTGTAAATGTTATTTACTGGGATCGTGCATGGGAAACCCCTCTGAATTCTGTGTAAAAGCAGAACTGGGGAGGTTGTAAATGCTGGGGGAAGTTGCCTTTCTTTTGTTTTTCAGGACGGTGTAAGAAGTTTCCGTTTGTTTTCTGCTAATTGAGAACTTGTGTCATCCGTCTAAATATAAAACCATCCCGGTGCATCAGCTGTGCCTTGGCTTCCATTTCTCTTATAAAAAGGAAAAAGAAAAGAAAAAGTCCGTCTGCATTGATGTGATATGTAGGCTCTGTTCTCCCATCAGAAGCTTATCTGATTCTGCCTGTCCACGCAGAGGCTTGCAGGTGTCTGGGTGCTCTGATATGTGCCTGCACTGCTTGTCCCTGCGAAGCAGGATTTGTGCTTTGAGATCCTCTTGTGGAAGAGGAGAGGACAAGAACCTGGTGTGCTACTGAAGGATGCTGAGGAAAGGAGGGGTTGTGCTGGCAAGGTGGTGTGTTGGTCACCTCTAGCCAAGACCTGGTTGCCAGAATTCAGGCTGCTTTTAGCCCCCAACCCTTAGATAGAGACCTACAATCGAAATAAAAACATAATGACGGATATTAAAGCAACTGTGAAGCAGAGTGAGCACTGCGCTGCTCGGATGGAAGTTGTTTTCCATAAAGATCAATAAATGAAATAAGTTCTTTCTTGCAAAAGGCCACTGCTCTGATTGCTGTCCCTAAGTACAGTTGTGGTTTTTTCACCCTTTTTTTTAAATTTATTTTTAGCTGTTACTTTCTCAAATCAGGCGTCCCTCCAGAGAGAATGGACAAGATTTGGGTTTTTCTGCGTCCCACTGGATGGCTGTCATGAACAGCTTTGCCTTTTTTTCCCCCTGTCACGGGTGCTTTTGTGTTGGCCTAAGACAACCCTATGCCACGGCTGATGCTGTTAACTCTGCTTCACCCCTAATTCAAGCTGCAGTAATCTGAAATTCAGCAGTGTAGTCTGTTACCATAGAAATCTCAGCGGGGATAAATTTAGCACTCTGCTTTCAGGCTCGAGCAGGGAAAGCTGAGCAGCTTGCCCAGGTTGCTTATAGGCTTGCGTTTTGGGCAGCTTTCACTCGAACTGATGGGGAAGCAGCAGATGCGAGTTGAGGTCTGTCTCCTTCAGCCTTGCCTGGAGCTGACTTTATCGAGAAAGCAAAGAGGGCATTACTTCTTGTGCCCTCTGCTCTCCGTGGTGGCTTAAATTTGTCTGTCTTTCAAGGGAAGCTCCTGCGAAGAAGTCCAGGATACGACAGGAATCAGCCACTGTGATTTAATCTGCAGTGGGAAGGTGTTTGGGTGCTGCCGGACAACAGTCTGGGAGAAAAAGTGCAGTGCAGAAAGTGGCAGAAACCGATTCCACTGAACCAGAGCAGCTCCGCTTTTAAGTGAGGGAAAATCTTTTATTACTTTCACTGTCTTTCAGGTGTTCTTTTAATTTTGCCTGTTGACCAACGCTGTAAAAACCGTGCCCAAACCGAGCCCTGCTTTGTCTGGGAATGGGACCGATTTGGGGCGGATTTGGCCAAATTTTTGAAAGTGGCTATTTCTGTGGCCAGACATCCTGCTAAATAAAGGCTGCTTTCCCTGAAACGAAGGGGCTGGCAGCGTCCCAGCACAGAGAAGCAGTGTGTCTTTGACATTGCGCGCCGGGGAAGTCGCACAGAATCGACTTGCGGTATCATTTCATACCACATTAATTTTGAGTGCTTTGAGAGCAGCCAGGCAAGAGCCTGGTGCCTTTTAACTAAAATAAAATTCAACAGTTCAAAGTGTGTGTCGCTTTCTTTGCAGATAAACCCTTCCAAAAATGCTCTGGTCTTACAGTAATGAAATTGGTTTCTTATCAGCTATCTGACCCACGATGATGAGATCAAATGGCTTTTACCTGACACGGCTGAAGGAACAACCTCTGATGATGCACAGGGTTAGGTTGTATTATTTTGGGTTTTTTCCCCCCTCCTGGCACTATTGATGTTATGAAAGCGATTTGAGCTGCTGATTGGATTGTATCTGGCATCCCTGATCCCCCAGTTGTGTTCCCCGTAGTTAATTTGCAGGTTGCCTGAAGCCTGCATGCAGTTTTGCAAGGTCTTAATTTAAGGGATAACTGTAATTAAGTGATTTCAAGAAGGCACGGTATTTGCTCTTATGTTGCATAAACAGTGGGCTGTTTTGGTTTATCTTCCACCTCCTCCTGGCTGACAGACATCGTGTCTGCACCTGGGAAGCTACTTCTGTTCAAATCCTGTGTGTGGGATGAGCTGTGTTCTAAAAGGTGAGGACTTGGCTGCTGGAAACCATCTGAAGTTGGCCACGTGGCACGCTCTGAGTTGAACCAGGAGTGCTTTCCCATACAGGTATGCGACTCACTGGGTTTGCAGATGAGATCAAATTGGAGGCGCAGAGTGAAAGCAGGACTATGAGGGGAGTTAGGCAGCTTCTGCTCCTCAGGAGGAAGAAGGGTGAGAAGACAACCTTCGTGGTGTGAACTTACTGCACAGTCCCTGAGAGGAGTCTGACCAAACTGTGAGTTGGAATTGGATAAGGCCCCTTCCAACCCAAGCTTATGATTCTAAGTTAGCAGAGGCATTGATTGCTTATGGCTTTTTGCAGCAAGTCCTAACCCATGCCCTGTGTTGGTGCAGATGTCTGCCCTCACATCTCCCTCCTTCATCTCAGACTGCATACTTCTGCTGAGGAATGGTGTGATGAGCTGCAGGTTTGCTCTGTAGGCATTGTGCTGCTCTGAGTGAGCCTTTCAGCATGGGTTCACAGACCAGGGTTGAGTTAAGCATGGAGGCATCCCATGTAGGAAGTAACCAGCGGTCTGGTTTGAGCAGAGCATGTTTCTTTCTTGCTTCTTAGGGACGTGGTTTAGTGGGCACGGTAGCGATGGGTTGGCAGTCAGACCAGCTGATCTCGGTGGTCTTTTCCAACCTAAGTGATTCTGTGGCTCTGTGATTTCACACAGGAGACTGTCAGCTCCAACAAACAGTTAAGCTGCTGAAAGCCAGGCACTGGGGGGGGGATCTGCCTTGGAAACGTTTATTGGGGCTGAGTGTGCTTAAAAATGCTGTTTTGAGGAAATTTGTTGCAGCGTGCTGATTGTGTTTGTTTCTGCCTAATTCAGGCTTGTGATAGGTTTTGGTTCTTGTCAGCATTTTCAGCATAGCTGAAAGCATCGTGTAATCCACCAACAGATCAGTACCTGGGCTAATCAGCAAGGTGTGTAAGAACATTAAATCAAGGTTAAGCTCTTGCATGAGCTCATCACCTGAATGAGTTACCCTGTCTGGTAATCCAAAGAGGTTTTATTTGTTAGATAGAGAATCTGGCTGTGAGTCTATGGCTTCAGAGCACACCCAGGCAGTGAGCTGGGAACAAACCCCTCTTTTTTTCTCGAAGGAGGCTCCCATCTGACTCTCCAAAATAGGTCAGCAGCAAGCTCAGCTGACTTGAGCTGCAACAGCATCCTGGCTACCCCCTCACAAAGCCATTAAAGTGGGTGACCCAAGGGTGGCTGCCATGTCCCCATCCTGACTGCAGCACCTGTGAGCTGGAGCAAAGCCTTCTCTTTTCCAGTGTTCTCCTGCCCAGCAGCTTGGGTGAGTCCAGAGGGCCAGGCAGGGCCTCTGCCATTCTACACACAAGGAGATGGTCAGTGTCAGGGAGATGTGTGTTGGCTGGAGAGCAAGGTGGAGTGAAAGTGGAGAGCTAGCTCAACTCTGGTGCTTCTTGTCATCCTCCCTCTGTACAAGGTACACTGCCAGCATCCCCAGCTTGGGTGACTTTCCTGTGCCTGCCCTTCTGTACCATGTAAGTGAGACTGGTTTCCCAACATTACAGCGAGGAAAGCAAGCACGTAGTTGCACCAGCAGCTCATCACAGCTGGGGACAGATACTTCTTTTCATCAAAAACAAAATTAGTGGAGGGTGATGGAAACAGGACTCTGAAGTGTAGATGCTGCGCAAGCTCTGTCATCATTTCCACTTGAGGTTTTCAGGGACTCAGTCACCTAGTGGTTGATGGCTCTTGAAGACCGAATCTACATCTAAATCTAAATTATCTGGGTAAGGAGATGCAGCTGGGACTGTGGCCCTGGGCATAGCAGTGGCAGTGAGTTCCTCCTGGTTTCCCATGGAAAGCCTTTCACAGTGCTTCAGATTCAGTTCATAGTATCCAATCTAAACCTCACCTGGTGCAACTTGAGGCCTTTTCCTGTAGAATCATTAAGGTTGGAAAAGACCCTCAGGGTCATTAACTCCAACCATCCCCTTCTTCCAAGGCAGAGGAGAAAGCTGATCTACAGAAGAGATAGACACTCCTAAGGAGGAGATGGAAGTCTGTGTCCATTGCTGGATTGTGGCACTGAAGATGCAGTGTTGTGGGTTTTTTTGCTCCCTTGTCACAGATTCCCTGTCTGATCTAGTGCACTGAACTGGCTCTAATATCAGTTCCCTTTTTTTGCAAGATCTATATAGCCATGCTTTTGGCTCTGAGCATACCTTTGGAGGGACTGCAAAGGTTAGGAGGAAGAGCTGGTGCTATTACTGACCCCTGCAAAAGTTGCTTCCATCGCCACATTTAAAAGCAAGAAAATACTTTGTCGTGCACCAAACCACTCTGCTTCTGAGCTAATAGCAAGTTAATGAGGCTAATGCAGAGGGCAGGGAAAGCTGCCCGGGTGCTTACGAAGGCAGTGCCTGCTGTGCTCCTGAAGTGCTGGCACCTCGCCCTCCTCAGCCCCAGCAAACATCCTCTGGGCACATGCAGGCGTAAGGAGCCTGGGTGCTCCTGGGTGCTTGTGCTGAAGTTGCTGATATGTGCCTCACAGCAGTGATTCCCTGAGCTGCCTCTTCTTTGTTAGCATGCTGCTCGGCTCATCTCTGTGCATTTACAGGCACGTGGTCTGATCTGTGCACCACAAAAGCTGTTTTGCTGTGCTCCTGTTCCATTCAGGGGTTTGAAACTCAGGTTTGTGCTTCTCTGTTTTGCTCCTGGGAGCCCTGCACTGAGTGTGATTCTGAGATTTCATGCTTTTGCTGGTCCTAGCTGGAAGAAGCTCCCTGCCTGGTGCAGGAGGCACCATCTGCAGCTGTGCAAGAACCTCAGGGCTTTAACACCGGAGTTAGGGAGTGCTTCTCTCTTGGAAGAGAATTGTGTGAACAGCAGAAAGAGGAGGGTTAATGAACATTGAACTGTCTGCTCTGAAAGCAGGGCTGGTGAGCATCAAACAAAGCTGATGAGAGCCTATCAGCACCTTCATACCTTTTCAGGTATTCTGAACCATCCTCACCATCCCAGAATCTCTTTGCTCAGAGAGTGATCCCATGTTGGGGTGGGCTGCCCACGGAGGTGGTGAAGTCCTCATCACTGGAGGTGTTCAAGAGGTGTGTGGACATGGCAGTGAGGCACGTGTGGGGGGGCCTTGATGCTGTTAGATGATGGGTAGTCTTAAGGGGCTTCTCCTGCCTGAAGGACTGTATGATATGACCATACTGCTTTACGTATGTTGCATGTAGTAAGTAGTAGAACAAGTCTCTGGCAGAAAAGCAAGGTTTCCAAGGTCTCCCCCTTGTCAGGATTTAGAGCTGCCCATCATTTTGGATCCCTTCCTGTAGGTAACCTGCCACTTGTCCCCATCTGCTCTCCTCCAGCTTTGTCTGGCAGCTCTCATATGGGACATTCCCCTTGTGTTGTGTGACCTGGACTCGGTGGCATGCTTCAGGTGGGTTTGATGTGACAGCTCCCAGGCAGCTTGGCAGCAGCAGCAGGCTCTGCTCTTAATCCAAAGACACCGTATCTGTATTTAGTCACTTGCCTATCCATCTCCAGCATTGACTTTCAATGAGACTCATGCTCCAAAGTCATTGCTATAAAAGGAAGCTTTCCCATCCTCCCTTCATTGCTCACAAAGGGTAGCTCACCCGGTGGGGAAGCTGTAATGGATACCCATGCTGGAGGTGCCAGCAGACGCCAGGAACACGTACTCAGCAATTATTACATTTTTTCCCCTGCAGTGCTGCCAGTGCCCCCAAGTGCTGCTAGCTGAGTTGCTTGCACATGCCAAGTTCCCAGCCTTGCATTGCCCAGCACTCTGGAGCCAGCAAAGAGCACCAACATGGAGGGAGCCCTAAATGGGAGCAGCTTGCAGCTCACTGCATGCCAGCATCCTCAGGGGAGGAGGAAGATGGGAGTGTGGAGCATCCTCCTGACATTTCTCTGGCTCCCCACTGCCCATCCCACCAACAGCAGTGCCCTTCAGTCCTGCAGGGACCTAAAATTTGATGAGTTTGCATAAACTTAATGGTCTCCCTGGGGCTTTGCTCACCTCCTGCTTTGCTCTTTCTCCATTTTTCCTCTCTTGAGAATCACCAGGGTGTGTGACCCAAAATGCTTGGTCCAGGCTTCTGAAGAAAAAGCAGTAGTGGGCAGCTCTTCCCTGCCTGTCCCTGTGCTTGCTGAGAGAGTGGAAAAAGCAGGCACAAATCTGGATGGTCAGGGTGTTTTCTGCTGGGCTTGTTCTGAGCAAATGAAGGACAGTGCCAGCTGCCCAAGGCTGTGTCATAACGTGTAGTCATAGAATGGCTTGGATTGGAAGGGACCTCAAAGATCATCCAGTTCCAACCTTCTGCTATGGGCAGGGTTGCCAACCACTAGATTAGGCACTAGATCAGGTTGTACATGGCCCTAATCCAACCTGGCCTTGAACACCTGGAGGTGTTGGGATGAGGCAAGAAAGTCCCAAGGAAGGACTTGAAGATGAAGGGTCTGTAGGGTGAAAACCAAGTTCTTAAATGCGATAGTGACGTGGCTTAGTCTCTTTGCTAAAATGGCACACTGCAGTAACAAAATCTGGTTGATGCTGTAACTCAAACCACTTCTAATTTTTAGGGTGAGCCAAGAGATCTTGACTTTGGGGAAGCAAAAGGTAGATGAAAAATAATTAGCAACAAGCGACTGGAGTTGTTCTTGGAGTCGCTCTTGGCTTTGGCATTGGAAGTTGAAGGAGTATGATGACTGATAGATGAGATGGTCTTTCTACACCTTCCACCTTACAGTCTATGGCAAGATGCGGCCCTGATGTGCCTGATAGCTTGGGGTTGATAAGGAGAGGTGATCCCAGCCTGGATGCTGCATCTTGTGAAAGTGTACATGCAGCCAGAGCGGGGAGGTTTCCTCTGAACTCATCCTGCAGGCTTAGGGTTTGATGGGCTTTTTATACAGTACCCAAGGAGAAGGTCATGTTGGGAGGTGTGGGCTAGGGAGGGAAGAGCTTCCTCCTCCCTACCACCCTTTGCTGACATGAGTACCACACCTATCGCTCTTCTTTTGGAACCAGAAGGACCTGGCTCCGTCTCCACCCCAGTACTTGGTACCAGCTGGCCCAGCGGGCCCGCCCAGGTCTTATCAGCAAAAACTCTTGGCAGCCAGGGGATTTCCATTGCTGGCTGTTGTATGAGCACAGACTCACTGCTGCCACGCTCTCCTCATCTACCTTGTTGGAAAGGAGCTGGTGCTGGTGGCATTTGCAGCCCTGGAGCTTTGGGAAGGATGGGACAGAGCGAGCCAAGGGTGTTTTCATGCAGCCGGTTTGGGAAGTGCAGGAGGGGCCTCTCAGAGCTCTTGTTCCACGCAAGTGAGTTGGCAAAGACAGAGGTGACCTTTTCTTGCAGCATGTGATAAAGGCAAGCAGACAGATGCTGGTGGGTGACGTCTTGTCCCAGTCCTGTGTGCTGCTCACACTGCTTGGGTTTTCCCCACACACTGCTGTGAGCATTGGCCGTGGTCAGCAGTGCTGATGGATGCTCTGTGGAGTTGTGCCTTTTGCCCCATGCCTGGGGCTGCTCTCAGGAAACCACCCCAGTACTGGGAGCAAAGTCTTCCCCCTGCCCCTGGGGTTTTTTGATTCTATGTGTTTTCATGCTTTAGTTGTGTTCCTTTGCTCGCAGACATGGAGCTTACCCTGCCAGTGAGTATTTCTCCTGAAATTGCTTTTCTCTACTAATCCAGTTTAGTGTGGCTGAGATGCCTGTGCTACATCTTTGATTTGTAATTCAGCGGTGATTAAATTCTCTAGATAAGATATGGGCCTTGTTGTTGATCCAGCATGAGAACTGGGTTCAAATAGAGGTGCCCAGCCAGGGAGGCACAGCTGGTGGTTGTAATGGCCATTGTAAGCAGCCAGAGGTGGGTGCGTGCTTTGTCCCATGCTGTGGCAATGGGACTGGCCCTGCCAATAGCTGGGAGCAGTGAGGAGGGATGGGGCTTGCTGCTGTCCCCATGGGACTGGGCTGAGCATGATGACGGCTCTGCAGGGCTGAGCAGAGAGGAATGGAGTGCTGAGTGGTGGCAGCAGGCCAGGCTGCATCTTGGTTTCCGGCCTGAGCCACCCCAGAGAGTTTGCTGAAGTTCCTTGTAACCCTTTCTGTGCCGTTTCATGTTCTGTGACAGAAGCTTGTTGGTCACAGTGGGATGTGGTGGGTTGCCAGCAAGGCTGCTGCCCTTCCACCACGTGACGTAGTGCTGCTGGCCTTATTCCTAACCCCAGCTAACACAAAGCTGAATCCACTCTACAAGTCCCTGCTGCAGATGGTGGTGTGATTCCCTTATGGGTGAGTCACAGGATGTGAGTCCCGTGGCTCATGATGTCCCCTAGGGTGCAGAAATCCAGCAGATGGGGCAGGGAAGAGACAGCTCTCACCCTGTACAGTGCCAGCACAGGGAGAAAGTGAGTTTTTTTTGGTGCTGCTGGTTGGGAGTTGGGGTGAAACAGCCCCGTGGTGCTCCTGTCCATAGCAATGCAATGCTGGGTACTTCTGTGCCTTAGAAATGTGGTGAGAAGGAACGCGGTGCCCTCCAGCAGCTGTCCTTGTTTGTGCTTCCCTAAAGCTTTGCTGAGCCTTAACCCTTGTTCAGGGCTCCTCTCCTCATCCCCATGTGCATCCCCAACAAGGATGTGTGCAGGAGGGAGAGCTGTTTGCCCCCCTTATCCTTTCTTCCATTCAGTAAGGATGCTGTTTATCACTGTGGGTAAACAGATGGAGGTAGGGTTTTTCCTATTCTATATTTAAAGTGTTTTCTGATGAATTTACAGACCATTGTCTCAGCAGTTTCTAAACAATTCCTGCCCTTGCAACCCGTGCTTCTCCCCACCCAGCACTTGCCCATCCCCTTTTATTCTCCCATAATCCAGGTTTGAAGCAGCAGGCTTGTTCTTTCTGAGCTTTTTGCCCTGGCTCTGCATTCAGAACCATCTCAGGTTCACCCCTTGGAGCCCCAGAACACCCATCCCTTTGCAGTTCCTCACAGCCCCCCCTGAAAACTGCAGGGGAGTGCATGCACACCCATCCTCCAATGTGTGTGATAGTCCTGCTACATCCAGAACAGACTGAGATAGAAACAACAGAGGAAATAGCTTTCCCTAATCAGTCATTTTTAATGTACATTCTTGCCGTCTTTGGGGAATTTGGGATGTATGTAGGGCTTATTTTTCCAGCTGTGTCTCCACACAGTCACATCTGGCACAGATCTTTAACATAAAGCTTGCAATGTGCTTATGGAAGTACTGGAATGGGGAGCATCCCTGCTTGTGCCAGGCACGGCGAGGCTTGTGGATATTTCGGTGCACAGCTCTAACTACTGATAGCAAAAATATTTGACACTGGACTTCCAGGCAGGTATTTAAAATACATTCATGGCTTGCACTTTGATTCACAGGAAAGTTATTTGTCTGGTTTCTTTCTTGCTCAGAAAAAAACTTTGTGCAATGCTCACCGAACAGGGTTGACCTTTGAGCTGTCAGAGTGTTTGTTTTGTCTGTGTTTTGGTGTGTGCAATAATTGCTAATATTGGGAAACATTTACCACTTAGCTGTTGCTGTGACAACAGTGCTGCACGCCCACTTTGTGCCCAATTAGAGCTGCAGAGGACTTTAATTGAGCAAAACTCCTGCAGGATCCTACCACGTTTCTGCACAGTTATGTCGTGGCAGGCAGTGAGTCTTTGCACAAAACGTGCAATTCCAAGCAGTGGGTGATGGTGTTTAGCATTATTACTTGCTGGGTTGGTGCTGTGCAAAGGTGTGAGCTGGACTGGCAGCACCTTTTTGAAACGTGCCAGCTGAATGGAGCATCTTTCCTCCCTTCCTTGCTTCCCGCTGCATGTCTGCTTAGTGCCCTTTCTTATTGCTATTCTCCAGGTTCCCTGTCTTACCCAGCTCCTCTGATAAGCCCAGCTGTGGCTGTAAGCCCAGTTCTCAGCGCCTGCAAAGCCTTCTCCCTGCTGAGTTCCAGCAGAACCCAAAACAACGCTCTTCTCAAAGGGAAAAGTGTTTGTGCAAAACTTCTCTCTTTCCTTTCTGTCTGCAGCCTCCCGCATCCTTACGGTGACTGCATTCCTGGCATACCAGACTTCAGATGGCTTGAGAAGCATCTCGAGCAGGCTTGAGTGTCTCCTGCTTTGACTCTCCCTCCCCGGATGCAAATTTCCTCTTTCTACATTCCAGAAAAGGGTACTGATTCCTTCAGGGCTCGCTCCTCCTTTCCTCCAGACCCGCAGGTTTAATAACAGCCAGCTGCAGCCCAGGCAGTTGGCGGCCAAACAGTGCTTGTCTTCACATTCCCATTATCTCTGTGTTCCCAGCAGAGCTCTGCCTTCTAAGGAATTTGGGTTTGGGGTTATTTTCTGCTTGATCTGGTTTTGAAGCAGGGGAGAAGACTGCGTGAAGTGAGGAGGAAGGGAGAGAAGGGAGAGCAGTGATAGGAGGGGATTTAAAGTCGTTTGGGTTGCTGAATTCAAGCAGGGAATTTGGATTGATTTGGCTTTTGATTGCGCAGGGCTTTATTTGTGAACCTTTCTTTGGTGCAAACCTGAAAGAGCAAAGTGGGGCTGAGGGTCTGTGCTGCAGCCTTGCCTTCAGCTAGCAGAGAGGCCGCAGGCTTGCTTGCCTATGTGCTCCTGACCCTCCTGGCCACCCTCCAAGCTCCAGCACAGCTCAGTGACACCAGAGGAGCTACTGCCACCAGCGCTTGCATCAGCCACTGTGCTGGTGGTCAGAGAAAGGGTAAGAGAACAAACATGGAAGAGGATGGGAATCCGAAGCCAGGTAGTGGAGGAGAACGTGCACCAGTGCTATGGCAGAGGAAGAGGTTTGCATCTGCCGGAGATGTCCCACCAGGCTGCATCTCTGGATGGTCCTTTTGGTGAGGTCTGGGAAAAGGGCTGAAGGTGTGCATAGATTGTGTGTTGGCTTTGATATCAGTTGTGCTGCTGGTGCCTTGGGAGCAGCTGCAGAAAGCAGAGAGGGCTGTTTGTACGAGGAGGAGATGTATGGCAGTGTCATGCAAGGCCAGGCTGCCCTTGCTGACCAGACCTAGATTATTAGGAGTACCAAGGTAATCTATCGTGATGCTTTAAGGAGAATATGGCAGTGTGACTCCTGCACATGGTCTTGGGCAGACTGCTCCAAGTATCCCCCCTAGAGCAGGAGGGTTGGACCAAATGTCCTCCAGAAGTCCCTTCCAATTGTAATTATTCCATGGCTTTCTGACAAGAGGAAGTTTTCCTGAATCAGCACTGCAGGGCCGGCACACAGGTGCAGATGGCTTTTTATCTGGAGTGCTTCTCTGATAAGCAAATGGGAAAGGAAGGATGCAGCTGCCCTGACTCAGCCTGAAGCTGAAGCAGTGGCACGTGCTGAGCTCACATCTTGCCGAGTACATCGTGCGGGCATCGTGCTGAGAGCAGGAGGCATTGCTAACGTGCTGGCCTTTGTTTTTACCTGCAGGCAAGCTGCCCAGGGTGCTGTGGTATCTCCGGGGTGTGTGGAGGAGCCATGCCCACCTAACACTGCCCGGGCTCTCGACGAGCTCAAAATGGCGGCACAGAGGATCCGGGCAGCCAACTCCAGCGGCCTGCTGCGCTGCAAGTCGGAGGGGACACTCATCGACCTCAGCGAGGGCTTCTCAGAAAGCAGCCTGTGCGACGTCAAAGGTGGGGGGCCATAGTGGGGGACATAGTCACCAGGGGACAGGTGCCACCGTGTGCAAGAGAAGAGATGGATTTGCCAGGCTGGTGACAAGGCAGTTGCAGGGCTGGTTCTCCATCTCCCAGAACTGATTCAAATTTGAGAGAATTCCCATTCCCTCAGTGTAAATGGATCCCAAGGCAGGAGGAGAAGAAGCTAGCGTGTGTTGATGGTCTTTAAAAATAAACATGCAACAAAGCAGTTGTTTTTGCACGAGGAGCAAGGAGAGTCCCGAACATCAAATGCTCTTGCTGTCCATTAGTTTGTTTTTAATGCAAAAATAGGGATTACTCACATCCTTGTGAGTAATTACTCATGCTCACATTCATGCGAGGAAGGGGACTGTCCTGCTCTGCTCACTCTGCACTGGTACAGCCTCACCTTGAGCACTGGGTGCAGTTTTGGGGCAGCACAGTGTGAGAAGAACACAAAGATGTTAGAAAGCATCCAGAGGGCATCAGCTTCTCTCCAGCAAACGGTTTGGGCTGCAGAGCTGCATTAACAGCCATTTCCTGGCCAGGTGGCAAAATAGGTTCAGTACAGTGTTTATATATAGTTTTACACTGAATAAATGTGCTCACAACTTTCCCTGCTTGCTGGCAGAGGCTGTGCAGGGGAAGTAGGTTAATGATGAATCACTTAGTGTGTACAAGCTCTTATTTTCCTAATACTCGAGCCCTCCGGCCCTTGTATCTAAAACTTTTCTTTGCTCTTACTTGCTGTGTTTTTCAGTAGGCATCACGAGTTGTGCCATAGCTGCAACACATCTTTTTTGTTAGCTTTCCCCGTTTTCTGTAGGGCTGACAGACATCCCGACGTCCTGTGTTTTTTTTCTTTCCTCCCCCGGTTCCCCTCCCTCCCCCCTCAGGCATTGTTTTCTTAGGTCTGTCTCGCAAGATAACAAACATTTGAATGCTGATATAACATTATCTGCAGCTTATTTCTCGTGATCCTTAACAGAAGTAGGTCCTACGTGTGAAAGCAAAAGCAATAAATACAGCGATAGAGTGAACATTTGTAGTCTTAATTGAACTGTTTTGCTTGCAATTGCGATCAGATAGTACTGGCCAAACAACTTGCAGCCAGCCCTGCTGCTCAACATTGCTGAAAGAGAGACTGGAGATGCTGCTTGGTCCGTGGGAGGTCAATATGGTGTTTGTGGTGGTTCAAATAACCTGACTTTGTAAAAGGAGCTAAGTTTTGTTGAGGAAATATGGACGTGCCCTTCATGGGTACTCTTAGCTGTCTCTTACTCTGAAACATAAGTGGAAAAAAAGGCAGTGCTGAAGAGCTGCTGGCCTAAGATGTTGAGATACCACTGACCAAATGTGTATGATAATGGCCTTGAAAAACCACTTGGGCCATATAACCTCTTCCCTGAAATAAATGATTTTAAGTAACTTGTGACTCTGTGGATCGCTTACAGTGTTTTTCTATTTCATTTCACAGTGCCTTCTCCTAGTGCCTTGCTGGTTGACAATCCCACGTCCTTTGGAAATGCAAAGGAAGTAATAGCAATCAAAGATTACTGTCCAACTAATTTCACCACTTTAAAGTTTTCTAAGGGGGACCATCTTTATGTCTTAGACACATCAGGAGGTGAGTGGTGGTACGCTCACAATACCACAGAAATGGGTTACATCCCTTCCTCCTACGTCCAGCCTGTAAACTACCGCAACTCTTCCTTAACGGACAGCGGGATGATAGACAATCTACTGGAGAGCCCTGACGAGGGGGTCAGGGAGCTGGACCTGCTTGGAGAATGGACTGATGTGAAAAGAAACTCTGTGAAAGCCCACAATAATAACCCTTTCTTGAACGGTGTCCAGACAAACCCATTTCTCAATGGGAATTTGCAGACATTGACCAGCTCAGACAGAGAGCCCAACTCCAAAGCATCTGTTGACTTGCTGCTCTTTGACACGGGGCCTCCTTCTTCAACAGTTCCTAGCTCAGCTGCTAATAGCAGCATGGGTAACATTTTTGATGAATTTCCATCCACAAACAGGCTGGACCTGGAAGAGTCCGTGAAAAGGGACAATCCCTTCTTCAGGAGCAAACGCTCTTACAGCTTGTCTGAGCTCTCTGTTCTGCAAGCGAAGTCGGACACTCCGGCACAGTCCAGTTTTTTCAACGGTTTAAAATCTCCCACACCTGAGCAATTCCAGAGCAGGGAAGACTTTAGGACCGCGTGGTTGAACCATAGGAAGCTGGCCCGATCTTGCCATGACTTGGATTTGCTTGGTCAAAATCCTGGCTGGGGTCAGACACAACCGGTGGAGACCAACATTGTCTGCAAACTGGATAGCTCTGGTGGAGCTGTTCAGCTTCCAGACACCAACATCAGCATCCATGTGCCAGAAGGTCACGTGTGCCCCGGGGAAACGCAGCAGATCTCCATGAAAGCTATGCTAGATCCACCGCTGGAGCTCAACAGCGATAAGTGCAGCACCATCAGCCCCGTCCTGCAGATCAAACTCAGCAACATGGAGGTGAAAACGTTCATCATTCTGGAGATGAAGGTATCTGCAGAGGTTAAGAATGACATCATGAGCAAGAATTTGGTAGGGCTGCAGTGCCTGCGGAGTGACATGAAAGAGGGGCCATACATGCCAATGCAGCTGAGCTATTCGTATGGGGACACGATACAGGTGCAGCTGGAGAACCTAGAGCCTTGCATGTACATCGCTGCTGTAGCTCAAGGGCAGAACATCCTCTACCCTTACACTGTTTGGGATTATATCAGCAAGAAGATCACAGTTGGTGTTTATGGCCCAAAACATATTCACCCTTCCTTTAAAACAGTTGTGGCCGTGTTTGGGCACGAATGTGCACCCAAGACTCTCCTAGTGAACGAGGTCACGAGGCAGTCTCACAGCCCAGCTCCAGTTGCCCTTCAGCTCTGGGGTAAGCACCAGTTTACTCTGTCCCGGCCTCAGGACCTCAAGCTCTGCATGTTCTCCAACATGACCAACTATGAGGTGAAAGCTAGTGAGCAAGCCAAAATTGTGCGAGGCTTCCAGATGAAGCTGGGCAAGGTCAGTCGCCTTATCTTCCCCATTGCATCCCATGATCCCAACGAGCTCTCAGATTTCACGCTAAGGATACAGGTCAAGGATGACAAGGATGCCATTTTGACCCAGTTCTGCGTCCAGACGCCACAGCCGCCTCCTAAAAGTGCCATCAAACCGACAGGGCAGAGGCGGTTCCTCAAGAAGAACGAGGTTGGAAAGATCATCCTTTCACCTCTGGCTGCCACTGCCAAGTATCCGGTTTTTCAGGACCGGCCGGTGTTGAGCTTGAAGTATGGCAAACTGCTGAAAACAGTGGTGCGGCAAAGCAAGAATCACTATTTGCTGGAGTACAAGAAAGGAGATGTCATAGCCCTCCTCAGTGAGGAGAAGATCAGGTTGAAGGGACAACTGTGGACAAAGGAGTGGTATATTGGCTACTACCAGGGCAAAATAGGCCTTGTACACACCAAAAATGTGCTGGTGGTTGGAAAGGTCAAACCCAGCTACTTCTCTGGGCCTGATCTCACCACCAGCCTGTTGCTCGAGCAAATCCTCAGACCCTGCAAATTCCTAACCTACATTTATGCCTCCGTCAGGACTCTTCTCATGGAGAACCTCAGCAGCTGGAGGTCCTTCGCGGATGCGTTGGGGTATTTGAACTTACCGCTCACGTTTTTCTGCCGATCAGAGTTGGACAGTGAGCCAGAGCGAGTGGCATCAGTGCTGGAGAAGCTGAAGGAAGACTGCAACAACACGGAGAACAAGGACAGGAAATCTTTCCAGAAAGAGCTGATGATGGTGAGTCCAAGGTCTGATGAGGGCATCTTCCTTCTCTGTGGTACGGAGTGATTTGGGGTGAATGGGAGCTAAGCTTTCCTGACTCAGTCACTGAAAAATGAAGTGCAGTTTGCAGACTGAATGGGGATTCAGGCCTGCGGTGACATGCGTTGGCAGGCTGGGATTGTGGCTGTAAGTGAGGAATTAAATGGGTTAAAAATTGCATGTGTTGTGTGAGAGAAGCAGGCGTGCTTGGAAGATGGCTAAGCTGAAGGCCCTTCAAAGCAAGGTGATTTCAGTCCAGTGCTTTCCTAGCGCTCAGCCGGACCTCGCTGCTGGGTATTGCATTTCAGCCTCCAGTGATAAGTAGGAGATGTGCGTGCGTATCGAGGAGTTACCCAAGAGCTGCTGGTCTCCTCAGTCGAAGGTCAAAGCGATGTCAGTGATGGAGGTCTTGGTTTTTATGGCAGAAAACTGGAAAAAGGCAAGAAACATAAATGCTTTTCCTGTATGGTGTGTGGTAGGCAAGCCACCTCTCAAGTCATAGAATCATAGAGTGGCTTGGGTTGGAAGGGACCTCAAGGATCATCAAGTTCCAAACCCCCCCACTGCAGGCAGGGACATGCTTTTATATGGCCTCAAGTTTGTCAAACATGCAGGAGAGGGGTTTTATGGCTGCTGTGAAGTGCTACGTCTTCACATTTATGAAACAACCCCAAATTGCTCTATAACAATGTCTGTTTATATTTACTCCTTCTTTCCTTGAGTGACAGCTAAACCAAGGGCATCTCTGAATTGGGATGCTTTGTGTTCAGCTGTGGGTTGTGTTTGTAAATTGTCTGAAGTGCCTGGCTTGCCTCTGTCCTGAAAGGCATTTGGGGAAGTGCTGTCTGCAGGTTTTTCTAGGATGCTCTTTGGAAATCTCTAATGAGAAACTGTCTTCACGATAACAGCTTCTAGCATTTCATAGGAAGTGGGCCAAAGAAAATGCAGGACTTTGTGTTGAGGAGAGATTTGAGTTGCAGCAATTCATGTGTCTTGAAATGCCAATTTAATTAAGAATAGCACAAGCTTTGCTTAGCAATGGTGCAGGCAGGCAGTGGGGAAGGAACATGCAGCACACAGAAGGAAATTAGAAGTAGGCACATGGGTGAAGAGGACTGCAGCTAAATTAAGCACTCCACGTCCCAACCTCTCTTAATAAAAATGGGGAAATGTCAGGATTGAGCATTAGGTGTAAGGCATTATGAAGAGTACGGAGCCTTTCATTACTCATGGAAATTTTTTCAGGGGAGTTCATGGGAGATGTCTTGTGGATGTACTTCCTCTGCCTAACAGCACAGTACAATTAATAACTCTTTATAACAGGCCCTGAGTGTTGGTGTTATTGTGGAAAATGGGAAGATAGTTCCCAAAAGTCTGACTCATGCCTGCACTTAGGGTGAGCACCAGAGCTGCTCGCATAGGGCAAGGATGTCCAAATGCCATGCTGCATTCCCAGGGGAGCGTGCAAGCTGAAGGCCAATGGGCTGCAGTTACTGGAGGATGCTGCTGCTTCCCTCTGCTCTTCCTCCCACCTCAGCTTTGCCTTCTCCAGATCCAGCTGAGCTGCTGCCTTCTGATCTGAGGGAACGCTGTGATGAAGAGGTCTGGTGTGTGATGGTGGTTTCCAGAGTGTCTTCCAGCAGTCTCTGGTGCAGGTGCTGGTTGGAATGAGCAACCGTTTGGGCAGCCCCAAATCACCTTGACTTTGAACCGTGTAGGCTGGCACTGAGGTGAGAGGCCAGGGAGCTGCTGGGCTGCAAAACATTTAGTTGGGTGGAGATGAGAGGAGAGCAGGGGTAACCTCGCTGCCTGGGTTTGTGATTTGTGGCCAGTGGGACAATGTTTTAGCTTTGGGTTTCGATAGAAGGCAAGCTGCAGGCCATGTCATCAACTCAGCTTCTCTTGAGGGGTTCTTCTGGCCATTGTATGGACTTGTTTTTTGAGCTTCTGGGAGGAAGATCTGACTTTCTGGCCCACATCTCCAAGCTAAGCTCGGGGCATTAGTTTGCATCTCCAGACCGTGGGCCACTTGGGCTCATGATGCCTGGGATGCAGTCATGTCTTGTGCCATGTTTTGCTACGGCTCATCCAGCCTCAGCAACCCCTCCTCTGCTGTGGGGCTGGGTGGAGGTGTTAGCCAGGGCTGTGTCTGGCCCTGTGGTTCCTCAGAAGGAGGCTTTGCACCTTTAATCATTCTGTGAGTAATGGGGTGAACTGTGCGCTCCTCTTGCTGAATGCTTCCTAGGGCTTTGTGCTGTTTGCTTTACTGGCTTGCATTTCTTTTATCTATTCTCTTTGTCTCCAGGGGACAAAGACAGCCTGTAGGTCGTGGAGAGGCTGCGCCAGCCTAACTATGGGGATGAAGAAAAGAGGAGGCTCTCTGGGGGCTCACAGACCTACTAACTCAAGAGGAGGGCTATAAGCTGCTGGAAAACATACTGCTCCCAAAGGGATGCATCTCATGCAGAGTCCCAGAGCGGGTTTTATTTTCCATGCTTGAATGGAGACTAATCCTGAATATTGGCTCTGTTTCCTATTCTGTGCCAGATCTTGCGGCGTCTCAGCCTGTTGGTGAAGGATGAGCCCTTCTCCTGGTGGAAAACTGTGCTGCTTCTAAACCCTTTGCTGCTGTCAAATGGTCCTTAGCTTGCAAAGAAATAAGAGTGAGATTGATTTAAAAAAAAAAACAACAAAAAAACACAACAGCTGTGTTTGGGGAATGACAGTTGAAAAGTAATATATTTTGCGTGTAAGGCTGATTTTATTTGCGACGAGTGGTCTTGCTTTCTGCTGGTGACATCTGTGTATTTCATGTTAAAGTTGACTGTCCCGTCCTAAAGGGACTGTGGAGAGGGAAATGGTAAGGCTGCTTATCTCACATCAGTGTTGAGTACACAGGATTGCCATGGCAGAGCTGTACACCGGTAGCCAAGCATGGAAAAGCCCTCTCACTGATGACTAGTTAATAAATAATCTGTGATTACTTACTCTTTTCATCTAGCAAAAGCAGCAGTGTGTGAAGGTAACCGAGGGGAGCATTGCTCAGAAGTTAGTCATCACATCAGAGAGGGAAACCAAGCTCTCCCCTCCCTCTCTGCCCATCAACCCAGGCAGCAGGCAGGTTGTCTTCTCAAAGCCTGTAGGCACTGCAGCCTGGATTTGCAGTGATACAGCCTAACACAGACCTCTTGCAGCTGGGCTGAGTGCTCTCTGTGGCTGCTGCTGAGGGGAAGAAATGCGTTTGCTCACTTCTCCATGGCAGGGCTTCAAGGTGACATACTTCTCCCACGCACACAGGGAGCATTGCTGTGGTCGGTGGCTGTAGCCCAGCATGCAGGTGCTAACTCCATCACATTTCCAAGCCTTTGGAGTCCCAGCAAACACTTGGTGTTTGGGTGGTTTTGAAAATGTGAAGGCACATACCACAGTATAATCCAATGCGCTCAGGTTGCCACAGAGAGCCGTGCCAGGTTTCATTTGAGAAACTTGACCTAACTTGCCATACAATGGATGCACTGCCTGGTCCTCTGGAGCTGGAGTGAAGCCTGCCGTGAAAGACATCACTTCTCTCACACTGCATTTTTGATACAGTGTTTTGGTAGAGCCTTGCTCTTACCAGCCTTTCCAATAAATGCTGCTTCTAGGGAGCAACACCAGTCTGCTGAGAATATGACTACACTTGTTAGCATAGAGCTGCAGATCCTATAAGCTTTTTCTTCTCCAGATAGCTGGAGATGTGCTTCTGCTTACTGTATTTATTGTGACTGCAGGTGTGTGAATGCTGCCTCTTTTCTACCAAGGAGGAGTGAAGGGACAATGCTGTGTCCTCATCCCTGCTGCTGGACAGCCTGAGCTCTGTGTTCCTGCTTGGATCTCACACACAAGCACAACGTGCTCTTCTTCCTTCCCCCTAGCTCCTGCATCCTGAATTGGGCTGCTGGCAGCCCTGCTCTGAATTTGGGTCCTTGATGAAAACCAGATCCCTCAAACAGAGCTGGTGGGGCAGTGCTCCCACCGAGGCTCTGCCAAGCAGGCTGCTCAGAGCAGGGTGATGGTAGAGCAGTGGCACAGGGCTGGCTGTGAACTTCCCTGCAGGCTCCTGGCTCTGCAGACAACATAAGATGACCTCTTTTTATTTGCTGGGGCTGAAAGGAAATCGTTGATTCCCTCCTGTTTCTCAGTGCAGGTATTTCAGAGTGCTGTACCTGAGGCATTCCCGTGCTTGGTTAATGGAACTCTGAATGCTGCTGCTGCTGTAACCACATCTTTGCCTCCCTAGCAGCTACCTTCAGCCCTTTCAGGCAGTGATTAATGCCTGATAACGCTTGGACCCTCCAGGGTGCTTTCTAATTTAAATGCTGTTTAAAAAATCATTAACTAATTTAAAAACTCCATTTCCATCACCGCTTCCTTCTGAGTCTCACGCTTAGCAGGCACGAGTGAACCTGGGGACACTTCCCACCTCAGGGGGGAAAGGAGAAAAGGCTTCACCCCATGGTTCCAACAGATCTAGGGAGGGGACAACGCATCCACAGCTCACATAGCTGCTCATCCCATCTTGGCTTTATTATTATTGAACTGAAGGAGGTGAAAAGGGATGCGCAGGAATCACATACAGCCTTTCAGCCCCATTCTTTGCTCCTTCCCTGTCTGTGTGCTGCGCTCTGCCCAGGGCTCCCTGCTGCCTGTTTGCTTGGATGCTGTTTGCTGTGATTAGAGGACTGGAAATGGGCTTCTGCATTTCAGAGCCGGGATGCAAATTCAGCCTCCCCTGGATGCGTTTTAAAGTGGAGGCTCTTCTGCTTTGAACTGGAATTTGAATATCAAACCATCTCCTTTGCTGTGCCGCACTGCTCTGCTGGTGGAGCGGGCTTGGGGCCTCTCTGAGGTTAATAAATGCACCCGAGGAGGATGGAGGGAAGCTGGAGCATAATCCCAAAAGCGCCTGCTGGAGGATTACATCTGCTGAGAGCCCTGCTAATCCCAGCTGGGCAACAAGGGCTTGCAGGGAGCCCTGTGCCTGCTATAATGTATTCTTTGGCTGCTTATTCCATCACCTCCTCGCTGCCCCGTGTTTCCCTCGGCTCACCTGGGGCTCCCTTTGCAGACTGAGCCTTCCCTGGAGGCAAAGTGAAGGCAGGAGCTGTTGCTCTGCTTATTAGTAGGTTTCAGAGTGAACGTGCTGAGCCGAGGGGAGCAGAATTATCTCTTTCAAAGCTGTGGCTTGAAGTGATAGTACCACTCATAGCACGGGACTCTCTGCTAAATGACACCTCCCTTTTCATCCCCTGCTGTTACTCCTTTTTCCTGCGTCCATTGGGAAGCAGGGTATGTTTCTCCCAAGTGCTCTTATCCCTGGGAAATAGATCAGCTGATGTGTGATCAGGAAAGGACAAAATGCTTCTGCACCGTCCGCCTGATTCAGAACAGTTCACACTTGCTGACCCCTGATCTCAGGGAGAAGACCCTGGGCCATAATCCTAAATCTGTGCTTCTTAGGACCACCTGAAGCCTTCACTTCAAGAGCAAAGGACCCTGAGCCTGTTGGCTGCGTGGTGAGATAATGTTGCTGAGAGCTGGATGTTGAGTGCTCTGCACAGTTGTGAATACAGCACAGATGTGAACGCTTCTCAATGCCCAAGAAAAATATAATGTTTTTTTTAAAATGTATTTTGCTTGCTTAACGAGAGGGTTTGTTATTTCTACTTCTAATGCAGGAAACCAGTGTAAGCATTTTGTAGAAGCAAATGCTGGTCCGAAACAGTAATTAGATTCAAGCCCAGCTTTGCTTTGTGTAAGCTGGGAACAGATAAGGGAATCAACATATATTTGCTTTGCAAATTGCTGGAGTGGTTTCAGATGTTACTGTCTTCCCCAGCTGTTTGTTACTGTCCCCTTGATAAACAGACTCTGAGAGGATTTAACCCCTCTTCTTCTTCAGAGCTGATTCAGCTGCGTGTGTGCAGAGCCCTGGGTCAGGACAGGACATGATGACCCACAGCCCTGCTGCAGGGATGGCAGCAGAAGGACAGGGAGGAGCATGGGGGGCAATGGTTGCATCCTCCTGCTTGCCAGCTGGGCATCCTTGTGCTGAAAACCATTCCTGACAGTCTTGCTCAAGCTTGTGTGCTCTGAATATGTTGGGAATTAGCAGGAGGGAGCAGGTGCTTCTTGGCCCTCTTTGGACCACTGAGAGCTTTTCTTCAGGTCCTTGACTGCTGTAATAACCTCTCCACGCTGCTGTGATGCTGGTGTTGTTTCCAATGGGAATGCTGAAGCCAGCACAGCATGCTCCTTGGAAGCTCACAGCAGCATGGATGGGGGTTGTCCTCTTTATCACCAAGCTGTGGTTTGCATTTGCTCAAGTAAGCTCCCCTGCCGAGATGCTGAGCGGTGCCCTTGGTGCTCAGCTGTCCTGGAGCTGCAGTCCTCATTCTGCTGTCCTTGCAGCTCTGGCAGTAAGCAAACAAGAGGGTGCTCAACAAAAAAAGAAAGGCAGCAGCTAGCAGATCTGTCTCCTCGTTGTAGTGCGTGATGAACCTGCTGAGCTGCTGCTGCAGTCCATGGAAGGAGATGGATGATTAAGTGATGATTAAACCTTTCTGGGTGGTAAACTGCCCCTCAGGGCACCTTGGGATTGTTAGCATTGTTTCAGTGTTGCTTCAAAAAACCCATAAAAATCAAAAGGTTCTTGTTCCATAACACAGAACGTGTTTCCATAAACACTGGAGGTCTGTAGAGGGATTTGTCCAGGGACAGGGCTTGCTCCTGAAGCTCTCGTGCTTTCCACTTGGCTGTGGCACACGGTGAGGGGTGCCTCGTCCTTCCAGCTTGGCTGTGGAGGGATGCTGGTTCTGTTGATGCTCTGATAATCACCGTTTAAATCATTCCTTTCCATAGGTTTTCCCTTTTGCAACTTGCTTTGTGTTTTGAACAGGGTTTTACCTGCTCTGTCCTTTATTCCTGGCTGAATTATTGCTAGAAAACACACTGCTGTCAGTCAAGCATTTTCTCTTCTCCATCTCCTTGTTCTGAGGCTGCTCTCCAGGCCTTGTCCCCAAATGTCCTCCTGGCCTGTGCCCACCAGCTGCTCGGTGCAGGTTGTGGATGCTCACGCTGGTTGTGCCACTGGACAGTGCTCCTCTGGGCTGGGGGTACAAGCAGCTCAGAGCACACGGGGTTCATTGTCTTGATTAAAGGCTTTAAGATGCTTTTAGCTGCTTATGTGGCTCCTGAACATCTTGAGCCTACAACATAAAGCCGTGGTGGGCAACCCCAGCTGCAAGCCTGGTTGAACAGGGCTAGGGCACTCGGTTCAATTAGTGGGATTACTCTTCTGTCCTGCCCACTGATTTCACCAGCTGTTGCCAGAAGGGAGGCAGGAGGATTTTGTGGTGCTTTTTTAGGGACATCCCCACTTGATTCGGGCCCACACCGACTCCGTCTTCCTTGTTTTTCCTTTCCAGGCCTTGCTGAAGATGGACTGCCAAGGGCTGGTGGTCAGGCTTATCCAGGACTTCGTGCTGCTCACCACGGCCGTGGAGGTGGCCCAGCGCTGGAGGGAGCTCGCTGAGAAGCTCGCCAAGGTCTCCAAGCAGCAGATGGATGCCTACGAGGCCCCGCACCGCGACAAAAGTGGGGTGGTGGACAGTGAGGTGAGGGCAGACCAGCCTTCGTCCTTTGGGATTTTCCCAAGCTTGTGTTTTTGCTTGTGCAAACCTGTGCTCTTCGGGAATGAGGAGTTGGGTGTGATTGGGGAGGGGGGAAACGTGGGGATATTTTCACCCACAGCGCGTTTGTTTTGGGATCAGAATGCATTGAGGATGGATGTTGAATGCTGGGCATGGGGCGAGCTTCACATTCAGCTCTTCTCTCCCACCTTCTGTCCCACAGGCCATGTGGAAACCCGCATATGACTTCCTCCTCACCTGGAGCAGCCAAATGGGTGACAGCTACCGGGACGTGATTCAGGAGCTGCACACAGGGCTGGACAAGATGAAGAATCCCATCACCAAGCGTTGGAAGCATCTCACAGGGACCCTCATCCTCGTCAACTCCTTGGACATGCTCCGGGCAGCTGCATTCAGCCCACAAGACCACGAGGATTTTGCTATCTAGCTCCTTGCAGAGATGTTTTCATCCACGTCTCATTTATTGGTGGTATCCGTATTTTTCTGTTTTTCCCCTCTTTTTTTTTTTTTAACAGTTGATTATAAAAAGAAGAAGTGGAGATTGCTCTCCCCAGGTTTAAAGAGGCCAAAGCTTGCAAGTTCTCAGCAGGACTGGAAATCAGCAGGAGAAGACCCTCGTCTTGGTGGGAAGGCATCCAGAAGGGATGGCTTTTCATATGGAATTGATACCACTTCAACTATTTCTTACTCAGACACTTAAAAGGGGCCAGGGGGGCGGGGAGGGATCACAAAAGAGAACACGTGTTTTTTTTTAGGCATTTACAAATAAAAAATCTAATTTTTGTAATGAGCAGTAAAAAGGTTGTAACCACTTTGGAGGGAAGCTGTTGCTGTTTTGTATGTTGTAGAGACTGCTTTTAAATTATCATTTTTGAGATGAAAGCGAGCGATGTAAATACGTATTTAAGACAAAGCACAGCAGTGTCCCAATGGTTTTGGTAAACTCCCACAGTGTAGACTGACTGTAGAGCACCATGTGAATTTGGGGTGTCTTCAGCCCCAATCAGAAAGGAGCTTTTTTCCCCCCCATCTTACAGAACATATCACCTGTTTAGCTGTTTTAGTTTTTTTCTTTTTTAAATGTATCTACAGACGTGCATTTTGTCATCTGTGGGTAGGGAGGTGCTCATGCATGTTTGCAGATGCACGGGTACCATTTCTAACCATGGGAAGGGATGCTGCCCCTGGCTTTTGGAGCTGGGTGCTGCCATGTCTGAAAGAAGCTGGAAGTTGGGGGTTGAGCACAGCTCTGCTCCTTGCTGCCAGTGGTGGTGAGAGTGGGTCACTCTGCCATTGCAGCAAAGTGCTTGGGCATGTTCCTCCTAATTAGAAATCCATTCCAGAGCTCAGCGGAGATGTTTCAGACGTGTCTGGTGTCCTCATACTCATTGCCATTGATTTCTGAGGGCTTTGAATGGGGCTGTTTGAGGCTCCCAAACTCCAGCTGAACTTGTAAATACCTTTTGCAATGACACAGGTGCCATTGAGCTGAGTATTTGTGGTACCAAGTGCCCCGTTCTTTCCCCTCGTGTTTTATAGCTGCCTCTTTTGGATTACCTCCCCTCTTCCTTCTGCTCCTCAGCTTTGAAATATTTTACACGAGAGGGGAATATTTTTGCACAGAAACATTATTTTAGCTGCAAAGTCTCTTTATAGCTAGAAAGACGGATTGTTAAGGGTGATTTTCTTTCAGGTTGAACCAGAAAAACAGAAAGAGTGGGGAAGGCATCTTTGACAAACTCAGTAGAAGCACACAAGAGCGGCTGCTGTGGCCAACAGACTGGGCTCTCAGCAGCCAGGAGCAGGAGGCGGTGACACTTAGGCTTGATTTCTTCTCCTAGGAGGCTGCAGGTGATACGAGCTCCCTGGAAGAGCCAGGTGTGGGGCACTGCCCATGGGTTTGCAGGTGCAGGTGGTGAGCGGGCATCTGATGGTGCTGGCAGCCTCTGGAGGGAATGTCTTCCCACAGCTTCACTGCTTTACATCCTCTTCCCAAAACGACGCCCCCAGAAGCAGTCTCCCCTCACAGGACCCCACCAGAAATAATTTGCACCTTAATTTCTCCTCAGGGGCTTTAAGGAGTTTCCTATGCAACGCAGCGTAGCACAGAAATAAATGTGGTCTGCCAGCACCTGAGCCCGTGATGCACTTGCTTTCTCTTTACGACATCAGGGCACTGTAAGAGCACATTTTCCTCACACCAAGCAAAAAACAAATCTCCAATGCAATAAGGAGCAGCTCCTGCAAGAGAGATTCAGTCTGAACAGCATGGCTGTTGGGCTGTGATTCTGTGATTCTGTGATTCTGTGTTCAGAGCAGGCAAGGGCAGCCCCAGCCCTCGTAGGCAGTTTTACTCTCTGGTGACTCCAAGATGGGGACGTCCCTAAAGAATTTCAGCTTTTTTTTTTTGCTCTCCCCTTGGTTTTTCTAACTACCTCAGGTACTCTATACCCAGCTTAACATTTCAGCAGCAGCACAAAACTCGTTGTGCTCAGCTCCCCGGCTGCTGTGAGCCGTGGTGAAACGCTCAGCACGTTTCGGGGTGACCACTGTGTTGCTTTGTCCCTCCCTCCCTCGGTCAGAAATCCCAGCTCTCCTCAGCTGCTGGGGCTGGGCTACATCCTTTAGATGCCTTCTGCCCGCTGTAAGGAGAGCCCATCTGGAACTGCGTCTGGGCTTTGCATCATTACCGCAGTTGGTGCAGTAACTGGTTATTGTACTTACATTTAATGTTCCTTTTAAAAAAAAAAAAAAAATTTTTTTTTTGGAGAAAAATATTACTATTAAAGCTGTTGCTATTGCAGTGCTACCGAGTGGATTTCATCTGCTGGTGGATGGGGTTAAGGCAGTGGGCATCAGGAGGCTTTTGTCAGTCCCGCAGGCTGATGCCCAGGCTGTGTGTCCTTGGGCTCGCAGCACAGTTGTGGTGCTCTCAGTATGAACTGAATTCAGATTTCGGACCATGAAAGTGAGTTATTCAGACATCTGGCTCTGGCTGTGGCTTCAGCTTGCCAAGGGTAAAAAGAAAAGACATGTTGGTTTGATTTAATCCCTGGCAAAACGCATCCCGTGGTGCAGCACAGGGTGGCACAGCTGGGTTGCTGGGCCAGGGCCACTAGGGACCCTGGTTATGAATGATCATTCTTAAGTAGCCTGGACCTATCTAATAGGAGCAATTCTCCTTTAGTTGCTTCTCAATTAGTTGCTTCTCTGATGTCTGACTCCCTCTAATATTTTATCTTCAAGTAAATGATTGGTCTTTTTTTTTTCTGTGTCCAGTCAAGGAAATGACCTCCTTCAGCACAGTCCCCTTGGCGATGCATTTGCAGCATTTCAAGCCATCGGAATAGGATGATATCTCACATCAGCTCAGCTCAGCTCGCCATTAAATGGCTGAAAGAGATATGTCAGAATGGGGAGGGAGGGAGGTCACCCCTGGGTTATCAGTGTCTGGACAGAAATCTGCAGTATCAGTGATTCTCTCTTTGTCCTCCCCGGCTCTCAGTGTCTGGACACCCAGTGCAGTCTGCAATGAAAATGAGAGACTGTGATGAAAGAGCCAGGAGGTCTCTGGGTATCTGTTTTTATCCCTGGAAATCCCTGCTGAAAATCAATTGTTCTGCTTCCTTCTTAGCTCTCAGCTGAATGCTGGTGGTGGATTATCGGCTGTCAGGACACCCAAATCTTGCAATGTGAGGTCACAAGTGGTTAGAGAAATTGATTAAAGGACGACTCCTAGGTGTTTGCCTTGCTGGCAGGTTTCTTTTGGCACCAGAAAACCATAATTCCTGGTGGGTTTGCCCTCCTCTGAGAGACAGACCCCCCTCACCAAGTGGAGGTTGTGTAGAGCCATACCATGGCAGCAGAGCCAGCAAAACAACTTCAGTGAGGACCTCATTGCTGTGCTGTGCACCACCTGGACTTCTGCCCATGGTGCTCAGCTTTGGCAGCATCCCAGGCACAGCCAGCACGTGAATCTTCTGGGTTTGGGTCTTCTGGTCCTTTGGGTCTTTGGGGACGTGGTTAGTGAGCATAGTGGTGGTGAGTTGGTGATTGGATTACATGACCTTAGAGGTCTTTTTCAACCTCAGTGAATCCATGACCCTTTTAACCTCTTAATAACCCAAGTCAGCTTCATCAGGCCTGAGCCCTCATAGGACATGAGCGAGGTGGTTACAAATACAGCTCCCAGCACACATCTGTGGCATCACCACTCACACCTTTTGGCACAAAAGCCCTTTATTTGGTAACGCTCTTTTCACAACATCTTCCTTGGGCTGAGATCACGGACTTCCAGCAATAAATGGTACTTTTAGACTCTTTTATTATGTTTTCCCAAAGGCCACGTGCAAGGGAGCCAGGCCTGACTGACAGTTCTGCACTAGATGGCAGATGGCTGATTTAGGGTGGGGATACCCTGCTATCCATGGTGAGAAGGAAGGAGCCTCTGGCTGGAAGGATGAACAAGTTATTTTTTCACAGTAAGGGCAGTGAGGTGCTGGCACAGGTTACCCATGGGGGTGCTGGAAGCCCCATCCCTGGGGACATGCAAGGTCAGGCTGGATGGGGCTCTGAGCACCTGATCCAGATGTAGGTGTCCATATACAATGCAGGGACACCTGCAATGACTGTACAGTTTACGAGGCCTGCATTAGGAGCACAGCTGATTTTGATTTCCTCTTCCTTCTCCCTGCCATGACCAAATGCTTCCCGCTCCCAGCATCCCTCCTGATATGATGAAGTCATCTCAGACCAACCGTTTGCAGCTGAGGCTCACAGGGCAGCCCCATCATATCGTCAGCAGCCTCCAGGGGATAATTAACCTTGGGTTTCTTCCCCGCTTTAACCACCCCCTGCTGAACGTTAATTAACCCTCACAGCCATCACTTCACGAGGTCTCGCCTGGTTGAAGCGAGTTGCTGGGATGTGGTTGGGTCCCTATTGGGAGGGCTGCTGGGTGACAGACACGGCGTGCTTTGATCTACCCTAGAAAGCAGACTGTGCCCATGACAGCTTAGAATGGGGGAGGTATTTTGGGGAAGGATCTGCCAGCCCTGTTTGTTCGGTCCGGCTTGTGAAGGAGGTTATGCAGGAAGTGAGTCAGCTGGGAGATTTGGGATTTGATGATGCCCGTGCTGATGGCTTGCTTTTATCATCCTAAGCAATCAGATCTGGCATATGAAACCGTTCTTCCGTCCATAATGGAAATGGAATTGATGCTGGGAGCGCCTCCTGCTGCCTATCAGAGCCAAATCCCATGCCAGCACTCTTTCCATCTGGTAGGTGTGAGCTGTGCCTGGCCTCTGACACCCCCCTGTGGGCAGAGGGAGTGGGGTCTTGGAAAAAGGGGCGTCCTCCTGGAAATACTGGTGTCGTGGTAGGCTCTGGCAGCAGGGAAAAGCCTGGGGATGGGATTTCATCTCGTAAAGCTGGGGTGGGACGGCACCCTCCCACCGCAAGCTGCTGTGGCCCCCAGGGCCCTGCCATCCGCAAGGTAAAGAGGCTCTCACTCACGTTTTCAGCAGGTCCCTTCCACCTCACACGATTCTGTGATTATACACTGCACCCAGTTAAAGGGCAGCAAGCTCATTCTGGTTCAGCTCTTCCCTTGAGGAGCAACGGGAGAACCGCAGCATCCCTGCCTCCCTGCCCCGCCGTGGAGCCGCCCGTACCGGCAGCGATGCGGTGGCGCCCTCTGCTGGACACAGCCGGAACACCGCGCGGTGCGGCACCGCCGCTGGGTCCCCAGTCGCACCGCCTGCTCCCTCCCTCTGTCCCTTCTTCGTAGCAGGCTGCCAACCGAAAAGAACAGCTCCCTAGAGCTGAGTGGGATTTTTAGCTTGGTTTGTTTGTTTTTTGCGTTTGAGGCTTTGGCCCTTTTTCTCTCCTGGTGCCCAGCGCTACATCCGGGTGGGTCTGGAGATCTCCAAGGAGGAGACCTCTCAGCCTTGCCCATCCATTTCTTGCTGTTCTAGTTCATATTTTGTGCTGTGATGGGCAGTGCAAGGTGTCTCTGGGCCTCACGTCACTGAGTAGCACAGCACAGAAGTGCTGCTGTCACCCAGAGCTGCGGGGACAACCAAGAGCTGTTACTTCTTGGACAAGGGGAGCTGTGGAAGCTGTGAATGGGAAGCAAGCCAGCTCTCGTGCCCTGTTGGAACTCCCTTCTCATGTCCCAAGGAAAAGATTCCTTGGATTCACTGGGTGATGAAATGATAATACTGAGAAACAGCTTTTGAGCACTCCATCTTTGCTGCCCAGAGGAATAACAGAATTGCAGGGGTTGGAAGGGACCTCTAGAGTTGATTCAGTCTAATCCCCATGAAGTTGGCTTGGCTATAGACTATCCATCTTTGTTGTCCAGTTCCAAACGCATCAGTCACAGAGCACTTTTATGTTCACGGCACATTTATATAGTGAAGGGTTCATAAAGCAACTGTGCTCCCCCAGTTGATGAGAGAGGGCAGCCAACCCCATCATCCTTTGGACCCAAGCTGGCAGGCTATCCCCAGCATGACTTCGGTGCCTTTCACTGATTACACCACACACTGTTGCACTGAATCATTCTTTCCTCCAGCTCTCTCCATATGTGATGAGTGTCCCCACCTCCCTCAAGTCAGAAAACACGAGAGCCGTTACCGTATTGGGGATTTATTGGAAGGACTGGGGGTTGGGTTTTCACCTTAACGTCATTTACAGAGAATAAATCAGATAGTTTTTAAAAACTGCTTCTGAAGATCACACTGCCCAACTGGTGAGCTCCAGAGATGGAACTCTGCCCGATGGGGAACTTGGTGGAACACCAGTAGCTTTACAACCACTTCCATGCTGAAGTCTGGATTGAGCTCAGGGTATTGTAAACACACACAAAGCCTACATAAGATGTGCAGCTAGCTTGGCTTATGTGACATACAATGTCAGATTATAACATTTGTCTCCTCTATAACAACAGCTGTACAAAATGCTGTTCAAAGTGCTTGATAAACCTGACAATCTTACACGATAGAGCAAATGGTCCTCACAGAGCCCTCAGAGCAAAGTCGTATGAAATCCCATATTTTTCCATTATATAAAGAGGTTAAAAAAAAAAATGTGACCATGAGTCCTCTGTACATCAAGAAGTGGAAGCCAGGCACCTTGGACTTCACACTGATATCTTCCCAAGTGACTGAAGCACTACTGTACAAATTATTTTAACAACTAATTCTGAATTAAAGACAAAAAATATCAATGAAACAACACTTGGTGTTAGTCTAAAGGAATTAAATTATTTCTTGATTGAAAGCTAGTAATTATTTTGGTGAAATTTAAGATGTTTTCTGATCCTTGAGATCTGGAGCAGAGGTCTTGCCTCCCATCAGTGTTTTCATCTGCTAGTGGGTCTTTGATTTCCCTGACTTGCTTTTTCTCCCCTTCTTAAAGCAGCACTTGCGGCAGCAGAACATGCAGCACTTCACAGAAATGAAGAGGATGAGGAGCACCACAGCCAGGAGGAAGGCAAAGACGTCCAGGGAGTGATACTGGATCCAGTTCAGGTCATGGGCAGCAGGGCGCAGATGTGGGGCCCCTTTGTGTCTCATGACAAACTCTACCCAGTGCACAGCCAGGTCCAGAGGGTGGATGGGCCTGTCAAGGTGAAGGTCTGAGAGACGCTGGATGTTCTCTTTGTACCTGCCAAGACAAGGCGTTGGGTGTGTTCAGTGACTTGTGCTGCTGAGACTCACTCCCCAGAGAAAAGGGATCATTAGAATCATTAAGGCTGGAGAAGACCACAAATATCACCAACCCATGCCCATCATGCACACTGACCCTCAATGCCATGTTTCCAGTTCTTTAAGACCCACAGGGATGGTGACCCCACCACCTTCGTGGGCAGCTGTGCCACTGCATCACCACTCCTCCTGAGAAGCAATGTTCCCTAATTCCATGGAATCATAGAATTGCTCAGGTTGAAAAAGACCTTAAAGATCATCAAGTCCAACCGCAACCTAAGCATACTACCCTAAATCTAAGAACTCAAAAACTTCCTTTGGAAGGATGCAATGTCAGTTGTCTGAGAGCCCACTAGGGGCTCTTCCATATTTTTCCTGCCACCTCCACCATGAGAGAAGTAAAATAGTAAAGTTATGAGCCCTGAAAAGTGCTGTTTTCAATGCTAAAGAATGGAGAAAAGGTAACAGAAAAAGAAGTAGAAAAGCTTAGTTTGAGCTGTCAGCAAAATCTCCTGTTATCTTGTGTCATCTCAATATCTTTTGTCAGCTTTATTTTTTCCATTATACTTGTACTCCATCTATTCTGACGCCTGCATCCTCTCAGATCAGGCTGTTCTCATCACCTAATGATTGCAATCTCAGACAGCGAGAAGGATGGTGTTGGTACAGGGGTGGGACAAGGTTAATCCAGGGCAAGCAATGCCTTCTCAGCTATGTAAGAGCTGATGTAAGAAGGGACATAAGAACAGATTAGTACTGTGTTAAACTGGAAGTCAGAGTGCTGGTGTTATACAGCACTAGAAAGAAAAAGAGTGCATATTAATTACTGACTTTTTATCATTAATAACTGCTTTCAGGGCATCGGATATGTCTTTCGAAGTCATTTCTAGTATATTCAGTGTCAATCCTGCTCCCCGTGACTCCACTCGTTTCGCATTGTCCATCTGGTCTCCAAATAAAGGCATTATCACCATTGGCACTGCGTTGCATATGCCCTCATAAACACCGTGTGAGCCTCCATGGGTAATAAAGGCACGAGTCTTAGGATGAGCTGTGGAAGAAAGAGAGATCCGTTATGTCATGGTAACACACACCTAGGAAAAAGATATTAAAAAAAAATGCCACTGATAGGTGTACATCAAGAACTTTGGACTGTCATAAGCATTGCTACTTATGGGCAAACAATATAGCAGAGAACGGGACATTATGAAACTATGGACTGTAGAGCTCCATCTTGGTTGGATAATCTCTGAAAAGCCCCATATGATCCTCCACAGCTTCTCAGGTGTTAGGATAAAATCACGACCCAGTGAAACCAAATTTGAAAAGCAAAGTCATTGCTTTCTCTTTTACAATGTCTTCCATTTGCAAGTCTCCCACAGCAGAGCCACATTGTCACACCAAGTATAGCAGAAATGCTAAGTCACACTTGAAGCAGTGATTGAGCACCTGGTGTAAGGCAGGGCCAACCCAGGGGGAGCACTCAGGTGCATGCAATGTACCTGAGTGACTGGAAAGGATGGAGCCAGGATCCACCCCTTCCCAGACCTCATTTAAGGGTTGGCAGTGGAGGAAAGGGGATCTTGTTGGAGATCCCTGCCTATTGGAGTAAGTAATTTTTCTTCCTTTGTTTCTGAATCCATGGCTGCTGCATTTGAGTTTGCTTTCATTTGCTGTAGCCTAGGATTGTCCCACTCTGCTATTATTGCTACGCTTCCCATCACATTACACCAAAAAATGCACTCCTGGCAATAACACACACAGTATGACCCCTTTAAAAGTGTGAGAAGCTGTCTGGAAGTGCTTGCTTGAGAAACTTAAACTCCCTCTTCAGTGCAGGAGACAACAACAGGACAGAAAAGCAAAGTTGAGTGTTGAGACTGGATAATCAGAGACAAAACCTCCCATACTTTGCAATACCTTAATTGAGAGTTGCAACACCTTTCCAAACAGTAAGGTGATCTTGAAATTGCAGTTAGAGAAGTTTCTAAAAGGCAAACTTTCGTTCAGACAGCAAAGGCTGTAGTAAAGACCTGTGACTCACAGTGATACATTCAGCAGAGATAATGGTAATGGGGCCTTGAAACTACGTAATGGAATTTGAAAGCAATATGAAAGCATCTCAGACCCACCTAGGAGGTCATTCTGTGGCAGCCACTTGACAAGCTTCACGTTCTTTGGCAGGTTGGGGGGAACCTCTCCTGTGTATCGCCACAAAACCTTTGGAGGGAAATAAAAACAGTGTCAGTTCTCAACAACCACACTTTTGCTGCTCCTCTGCTGCTTTGGAAAGCACAGCTAACAGTATCTCTGATGTACAAAACCTCTTTTGCCAACAGCAGTGCAGAACAACAGGGATGATGTTCTCTCTGACACTTGGGGAGCAAGAGAAAGAAGAGAAGGCTGAGCAATCTGGAAGTTAAAGATAATGTACTATATCTGAACAGAGCATTGAATTGCTGTGCTGGAAGGAGGAAAGGGATACTGTACCGTTTGAGGGACTGATCCCAAGGCGTCTGCAATTTCCATGGCTTTCTTCATGGGGATCTCGGAGACCATGGAGCCCAGTGAGAAGACGACGATACCATGTTCTCCAGAAGCATTTACAATGGCTTCGAATTCCTGCCAACACAAAGCATACCCTCAGTCAAAATCCCTATTATGTCACAGGCGGTAAATTCTGTCATGTTTCCATGGAGGTACTGAGGAAGAAAAAGGATGCAGGTGGTTGGATGAAGGTATGCAGGGATGTGAATGTTTGCAGAAATGGAGCCCAAATCAAGCTTTGGAATGGATATGGGGGGGAGGGGAGGGGGTGGTTGAGAAGATTTTAAAACAGTTGCGTAGCTCAAAGACATCAATTTCTCTGCAGTAAAAAAGATAATGCACCCATCAATTAGGTCAGTTAATCACCATGACTTTCCTGCCAACCAATCCTTAAGTGAATCTCTATTTTGTTTTTACACCTATGGAATTTCAGATGAGCTTGATTTAGAGTCGATGTTCTTCTCAGACCATGCAGCTGCAAGAGAGACTTAAGATTTTGAAGCACTCTGTAAGAAGATAGCTTTGACTTCTAGTATCTGAAATGTTTTGTTCGTTTTGACTACAGTAATACTCATCAGCTGCCAACTTCATCTCTTTTGTTTCTTTGATTTTTGATAAAAGAAAAACTAGAAGATCTGCCACTGTGGAATGAAAGCACAAAAGGATTCTTATGTAAAAGCAAACAGCCAAAAGCTGAAGTGAAAACCCAGTGCCATAGAAAAATACTTGGTAAAACCAAGGAAGGAGAAACAAAGTTGGAGGGAGTTGCTGTGAACATCAGAATGAAATAAAATGAATGAAGTCTGGCATGGAAATGTAATCTTTAGGGCCTGAGTGGATAACAGAGACTGACTCCCTTGGTTTTTGCTCTGTTGTTTATTACTGTGGCTGACCAGAATGCTGTAACCCACAGCCCTTTACTTGAAGCTGAATCCAAATGGAAGGACCTTTCTGAAGGCTTACTGATAGGTGGCATCTGAACAGCAGACCTGAATCTCTCCTACAGGCAAACAAGGTGAAACGTGGCAAAAGATCTCTCTGAAGACAAATTCTTCACTAGGTCATCGCAGATAGCTAATGGAGAACTCAGGGCTCCGTTGTGTATGTACTCATGGACATCTGGGAACTGCAAAATCCTCTTCAGGTTTTGGGTGTTTTGGACATGCATTTCTATGGCCGCTGGGTGACTTCTCTTCCTTGCTTCCTATTGCAGTAGAACAGATACAGCTGTTTCAGGGAATATTTAGCCCTTTGGTTTTCCATGGGACCAATCACTTGGTTTTATTACCTTCTTCAAATGTTCTTGTCTGCCAAAGTCCAAATTTATGTCACAACCTTCACAGATCTTCTGGCAGTCCTGCTTTGAGAAACGGGCCATGCAGTGGACATTTGCTCAAAAATAAGAAAAGCTACCATAGATTTCCTTAGTGGAATTGGCTAACCCATATTTATGAAGTTCAGCATTGTCCAAACAAAATACACTTCTAGACCAGGTCTGAGACAAAGACATTTATTTAAAATAAGCAGACCTCTTGCTGCTACACCAGAGAAGCAGAGTTTCAATTCATATCTGCTACAGTCTCCAAAATTCCTACAGAACTGCTTATCTGCTCCAGGGAAGGGAATGAGCAGATAGTCTGCAGAAGTCTTGTAGACAGATATTAAAAAATGAAATAACTTGAAAGAGGCATCTGGAAGGTACTTAGAAATAGAAGGGAAAGCCCAGCTTTTCATGTATGCCTGTCTGGTAATCTTGGAGGACTTCCAGAAAGCAATTTCCTCCTCACTGCACAAGGGATGAAGAGGTGCAAAGTGCTTTTCTTAGCCACTTCCACATTCATTTTGTCTGTTATTCTTTCCTATTGATAGGAGCACCATCTAATGGTATAAGCAAGCAGTGCAGACATATGAAAGTAAGGGTGGTGGGGGGGAAGGGGAAGGTAACTAATATTTGCATGGTAAATGATTAATCACTGGTTTAATAAAAGGCTGGATAATCAGCACTAGAGTTCAGCCAAGTCCGTGTGTGGATGGTGCTATTGCACCACAATCTGTTCCTTTCAGAGAAAGAGTAGCAAAGCATTTTTTAACAAAATGTTGCCTATCTCATGCTAAACAGGAGTATCTATCTGATACACAAAATTACATTTTTATGACCACAGAAATCTATCAGAACAAGTATTAAAAACTGAGTATGACCCACCTGAGAGAGCTGCTTGTGAGCACAATTTATTCCTCCAACCACAATTATGTTGGGCATCAATGGTCTTGGATAATCTAACACAAAGTCATACCTTGTGAGCCAAATGGAAGCCTTGCGTAAGAGAGCTAACACAGTCACATCTCGCTGAAGGAAATCAGAAGCCAGTTTTTCATATGGTTGGAAAAAAAAATTGCAGAGGAAAAGATTGGAGGTGTCAAAGATGACATTCTTCACACGCTGGAGGAAGTTCATGTGATCTGTATGGTCTGTAAATGCCCTGGGGATATAAGAAGGGGGATTGGGACACTGAGTGGCCTCAAAATCTAATCCACATGGCATTCCCCTCATGAAATACACAGAAGGGATGGAAAGATGCTCGGCCAGTATTGCTCCACAAGGAAACACGGGGTCTGTAAAGAGAGCATCGAAGTTACTCTCCTTGAGATACCTGATAAGTTCTTTGTTGTACAGTAACTCTTCACAGGATTTGAAGCCTAACTCAAAGAGTCTTTTTACTTTTTCTTGCAGTCTATGAAATCTTTCCAGAAATGATCCTTTTTCCAATGCATCCTTAAAAAATGTGCGGAAATTGCCATCCATCTCTTCCTGTGTGAAAGGGACTGCGTAGGATTTCATAACAAAATTCTCTGATGGCTTTATGTGTAAATTGACTTCAGGTGCAACGACGACTATTTCATGTCCTTTCTGCTTCAGAATTTCTAACATTTCCAGCACACTGAACCAAGGGCTTCCATCCACGAACACCACCAGCAGCTTCCCACCTTCAGCCAAGCTGAGCACGGACAGCAGCAGCAGCAGCGACACTGAGACTTGAGGATGAGAAGGAAGTACCAGGGCCATTCCTGCTGAAATGTGGGAGTGTGCACAGGAAGAAAACTCTGGGCAGCTCTGAAGCAATAGCAACAGCCCTGTGCTCTTTAAACTATCTGCTCCATGCCATAACTTTTGATCCTTCAATAACGTAACCGCTGTGTGGTAAATGTTTAATCATTGGTTTGATAAAAGGCTGGATAACAAGCACTGGAGTTCCACCAAGTCCATGGGTGGGTGGTGCTGCTGCACCCACCAGCTACGCCCCATCTCTTCCTTTTAGAGGAAGAATGGTGTGTGACCCTGGAAGGAGGCAGGAGTGGCTGTGTGTGGCTCTGTGCTTCTAATAGCCTCCCTCAGGATGAAACTTTTGCATCCACTGGAGATCTGTCATGTCCACATCACCACTGCACCTAGCAGCGGCTGCTTGCTTTCCTACGGGCATGGCCTCTCCCCCTGAACATTCATCTCTAGAAGTCCTATGGACCAGCACCTGATGTGAAAGAGCTGTTCAAGAAACTGTCTGGAATGAGGAGGCTGATGATGACTGAAGCATGATCCCAGGTTTGTCTGCAGGACGCATCACCCACACAGTGAGGTACTTCCAGTGCCTCAGAACAGCCTCAAAGCAGAGAGGGAGGGCTTAGCTTTGTCCTCTTTTGCCCACATCTGCTTGGAGGTCCCATCATACAGTCACAGAGCGGTAGAACCACAGAATGGTTGTGTTGGAAGGGACTGTAAATCTCACCCCGTTTCAAACTCCCTGCCACAGGCTGCGTATCCACTCAATGGATCATTTTTCCCAGAGCCCTATAAAAAGATGGCCTTCAACAACTCCAGAGATGAGGCATCCTCAGGCTCTGCATGCACATGTTGCAGTGACTGACCAGTCTCCGAGTACAGAAGTCAGGTAATAGAACACCTTGTCCTGTTTTCCACAGTACCTGGCAATTCTTTCTGATAGTGGATACAAAGTCCCACCACAGACCTTCACTAGAAGAGCAAAGAATTTCTATTCAGATGGGAGCGGCTCAGCAAGCGATTTAAGGAGAAAAACACTTTGACTACTCATGCATAATTCACCAGGACCCACCATGCCACCATACCTTCTTCAGGCTCACAACATTGACGGTGTCTCAGATATCATGGTCATCACTAAGGAATGTTTGTCTGTGGTCTGTCTGTGAACACTGCTTCATTAGCTTGAGTGTCCATTACCTGTGACATTCCTGTTCATTCTGGCTTTGGAAACATCTTTATGTATGGCAGACGATTTCACTGACAAAGAAAGCAGTGGTAAGGCACGAAGTGTTCCCCCGGCCAGAAACCTGATCGCAGTCACAAAATCTTAGTGTCTCAGAATTGCAGGGGTTGGTAAGAGCTGCAAGAGATCATTGAGCCTAACTCCTCTGCTAATGCAGGTACCCTACAATCATTTGCACTGGTAGGTTTCCCAACAAATCTTGAATATCTCCATAGAAGGAAGCTCCACAACCTCTGGGCAATCTGTTCTAGTGCTCCATCACCCTTACCATAAACAAGCTCTTCCACGTGTTAGTACAGAACTTTCTATACTCAAGTTTTAGGCCTTTACTCCTTGTTCTATCAGTATGCACTGCCAAAAAGAGCCTCATTCATTTGCCTACCACCTTCTTTTATATATTTCTAAACGTGTATCAGATCCTCTCTTAGGCTTCTTTTCTGCAGGACAAACAAAACCACATTACTCAGCCTCTCCTCCTAGAGGAGATGCTCCAGGCCTTTAATAATCAGTGGCCCTCCACTGGACTCCTTCTTTTAGATTTGTCTTTTTTGAGCTGGGAAGCCCAGAACTGTACACAGTAGTCTACATGTGGCCTCACTGGGTAGAGCAGAGGGGTAGGATCACCTTCCTTCACCTGCTGGCCGTGATTTTTTAATGCACCCCAGGATCCCATTGGCCTTCTCAGTCACAAAGTCACACATGCTGGCTCATGGCCAACCTGTTGTGCCACCAGGACTCCAGGTCCTTATCCACATTGCTCATTTCCAGCAGATCATCCCCTAACCTGTACTGATGCGTGCAGTTATTATTCCACAGGTGCAAGACACTACACTTGCTCTTGTTAAACCTCATCAGGTTCATCCGTGACCAACTCTCTGGAGTGTCCAGGTCTTGAAGAATGGCAGCACAGCCTTCTGGTGTGTCAGCCAATCCACTCATCTTTGCATCATTAGACAACTTGTTGAGAGTGGACTCTACTCCTTCATCCAAATCATTGATTAAGATATAGAACAAGAAAGGACCCAGAATTGATAGAGGGGAATTACTGCTAGGTACAGTCCTCCAACCAGACCATGTGCTTGTGTTGACAACACTAAGCTCTGCCAGTAAGAAAGATGATGTGCGTTTCTTAATAAAAAACAGTCAGTACTTCCAGTAGTTGTCAAGTTGGATGATTATATCTGGCTTTGACAGTATCTCAGATTTTCCACCACCCTACCATCACTCAGTAGAAGATCACTTCACGAGCTAGAAAGCACCAACTCACAAACACGATACAAAACGTATTAGAATAACACAAGAAGAAACGGTCATCTGTAACAAAACCAACGTTCACTTCACAGTTAAACTGACTTCAGACATCTTTTCCTTAAAATGCCAGTTGAAACTTTCAAGGTGGAGAACCACTCCATTGGCATACACAGAAGGGATGCTTCCCTACACTCACCACACACACTTGCATATCCTCAACCAACTGGGAGAATGATGTCTTATAAAGGAAAAGAAAGCCAGTCAGAAACAATTTGCTAACACTCATTTGAGCATACTTTGCAAATGAAAGATGGAGCTGCCTACACAGAAAAATCAGAATCAAAGAATTGTATAAGACAAGTATTGAAAACTGAGCTCAACCTACCTGAGAGAGCTGCTTGTGAGCACAATTTACTCCTCCAACCACAATTATGTTGGGCATTAATGGTCTTGGATAATCTAGCACAAAGTCATACCTCAGAAGCCATACGGAAGCCTTACGAAAGAGATCTAACAAAGTCACATCTCGCTGAAGGAAATCAGAAGCCAGTTTTTCATATGGTTTCAAAATAAAGTCACAAAGAAAGAGATTGGAGATATCAAAGATGACATTCTTCACACGCTGGAAGAAGTTCATGTGATCTGTATGGTCTGTAAATGTCCTGGGAACATATGAAGGGGGATTGGGACACTGGGTGGCCTCAAAATCTAATCCACATGGTATTCCCCTCATAAAATACACAGAAGGGATGGAAAGATGCTCACATAGTATCACTCCGCAAGGTAATATAGGATCCGTTAAGAGAGCATCAAAGTTACTCTCCTCAAGATATCTGATAAGTTCTTTGTTGTACAGTAACTCTTCACAGGCTGTAAAGCTTGACTCAGAGACTTTTTTCATATTTTTCCATACTGTAAAAAATCTTTCCAGAAACGATCCTCCCTCAAATGCATCCTTTAAGAATGAGTGGAAACTACCAACCATCTCCTGCTGTGTGAAAGGGACTGGGTAGGTTTTCAGGATAAAATTCTCCGATGGCTTTACATGCAAATTGGCTTCAGGTGCAACAACAACTATTTCATGTCCTTTCTGCCTGAGTCCATCTAACACTTCCCTCACACTGAGCCAGGGACTCCCATCCACGGACACCACCAGCAGCTTCCCACCTTCAGCCAAGCTGAGCACGGACAGCAGCAGCAGCAGCGACACTGAGACTTGAGGATGAGAAGGAAGTACCAGGGCCATTCCTGCTGAAATGTGGGAGAGCTGCACAGGAAGAAAACTCCAGGCAGCTCTGAAGCAATAGCAACAGCCCTGTGCTCTTTAAACTATCTGCTCCATGCCATAACTTTTGATCCTTCAATAACGTAACTGCTGTGTGGTAAATGTTTAATCATTGGTTTGTTAAAAGGCTGGATAACAAGCACTGGAGTTCAAGCAAGTCCATATATGGATGGTGCTATTGCACCCACCAGCTACGCCCCATCTCTTCCTTTTAGAGGAAGAATGGTGTGTGACCCTGGAAGGAGGCAGGAGTGGCTGTGTGTGGCTCTGTGCTTCTAATAGCCTCCCTCAGGATGAAACTTTTGCATCCACTGGAGATCTATCATGTCCACATCACCACTGCACCTAGCAGTGGCTGCTTGCTTTCCTATGGGCATGGCCTCTCCCTCTGAACATTCCTCTCTGGAAAACCTACAGACCAACACTGTACGTGAAAGAGCTGTTCAAGAAACTGTCTGGAATGAGGAGGCTGATGATGACTGAAGCATGATCCCAGGTTTGTCTGCAGGACACATCACCCACACAGTGAGGTACTTCCAGTGTCTCAGAACAGCCTCAAAGCAGAGAGGGAGGGGATAGCTTTGTCCTCTTTTGCCCACATCTGCTTGGAGGTCCCATCATACAGTCACAGAGCGGTAGAACCACAGAATGGTTGCGTTGGAAGGGACTGTAAATCTCACCCAGTTCCAAACTCCCTGTCACAGGCAGGGTAGCCATTCAGTGGATCATTGTTCTTAGAGCCCTATATAAAACAGCCTTCAACAACTCCGGAGACGAGGCAACCACATGTTCTCTGGGCAGCATGTTGCAGTGCCTGCCCACAATCTGATTAGAGAAGTCAGGTAATAGAGCACTTTGTCCTCCTTTCCACAGTACCTGGCAGTGCTTTTGGATAGTGGGTACAAAGTAGCACCTCAGACCTTCAGTAGAAGAGCAAAGAATTTCTCTACAACTGAGAGCAGCCCTGGAAGAAATTCAAGGTGAAAAACAGAAAAAGAAAAATGCTTTGGCAGTTCTTATGCCATTCACCAGGATCCACCATGCCACCATACCTTCTTCAGGCTCACAACATTGGTGGCATCTCAGATATCACATGGTCATTACCAAGGAATGTTTGACTGTGGTCTGCGTGTTATTTAAACACAGATGCTGCTTCCTAGCTTGAGTGTACTTAACACATCATATCCCTGTAGAATTCTGTCTTTGGAAGTACCCTCATGTATAGCAAACAATCTCATTGACACAGAAAGCAGTAGTAAGGCAGCAATGGTGCCCCATGACAGAAGCCTTCTGTGTGTTTCCCAATAAATAATAGACACTTCACCCAATAGTTGCCAAGTTGAAAGATTATATCTGACCGTGAGGCTTTTGACAGTCTCTCAGATTCTCAACTACCTTTCTATCACTTTTTTTTGAGATCCTTATGAGAGTAACGAAGTTGCTCTACTCCATACAATTTGTATATGAATAAGACCTAATGAAAAGCAGTCTGTCACAAATTAAGTGTTCACTTCACAGTTAAATTTACCTCAGACACATCTGCTTTCTAAAGAAGGTTGAAGCTTTCAAGGTGGACACTTGCCTACACTTGCCACATTCATTTGCGTGTACTAAGTCAACTGGAGAATGACGTCTTACAAAGGAAAAGAAAGCCAGTCAGAAACAATTTGCTAACACTCATTTGAGCATACTTTGCAAATGGAACGATGGAGTTGCCTACACAGAAATAACAGAAGCGAAGAATTAAAAACAGAGCACAACCCACCTGAGAGAGCTGCTTGTGAGCACAGTTTACTCCTCCAACTACAATCATGTTGGGCATCAATGGTCTTGGATAATCTAACACAAAGTCATACCTCAGAAGCCATACAGAAGCCTTACGAAAGAGATCTAGCATGGTCACATCTCGCTGAAGGAAATCAGAAGCCAGTTTTTCATATGGTTTCAAAATAAAGTCACAAAGAAAGAGATTGGTGGTATCAAAGATGACGTTCTTCACACGCTGGAGGAAGTTCATGTGATCTGTATGGTCTGTAAATGCCCTAGGGATATAAGAAGGGGGATTGGGACACTGAGTGGCCTCAAAATCTAATCCACATGGTATTAACCTCATGAAATACACAGAAGGGATGGAAAGATGCTCGGCCAGTATTGCTCCACATGATAATACAGGGTCCGTAAAGAGAGCATCGAAGTTACTCTCCTCGAGATACCTGATAAGTTCTTTGTTGTACAGTAACTCTTCACAGTCTTTGACAGTTGACTCAGAAAATTTTTTCATATTTTCACGTTCTCTAAAAAATCTTTCCAGAAATGATCCTCCTTCAAATGTATCCTTTAAAAATGCCTGCAAACTGCCAACCATCCCTTCCTCTGAGGAAGGGATTGGGTAGGTTTTCAGGATAAAATTCTCCGATGGCTTTATGTTTAAACTGCCTTCAGATGCAACTACGACTATTTCATGTCCTTTCTGCTTCAGAACTTCAAACATTTCCAACGCGCTGAACCAGGGACTCCCATCCACGGACACCACCAGCAGCTTCCCACCTGCAGCCACGCTGAGCACGGACAGCAGCAGCAGCAGCGACACTGAGACTTGTGCATGAGAAGGAAGTACCAGGGCCATTCCTGCTGAAATGTGGGAGTGTGCACAGGAAGAAAATTCCGGGCAGCTCTGAAGCAATAGCAACAGCCCTGTGCTCTTTAAGCTATCTGTGCTATGCCATAGATTGTGATCCTTCTATAATATAAGTTGCTGTATGGTTAATGTTTAATCACTGGTTTGATTAAAGGCTGGATAGCCAGCACTGGAGTTCAAGCAAGTCCATATATGGATGGTGCTATTGCACCCACAAGCTATGCTACATCTCTTCCTTTTATAGGAAGAGTGGTGTGTGACCCTGGAAGGAGGCAGGAGTGCCTGTATGTGGCTCTGTGCTTCTAATAGCCTCCCTCAGGATGAAACTTTTGCATCCACTGGAGATCTGTCATGTCCACATCACCACTGCACCTAGCAGCGGTTGCTTGCTTTCCTATGGGCATTGCTTCTCCCTCTGAACATTCATCTCTGGAAGTCCTATGGACCAGCACCTGATGTGAAAGAGCTGTTCAAGAAACTGTCTGGAATGAGGAGGCTGATGATTACTGAAGCATGATCCCAGGTTTGTCTGCAGGACGCATCACCCACACAGTGAGGTACTTCCAGTGCCTCAGAACAGCCTCAAAGCAGAGAGGGAGGGGTTAGCTTTGTCCTCTTTTGCCACATCTGCTTGGAGGGCCCGTCAGACACCCACAGAATGGTTGAACCACAGAATGGTTGTGTTGGAAGGGACTGTAAATCTCACCCAGTTCCAAACTCCCTGCCACAGGCTGGGTAGCCACTCAATGGGTCATTTTTCCCAGAGCCCTATAAGAAATGGCCTTCAACATCTCCAGGGATGCGGCAAGAACATGTTCTCTCAACAGCACAGTGTAGTGTCTGGCCACAGTCTGAGTAGAGCAGTCATGTAATAGAGCACCTTGTCCTACTTTCCACAGAACTTGGCAATTCCTCCTTATAGAGGGTACACCACAGACCTTCAGTAAAAGAGCAAAGAAGTTCTATTCAGATGGGTGCAGCTCGGCAAGAAATTCAAGGAAGAAAACACTTCAACCACTCTTGTATAATTCACCAGGATCAACCACGCCACCAAACCTTCAGCCTCACATTGGTGGGATCTCATGTATCACATGAACATCACCAGGGAAAGACTGTCTGACGTCTGCCTGTTAACACAGATGCTGCTTCTTAGCTTGAGTGTCCATCACCTGTGACATTCCTGTTCATCCTGTCTTTGGAAATACCTTCATGTATAGCAGACAAACTCACTGACAAAGATAGCAGTAGTAGGGCAGGAAAAGTGCCCCAGGACAGATGCCTGATGTAAACATCTCATTAATTAACAATCACTACTCCCAACATTTGCAAGGTTAAATGACTGTATCTGATTGTTTCACAGTCCCTCAGATTTCCTACCAACCTTCCTTCACTCACTATGAGGTACTTACGAGACCAGCAAAGTTACTTGACTGCATACGAACAGTTGTTCAATAACACATAATGAAAAGTAATCTGTTACAAATCCAATGTTCACTTCACGGATAAATTAACTTCACATAGATTTGCTTCCTAATGAATGCAGAAGCTTTCAAGGTGGAGCACCACTCCATTGGCATACATAGGAGGGACATTCCCTACACTCACCGCACACACTTGCCTATCCTCAACCAACTGGGAGAATGATGTCTTAAAAACAAAACAAAAACAAGTTAGAAACAGCTTGCTGACACTCATTTGAGCATACTTTGCAAATGAAAAGATGGAGCTGCCTACACAGAAAAAAACAGAAGCACAGAACTGTGTAAGACAAGTATTAAAAACAGAGCACGACCCACCTGAGAGAGCTGTTTGTGAGCACAGTTTACTCCTCCAATTACAATCATGTTGGGCATTAATGGTCTTGGATAATCTAGCACAAAGTCATACCTCAGAAGCCATATGGAAGCCTTACGAAAGAGATCTAACAAAGTCACATCTCGCTGAAGGAAATCAGAAGCCAGTTTTTCGTATGGTTTCAAAACAAAGTCACAAAGAAAGAGATTGGAGATATCAAAGATGACATTCTTCACACGCTGGAAGAAGTTCATGTGATCTGTATGGTCTGTAAATGTCCTGGGAACATATGAAGGGGGATTGGGACACTGAGTGGCCTCAAAATCTAATCCACATGGTATTCCCCTGAAGAAGTACAGAGAAGGGATGGAAAGATGCTCGGCCAGTATTGCTCCACAAGGGAATGCAGGGTCCGTAAAGAGAGCATCAAAGTTACTCTCCTCGAGATACCTGATAAGTTCTTTGTTGTACAGTAACTCTTCACAGGATTTGAAGCCTAACTCAAGAACTTTTTTCATAGTCTCATGTACTCTATGAAATCTTTCCAGAAATGATCCTCCTTCAAATGTATCCTTTAAAAATGCCTGCAGACTGTCAACCATCCCTTTCTGTGAGAAAGGGGCTCGGTAGGTTTTCAGGATAAAGTTCTTTGATGGCTTTATGTTTAAATTGGCTTCAGGTGCAACAACAACTATTTCATGTCCTTTCTGCTTCAGAACTTCAAACATTTCCAATGCGCTGAACCAGGGACTCCCATCCACGGACACCACCAGCAGCTTCCCACCTGCAGCCACGCTGAGCATGGACAGCAGCAGCAGCAGCGACACTGAGACTTGTGCATGAGAAGGAAGTACCAGGGCCATTCCTGCTGAAATGTGGGAGTGCTGCACAGGAAGAAAACTCCGGGCAGCTCTGAAGCAATAGCAACAGCCCCGTGCTCTTTAAGCTATCTGCTCCATGCCATAGATTGTGATCCTTCTATAATATAATTGCTGTATGGTTAATGTTTAATCATTGGTTTGTTAAAAGGCTGGATAACAAGCACTGGAGTTCAAGCAAGTCCATATATGGATGGTGCTATTGCACCCACCAGCTATGCCTCATCTGTTTTTCTTTAGAGGATGACTCCAGAGGGAGGCAGGAGTGCCTGTGTGTGGCTCTGTGCTTCTAATAGCCTCCATTCGGATGAAACTTTTTGCATCCACTGGAGATCTGTCATGTCCACATCACCACTGCACCTAGCAGCGGCTGCTCTCTTTCCTCTAGGCATGGCCTCTCCCTCTAAACATTCATATCTAGAAAACCTACAGACCAACACTGTACATGAAAGAGCTGTTCAAGATGCTGTCTGGAATGAGGAGACTGATGATGACTGAAGCACCATCCCAGGTTCATCTTCAGGACACATCATCACCCACACAATCAGATACTTCCAGTGCAGCACAACAGGGAGAGAGGAGTTACCTTTTCCTCCTCTCCCTTCATACGATTAAAGGCGTTATCGTAGTCTAACAGTAATATGAAAGTATTGAATGGTTGTGTTGGAAGGGACTTTTAAGCCCACCAGTTCCATCCCCTGGGCACAGGCAGGGTTTCCACTCTCCAGGTCAGATTTTCCAGAGCCCTATTCTAAGTGGCATTCAAGAACTGCAGGGATTGTGCATCCTCTGTTACCCTTGCGCAGCATGTTCTAGAGCGTGTCCCCTTTCTCATATCACATGGTGACTGCCTAGGAAAATGGTGGAAGCAAACAGTGCAGCCATAGGAAACTAAGGGGGAAAATAAAAAGGTAACTAACCTTTGATAGCAGTTTTTCTCGTGTGCAGGTTATACCTCCGATCAAGACCATGTTAGGCATTACAGGCCTGGGATACTCAAACACAAAGTCATATTTCATAAGCCAAATAGATGCATGGCTTAAAAGTTCAAGCAGTGTTGCCTCCTGCTGAAGGAATTCTTTGATCAAATGATCATATGGTGAATAAAGAAATCTACAGGTTAGGGTACTGCTCAGGCTAACTAGGAGATTGCCAAGGCGCTGGAAGAACCCCATGTGATCCGTGTATTGCGTGAAGTACCTGGGAATGTAGGAGGGAGGATTTGGGCAGAGGGTAGCATGGAAGTCCAGGCTGCACGGCAGTCCCCGTACGAGGTACACAGAAGGTATGGAGAGATGTTCAGCCACTATCTGTCCACAGGGAAAAAAAGGATCCATAAAGACACCATCAAACATGCTTTCTTCAAGGTATTTCATCAGCTCTTTGTTGGAAAGAAGCCTTTTGCAGGAATCAAAAAACATTGTTGTAATATTTGCTATTTTTGAGAATTTTTCCAAGAAGGGTTGAGGTATGAAACTCTTATAGCCAAGCTTTTTAAATTCTGTCTCCACGAACTCCCTGGTGTAAGACACAGGGTATGTTTTCATGGTATAATGCATCGACACACCTATTCGCAAATTTATCTCTGGAGCAACAACCACGATTTCGTGTCCTCTATGTCTGAGCCGCTCCACAACCAGGCGCATGCTGAGCCAGTGACTACCATCAATAGGGATAACCAAAAGCTTCCCACCTTCAGAAAAGGTCCTCAGGAGTAGGAAAACCACAGACCAGGAGGGAAGACAACGAAATCCTGGATGCAAAGAGGCCATTTCTCTTCTGTAGAATGTCGGCAAGACTTTATGTGGATGCAGAGATCCCGAAAGCAAGAAAGAATGACTTGTACTTTGCTCTTCCATCTTTGCTAAGGTAAATGTTTAATTCCTAATGGTCCGTAAGCAGAAATTAGGGTAATTTTTAACTTTAAGTAAAGGTTTAATTTATGATTTGCGCACACAGCTTTGGACAAATGGGGACTTTGAGATATAGTTGAGTGTTGCTGTTAACATTAGAGCATTCAAGTGCTCGAGGGATAGCAATAGACAATGTGCTTAATTGGAACACTGAACAGATCCATGAATGGGAGGCAGTGCCCAACCCAGCAGTGCCCAGTGATTAACATCTCATGAATGCAGAATTCCCTGCTTTGCGTCTGTTCAGCTTGTTGGTACAACACTTGTCACATAAATCTGACCTTTGCCTAATTTTGTACCACTATAGACAAGAAGTAATGATTGACAGAGATTTGATAGGCAGCAGGTTGATAAGGCTTATCTTCAGATTTGTTTCTATATGGTAGCAGTTACTGAGGTGAAAGCTTTTGGTCTACAGTACAAAATGCAGTGCAAATATAGCAATAACTTCTGCTGTTGCAACACCACAGTGGTGTGAAACAGTGAATAAATGACTGACATCTGTACTTTTTACAAAGTTTACTAGCTACAAAGTTCACTAGGGAGATTTGAAAAAGTTATGGAGAAAGAATAGACAGATAGAAACCTGAAGTCTTCTTTTTCGAATCTTCCTCTCATGTGCCATCTTACCCTGCTTCTTGCAGAAATTCAGAGTCAAAGCAGCTCTCTTCATTGTGTTTGATTGCATGCACTACTGAGTGTTGGAGTATTCATCCACAAAATCATTCTCTGTGGCACACTGTGAGCATTGGGTTTTATATACAGAGTTAGTTTCCATCCTTTCCATCCTTTGTCCAGTCTGGCCTCCTGCAACTAATCAATATTCCACAACTATTGTGGATATTAAATCTTCTGACATACAACTACCCTGTCATTTATCTAAATGCAGCATGTATGCCATGACTGTGTAACTTTTTGATGACGTGCTTAGGCCAAGCTAAGCTACACCAACACAGCTGTGCAGTTTAGACACCTTCTTTTAAGCTTTGCCTGGCAGAAATCCTTTAGGTGCTTCTAGTACAGAAAGCTAAGTACATCTATAAGTCCTGAGCATGTCAGGATTGGGATGAAGGGTGGCTTTGTAGTCTAAGCTACACTGAAGACCACACATGAAATAAACTGAATAGAGAAATTTAGCAACAACTGGTCCACAGGGAAACATGGGATTCATCATGATGGCATCAAATTTGTAATCCTGGAGGTAGTTCATTAACTTTTCATTGCATAAGAGATGCTGACAAGCAGATGAGAACAGATTGGTCAGTCCTGATACATGACTGAGTGAAAACATAACTATTTCTCAAAGGGTAGGGTCAAGAAAACATATTTCACCAATGAAGTGAACAAACTCAGCATATATCTGGTACTTCTGCTTAACTGCATGGGGCTGCTGGCAGGAGAAGAGAACTTCTTATTTCTACCAAATATTATATGAAAGCAAAAAGTAGTTGTACCTACTTTTTGTAACTTCATCTGTAATCTTTAGCTCTATAAAGTGTTTGCTAAGGTAAGTTGCTGGAGTTTAAAGACCACATTTTAAACCACAGTAAAAAACACTGATAAGAGCGGCACGGGGAGATCTCAGACAAGGAACAGTTCCTTGCATTTATCTCAAAATCCTTGCATTTAGGTTATTTTAAATGATTCAGCACCGTCTTTGATTAACAGAGGTAGCACCTGTTTGTAGAAGGATTTTTCTATGTCAAGGTTTTTGAAGTGAGTCACTGTGAACTTGACTATCTCGTGCCAGATTCAAGATAGGACTACTACTGTCTAGCTTTCATGGCCACTAAGCCTCACTAGAGAGCTTACAATAAAACAATCATATCATTCAGCAGTGTTGCACAATGCACACAATGCACACAAAAGTCCAAAACCTCACCTTTCCCTCCTCTGCCTTTGCTAGCAAAACTGTCCAGAGTTCACATACCGACTTGGCAGCAGTAAACAGGAGCCAGCAAGCCTAGCAGTGGTGTCACCAAAGTTTGGGCAACATATTAACCAAAGCTTTTTTATATAAGCCACGACAAAGCAGAACAAGCTGACCTTGTTCACGAGGGATCATAGTGGTTCATAAGAGAGTGGCTTGAGAACAAACTTCTTTTTGAAAAAAATGATGCATCAGGAAAGGCATTCCTTGATCTGTTAGAGTTAGTAAATTGGAGGTTTGGGCCAAAATTTTTTGAGATTTCTTGAAAGTAGTTACTTTCAAACGGAGTTAAGAAGACCTAGCTGTGGTATGAGACAGTGGGAATTTTCCACTTCTGTCCTCTGATTACTAGAAGAAAGGGAGGACAAAGTTTTTGAGCTTCTTCTGCAAGTGCAGCTTGCACTTGCACTTGCTAAGACTTTTGAGAAGAAAAACAAAACAAAACAAAATAACAACATAAGTTCACCATATTGGAAGTCCTGTTCTCTGTCACACTCTGCAGTAGCCTGCAACTGCTTTAGACAGGTCAACAATGATGACGGAGTTTGATTGCTGTCATGGTATAAGGTCAAGTAATGGCTGCAAATGGCAGTTTGAGAGATTCAGCAGGGGGGTTGGACTAGATGGCCTATAAGGCTCCCTTCCAACTCAAGCAATTCTATAATTCTACACAGATTTGGAAAATGTTTCAGTGCTTTTTGCCCCTGAGGCTTAGACAGTCTGCCTGTATAACACCATGGCTGACTTGATATAATGTTGAGGAGTTCCACCCCTACGACTTCCTTAGACATCCAGATCGGGTTGATTTGAGTGGGACTGAAGTGCTTAAATACTCCCAAGAAAGTGGGCTGAAGCTGTGCAACTAAAACAGTGGATATCCAGGGAATACTAAGTGGATAATTGAGTGAATGATTGAGTGGCTATTTAACAGCAGATAGGAAGAACATGCAAAAGCACATTAAAACTTTCAAGATAAACCTAGAAGAGTGGCTATCTATAGTCTGTGCTTCAAAGAGGGGCCTGACCAACCTGATCTCATCAAGCAGATTTCACAGAAAGGGAAAAGGTGGATGCCCAAAGTTTGCAGATTTACAAAAGCTCTCAAGGCGGAATCTTAAGTGTGATTTTCACACGTCAATCTCTAGACAGCAAGAAGAACTCTGATACCTAGGCAACTGCCAAACTTGAAGTATGGTCAATTCTATGTAGTCTTTCAGCCCTGCTGACATTTCTGCCAAACATGTGTCTATCTGCATAACATTAATAACATAATGCAATAAAGCAACAGTAAAGAGATTAAACAAACAAACAAACAAAGAGAAACAGATAAAACCTAAACAGCAAGTGCATAAGAGTTGAAAGGTTGTGCCACTGGATTTTAAGCAACACACAAACACCTTGCAACAGATTCAAGCTTACATGAGCCCAGAGATTGAAGTCTACTGGCAGAACATAAGTTCAGCCTCTTCCAAAGGTGAAGGAAAAAAAGAGATACCTACTTGGAGAAAATAAAGCTGAAGAACAGAGTTGAGTGTCAAGGCTGTACACTGGGAAGAGCACAGTAAATACCCCCATTTGGAGGAAGCAGTGAATACCTATTCATAATTCTACAAATTCCAGCAGTCACAACGTCTCCCTCCTTAACCATCCTTTTAAAATTCATTTATAGGTTTTGTGTACAAAAAAGCCCCAACATCCTGCTGGTGTTGATACCGGTGAGGTTTTGGCGTGTGGTATAAAACACTACTCTCCTCTGTTTATTTAAGCTTGCTGCTTCCTCATTAGAGCATTAGCTATAGGTCAGGTAGTGGAAGAAACAGTGCATATCAGTTCCCCTTTCACCTCCTCTACTCTTTCCAGGATTTGGAGATTGCTGTCACAGATTCTCTGTCATAGCTCTCTGTAAAAGTTTAACCACACTTTATTCCATCTCTGCTTTTCTAGACTGACTGCCTTGTTTGAACCCTCTTCAAAATGCCTCATTTTTACTATGCGTAAAAAAAAAAAAAAAAAAGACAAGAAAAAACATACAAAGAGGTAGGGATGTAGAGAAAATCTGCAATGACAAAATGGATCAGAGGATGAACAAAGATCTCCTCAAGCAAAATTCTCACCCAGAAGATGCTTAGAAACAGCAAACACTGCATCAACAGCCCTGAGTGAAGAAGCCATGAAAAACCTGCTCTGGTTTCAAAGCTGTCTTTTAGCAGAGAGTACACGACTAATGGAGAGTTACCCAGAGCCAATTCCATCTAAAAGACTTTCTTCATGGTTTACTGAGAATTTCAGATGTCTTCATTGAAACAGTACTGGCACCTCTCACTAAAGAAAAAGCAGCCTGAAATGCTGGGAGGCTGGGGTGGTTTTGGGTAGGACTGTGCTTCAGACACATCAGAGGAGTACTAGCAGCCCTTACACAGACACAGCTGAAGGAGAATTTTGATGATGTTTCCCTGTCAGACGTGCAACAGCCTGAAGAGCTGGACTTTAGAATAACCAGTATCCTTTATGGCTGGTGCACCTGGCAAGCTCTTTTGTCATACAACAAACTGGGCCTGCTGGCATAAGAGGTAGGGAAATAGATTAAAAATCAACACCACTATTGGAGAGCATCCAAAGGAGGGCAACACAGATGGGGACGGGTCAGCAAAGTGAGAAACATATGGAGCAGCTGAGGTCCCTTGGTTTGTTCAGCCCTGAGGAGGCTGAGGGGAGGCCTGTGGTGGGCCGCAGCTTCTCATGGGGAGTGGAGGGGCAGAGCTGAGCTCTGCTCTCTGCTGACAGTGATAGTCAGGGATGCTCAGCTGGGGTGAGGAGAAGGCTGTGCCCCAGAGGGAGGTGGGCATGGAGCAGCTCCCACACGGTACTTGCTGCAAATAAAACACAGGTGGAACTGAAAGTTGCTCAGCCAGTATCTGCCCGCAAGGTAGCAGTGGATCCGTAAAGACAGCATCAAACTTACTCTCCTGAAGATATCTGATCAGCTCTTTGTTATATGGTAATTGATCACAAGTAGACAGGAACATAAAAGAACTATTTTTCAACCCTTAATAAGCTATAAAAAATGCATCCAGAGAGGGTCCTTCTGCAAATGCACCCTGACCAGTCCTCCGGAACATGCCATCCACCTCTTCCTGTGTGAAAGGGACTGGGTACATTTTCATAATAAAATTCTTCGTTGGCTTTATATATAAACTGACTTCAAGTGCTGCAATGATTATTTCATGTCCTTTCTTCCTAAGACCATCTAACACTTCCCTCACACTGAGCCAGGGACTCCCATCCATAAACACCACCAGCAGCTTCCCACCTGCAGCCAAGCCGAGCACGGACAGCAGCAGAAGCAGCGACACTGAGACTTGTGCATGAGAAGGAAGTACCAGGGCCATTCCTGTTGAAACATGGGAGTGTGCACAGGAAGGAAACTCCGGGCAGCTCTGAAGCAATAGCAACAGCCCTGTGCTCTTTAAGCTATCTGTGCTATGCCATAGATTGTGATCCTTCTATAATATAAGTTGCTGTATGGTTAATGTTTAATCACTGGTTTGATTAAAGGCTGGATAGCCAGCACTAGAGTTCAACCAGGTCCACATATGGATGGTGCTATTGCACCCACCAGCTATGCCACATCTCTTACTTGCATAAGAAGAGTGGTGTGTGATCCTGGAAGGAGGCAGGAGTGGCTGTGTGTGGCTCTGTGCTTCTAATAGCCTCCCTCAGGATGAAACTTTTGCATCCACTGGAGATCTGTCATGTCCACATCACCACTGCACCTAGCAGCGGCATGGCCTCTCCTTCTGAACATTCATCTCTGGAAGACCTATGGACCAGCACCTGATGTGAAAGAGCTGTTCAAGAAACTGTCTGGAATGAGGAGGCTGATGATTACTGAAGCATGATCCCAGGTTTGTCTGCAGGACGCATCACCCACACAGTGAGGTACTTCCAGTGCCTTAGAACAGCCTCAAAGCAGAGAGGGAGGGGTTAGCTTTGTCCTCTTTTGCCACATCTGCTTGGAGGGCCCGTCAGACACCCATAGAATGGTTGAACCACAGAATGGTTGTGTTGGAAGGGACTGTAAATCTCACCCAGTTCCAAACTCCCTGCCACAGGCTGGGTAGCCACTCAATGGGTCATTTTTCCCAGAGCCCTATAAGAAATGGCCTTCAACAACTCTGGAGATGAGGCAACCACATGTTCTCTGGGCAGCTCACTGCAGTGCCTGCCCACAATCTGAGTAGAGCAGTCATGTAATAGAGCACCTTGTCCTACTTTCCACAGAACTTGGCAATTCCTCCCCATTGTGGGAACAGAGTTGCAGCTCTGAGCATCACTAGAAGAGCCAAGAATTTCTCTACAATTGAGAGCAGCCCTGGAAGAAATTCTAGGTGAGAAACTCAGAAAAACACTTTGGCAGTTCTTATGCCATTCACCTGGATCCACTATTCCTTCTTCAGCCTCACAACATTTGTGGGATCTCATGTATCACATGAACATCACCAGGGAAAGATTCTCTGCTGTCTGCCTGTAAACACAGATACTGCTTCTTAGCTTGAGTGTCCATCACCTGTGACATTCCTGTTCATCCTGTCTTTGGAAATACCTTCATGTATAGCAGACAAACTCACTGACAAAGATAGCAGTAGTAGGGCAGGAAAAGTGCCCCAGGACAGATGCCTGATGTAAACATCTCATTAATTAACAATCACTACTCCCAACATTTGCAAGGTTAAATGACTGTATCTGATTGTTTCACAGTCCCTCAGATTTCCTACCAACCTTCCTTCACTCACTATGAGGTACTTACGAGACCAGCAAAGTTACTTGACTGCATACGAACAGTTGTTCAATAACACATAATGAAAAGTAATCTGTTACAAATCCAATGTTCACTTCACGGATAAATTAACTTCACATAGATTTGCTTCCTAATGAATGCAGAAGCTTTCAAGGTGGAGCACCACTCCATTGGCATACATAGGAGGAACATTCCCTACACTCACTGCACACACTTGCCTATCCTCAGCCAACTGGGAGAATGGTGTCTTAAAAACAAAATAAATACAAGTTAGAAACAGCTTGCGGACACTCGTTTGAGCATACTTTGCAAATGAAAAGATGGAGCTGCCTACACAGAAAAAAACAGAAGCACAGAACTGTGTAAGACAAGTATTAAAAACAGAGCACGACCCACCTGAGAGAGCTGTTTGTGAGCACAGTTTACTCCTCCAATTACAATCATATTGGGCATCAATGGTCTTGGATATTCTAACACAAAGTCATACCTCAAAAGCCATACAGAAGCCTTACGGTAGAGATCGAGTATGGTCACATCTCGCTGAAGGAACTCAGAAGCCAGTTTTTCAAATGGTTTAAAAATAAAGTCACAAAGAAAGAGATTGGTGGTGTCAAAGATGACGTTCTTCACACGCTGGAGGAAGTTCATGTGATCTGTTTGGTCTGTAAATAGCCTGGGAATATAAGAAGGAGGATTGGGACACTGAGTGGCATCAATATCTAATCCACATGGCATTAACCTCATAAAATACACAGAGGGGATGGAAAGATGCTCAGCCAGTATTGCTCCACAGGGGAACGTAGGCTCCGTAAAGACAGCATCAAAGTTACTCTCCTCAAGATATCTGATAAGTTCTTTGTTGTACAGTAACTGTTCACAGTCTATGACGGTTGACTCAGAGACTTTTTTTATATTTTCACGTTCTCTAAAAAATCTTTCCAGAAATGATCCTTCTTCTAAGATATCCTTCAAAAATGTTTCAAAACTGTTTTCGATCTCCTCTTCTTGGAAGTCAACATGGTAGGTTTTCAGGATAAAATACTCCGATGGCTTTATGTTTAAACTGCCTTCAGATGCAACAACAACTATTTCATGTCCTTTCTGCTTCAGAACTTCAAACATTTCCAACGCGCTGAACCAGGGACTCCCATCTACAAACACCACCAGCAGCTTCCCACCTGCAGCCACGCTGAGCAAGGACAGCAGTAGCAGCAGCGACACTGAGACTTGTGCACGCGAAGGAAGTACCAGGGCCATTCCTGCTGAAATGTGGGAGTGTGCACAGGAAGAAAACTCCGGGCAGCTCTGAAGCAATAGCAACAGCCCTGTGCTCTTTAAACTATCTGCTCTATGCCATAGATTGTGATCCTTCAATAACGTAACTGCTGTGTGGTAAATGTTTAATCATTGGTTTGTTAAAAGGCTGGATAACAAGCACTGGAGTTCAAGCAAGTCCATGGGTGGGTGGTGCTGCTGCACCCATCAGCTACGCCTGGTGGCCTGTGGTGGGCCGCAGCTTCTCATGGGGAGTGGAGGGGCAGAGCTGAGCTCTGCTCTCTGCTGACAGTGATAGTCAGGGATGCTCAGCTGGGGTGAGGAGAAGGCTGTGCCCCAGGGGGAGGTGGGCATGGAGCAGCTCCTGTGGCAGTGGGCACGGCCCCAAGCTGCTGGAGCTCATGGAGCGTTGAGACACCAGCCTCATCCATAGGGATTGGGTTTGGGTGGTGCTATGTGAGGCTGGGGGTTGGACTCAATGACTATTGTGATTCCTTTCTAACTCGGGATATTTTATGATTCTGTGATTCCCTGGCATTTGTAACAGGTTTTTCCCTTCTGCAGGAATTCTGGGAAGGGAGTACTAGTGCAACTGGGACTCAAGGCTGAAAGAACAATAGTCATCTCATTTACACCTGAAAATAGCTTTCTGTATATAGGGAATTCACTGAAAGGAGAAACACGCTATGAGAAGCAGCATCCATGAAATCAGCGAGAGGAGGAAGAGATTTTCAAAGCAAGAATTGCCTCAGGTGCTGTATAAAGTCAAGAGCAGAATCTGGCATAGGATATTGGTTCTTCAACTAACAGACATTAAAAGAAGGATCATAAGCACAGATTCAACCTCTAAGTAAAGACAAATCTGAAAGAACAAACTAGGAGTTTCACAAATAACCACAACAGTGCTCACATTGACAAAAAACCAATCATCTTATACTGTTCTCACCACCTTCTATACTACATACCTCTATCAAAGAAGTTGAATTCTTCAGATGGTGGCAGAGGGTATTTTGGGTGTGCTTCTGAGCAACAAGAATAGATGCAGACCCTCTGCACATTTACATAGATTTCAGCTGAGATATATCTGTTCTAAACACAATTTCTATATTGTCATACGTAAGTGTCTTCACCAAAACAAGTACTGGCACCTCTCGGAAAGTGAAAAGCAGCTTGAACCTGTTTACACAGTTAGAGAAATCTTTCTAACTAAATGATACAAAATTCTATAGTGAAATTAATAGTTTAGGAGAAGAAAAAAAAACCTAGAGCATCACCCATGTGAGACAGCTTTTCATGAGTGTAGGTTATTCTTTCAGTTATGATCATGTTTGGCATCAGTGGTCTTGGATAATGGGACAGTCTAATCATAAAAGCCAAATAGATATCTTGTATAAGAGATCTAATACTGTTGCATGTTTTAGAAGAGTTAGCCAGAGCCAATTAAATTTAAAATACTTTATCTTTTTAATGAGATATTCAGTTATCTTCATTGAGTCAAGTACTGGCAGCTCTTCGTAAAGAAAAAGCAGCTTGAAATTCTTTTGCCATCAACAGCTAAAAAAGACCTTCCAACAAAACGTGCGTCACAACATCTCAGAGTACATAAAAGCTCACAAAAATGACAGTAAAAAAAAAACAGATTGACCCACCTGAGTTAGCTTCTTGTGGGCACAATTCACTCCACTAACCATAATCATGTTGGGCATCAGTGGTCTTGGATAGTGTAAAACAAAGTCTAATTTAATGAGCCAAATGGAAGCCTTGCTTAGGAGATATGGCACAGTCACATCATACTGAAGAAACTCAGAAGCCAGTTTTGCATATGGCTGAAACACGACATCACATAGAAAAAAATTTGATATTTCAAAGATGACATTCTCCACACGCTGGAGGAAGTTCATGTGATCTGTATTGTCTGTAAATACCCTGGGGACATAAGAAGGGGGATTTGGACATTGAGTGGCTTCAAATTCTAAGCCACATGGCATTTGCTGCAAGTAAAACACAGATGGAACTGAAAGATACTCAGCCAGTATCTGCCCGCAAGGTAGCAGTGGATCTGTAAAGACAGCATCAAACTTACTCTCCTGAAGATACCTGATTAGCTCTTTGTTATATAGTAATTGTTCACAAACAGACAGGAACATAGCAGAACTATTTTTCAACCCTTGATATGTTATAATAAATCTTTCCAGAAAGGATCCTTCTGCAAATACATCCTGACCAGTCCTCCGGAACATGCCATCCACCTCTTCCTGTGTGAAAGGGACGGGGTACATTTTCATAATAAAATTCTTCGTTGGCTTTATATATAAACTGACTTCAGGTGCAACGACGACTATTTCATGTCCTTTCTGCCTGAGCTCATCCAACACTTCCCGCATGCTGAGCCAATGACTCCCATCTAGTGGCACCACCAGCAGCTTCCCACCTGCAGCCAAGCTGAGCACGGATAGCAGCAGAAGCAGCGACACTGAGACTTGTGCATGAGAAGGAGGTACCAGGGCCATTCCTGCTGAAACGTGGGAGAGCTGTACAAGAAGAATACTCCGGGCAGCACTGAAGCAATAGCAACAGCCCTGTGCTCTTTAAGCAATCTGTGCTATATCATAGCTTTGAATCCTTCAACAAGGTATTTGCTGTGCAGTAAATGAATAACCTGTGATTACATAAAAGTCTTGATAACAAGTACTAAGTTCAGGCATTCCGCAGGGGACTGGTTAGTCTGATGAACACATCGCTGAAACATCATTTATTTCAATTAGAGGAACAGTGAAATGTGATCTTATAACGAGGAAGGGGTGGTTCTGGGTACGAATGTTCTCCGGATTCATCAAGCATTAGGGGGGTACACTCCTTTCACAGACAACTATTCCCTCTCAGGCCTGTTAAGACTTATTCTGGAGTGATTTTTCGTGAGACCTGCTCATTAGGTAACGTCCATTCATGTCTTCCCTTCGGAACACTACTGCACCCATCTCCTTCCTTTCCTCTCTGATGTTTATTGGGAGATCTGTTCCTGCACCTTCAGGGCCAACTGTTTCACATTTCTTCTGACTGCACTCATGTGCAAGCACACAGAGACACTGACACCTACCTAGCAGAAGCACCAGCTGCTAATACAAACAGAGCTCTCATACAAACATCTTAAGCTATTCCCATCACCTTTTACATTTCCTACCTCTAGCAAAGAAGTTGAATTTCTCAGATGGTAACAGAGGGCATTGTGGGCTTGGTTCTGAGCAAAAGGATAGATTCAGACATAGAAATCTACGTAGATGTCAGCTGAGATATATCTGTTCTAAATACAATCTGAGCTACTCAGTAACTTGTGAACCATGGATATATCCAAAGTGCAGTAAATGGATAATCCTGGGTTAGGTAAGAGGTCAGATAACAAACACTACAGATCAGAAAAGTACATAGGTGGGTGCAAAAGAGGCAGATACAATAGATAAGCTGCAGAATATTCTACAGGATGAAGAGTACAGTGTATGACACAGAAGAAGGGAGGGAGCATGTTGTATGGAACTGTGCTTCTGACAGCAGCGATCTTTGAAGTTCTTTGTCCTGGTTTCCACAGTACCTGGCAATGCTTTTGGATAGTGGATACAAAGCCCCACCTCATACCTTCACTAAAAGGGCAAAGAATTTCTCTTCAATTGAATGCAGCCCTGAAAGAAATTCTAGGTGAAAAACATAGAAAAAGAAAAGCACTTTGGCAGCTCTTATGCAATTCACCAGGATCCACCATTGCACCATACCTCCTTCAGGCTCACAACATCGACGGCATCTCTGATACCATGGACATCACCAAGGAATATTTGTCTGAAGTCTGCCTATAAACACAGATGATGCTTCTTATCTTGCATGTCCACGACCTGTGATATTCTGGTTCATTCTGGCTTTGGAAATACCCTTGTGTATAGCAGACAACATCACTGACAGAGAATTAAGTGGTAAGGCAGCAATGGTACCGGCGGACAGAAGCCTGATATGCAGTTCTCTATAAATAACAGGCACTGCTCTCAGCGGTTGCCAAGTTGATGATTACTCTGAGGCTGTGGCAGTACCTCAGACTTTCCACTACCCTTCCATCACTCACTACGAGATCCTTATGAGAGCAAGAAAGTACCAAATTACTCAACACCACACAAAACGTATTTCAATAACACATAACAAAAAAGTAATCTGTAACAAATCCAGTGTTCATGTCACAGTTAAATTGACTTAAGACAGCTTTTCTTTCTAATGCCAGTTGAAGCTTTCAGTGCAGAGTGTCACTCCAGTGGCATACACAGAGGGGAAGTCATCTCTTCTCAGCGAAGGGGGAGAAAGCCTTCTTGTACAGGAAGAAGAAACAAGTCAGAAGCCACTTACTGCCTCTCAGTTCACCATATTTGTAAATGAAAAGATGGAACTGCCTACACAGAAGAAGCAGAAAGTGAGGAAGAAATGACAGAAATACCATTGTTTTCACTAAGAGTTGCACATCTCACTTCCATTGAGAACTAAATAACTATCTGATATACAATATTACATTTTTAGGAGTACAGAAGTCTATCAGAATAAGAATTAAAAACAGAGCACAACCCACCTGAGGTAGTTGCTTGTGAGCACAGTTTACTCCTCCAACTACAATCATGTTGGGCATCAATGGTCTTGGATAATCTAGCACAAAGTCATATCTCAGAAGCCATACAGAAGCCCTATGAAAGAGATCTAGCATGGTCACATCTCGCTGAAGGAACTCAGAAGCCAGTTTTTCAAATGGTTTAAAAATAAAGTCACAAATAAAAAAGTTGGAGGTGTCAAAGATGACGTTCTTCACACGCTGGAGGAAGTTCATGTGATCTGTATGGTCTGTAAATAGCCTGGGAATATAAGAAGGGGGATTGGGACACTGAGTGGCCTCAAAATCTAATCCACATGGTATTAACCTCATGAAATACACAGAAGGGATGGAAAGATGCTCAGATAGTATAGCTCCGCAAGATAATATAGGGTCCGTTAAGAGAGCATCAAAGTTACTCTCCTCAAGATATCTGATAAGTTCTTTGTTGTACAGTAACTGTTCACAGGATATGAAACCTAAATCAAAACCTTTTTTCAAATATTCACGTAGTCTAAAAAATCTTTCCAGTAATGATCCTTCTTCAAATGAAGTCATTAAAAATGTGTGGAAATTTTCATCTATCTCTTCCTGTGGGAAGGTAACTGGGTAGGTTTTCACAGTAACATTCTCTGATGGCTTTATGCTTATATTGGCTTCAGGTGCAACAACGACTATTTCATGTCCTTTCTGCTTCAGAATTTCTAACATTTCCAGCACACTGAACCAGGGACTCCCATCCACGAACACCACCAGCAGCTTCCCACCTGCAGCCAAGCTGAGCACGGACAGCAGCAGGAGCAGCAACACTGAGACTTGTGCATGAGAAGGAGGTACCAGGGCCATTCCTGCTGAAAAGTGGGAGTGCTGCACAAGAAGAATACTCCAGGCAGCTCTGAAGCAATAGCAACAGCCCTGTGCTCTTTAAGCAATCTGTGCTATATCATAACTTTTGATCCTTCAACAAGGTATTTGCTGTGCAGTAAACGAATAACCTGTGATATCATAAAAATCTTGATAACAAGTACTAAGTTCAGGCATTCCGCAGGGGACTGGTTAGTCTGATGAACACATCGCTGAAACATCATTTATTTCAATTAGAGGAACAGTGAAATGTGATCTTATAACGAGGAAGGGGTGGTTCTGGGTACGAATGTTCTCCGGATTCATCAAGCATCAGGGGGGTACACTCCTTTCACAGACACAACTATTCCCTCTCAGGCCTGTTAAGACTTATTCTGGAGTGATTTTTCGTGAGACCTGCTCATTAGGTAACGTCCATCCATGTCTTCCCTTCGGAACACTACTGCACCCATCTCCTTCCTTTCCTCTCTGATGTTTATTGGGAGATCTGTTCTTGCACTTTCAGGGCCAACTGTTTCACATTTCTTCTGACTGCACTCATCTGCAAGCACACAGAGACACTGACACCTACCTAGCAGAAGCACCAGCTGCTAATACAAACAGAGCTCTCATACAAACATCTTAAGCTATTCCCATCACCTTTTACATTTCCTACCTCTAGCAAAGAAGTTGAATTTCTCAGATGGTAACAGAGGGCACTGTGGGCTTGGTTCTGAGCAAAAGGATAGATTCAGACCTACAAATCTGCGTAGATGTCAGCTGAGATATATCTGTTCTAAACACAATTTCTACACTGTAATATGCAAGTGTCTTCACCGAAACAAGTACTGGCATCTCTTGGAGAGTGAAAAGCAGCTTGAACCTTTTTATACAGTTAAACCATTCTAACTAAATGATACAAAGTTCTACAGTGAAATAACTAGTATAAGTGAAGAAAGAAACAAGGGCATCACCCACCTGAGATAACTTCTTATGAGTGCAGGTTATTCCTCCAATTATGATCATGTTTGGCATCAATGGTTTTGGATAATGGAAAACAAAGTCAAATCGTACAAGCCAAATAGATGCCTTGCGTAAGAGATCTAATACAGTCACATCCCGCTGAAGGAACTCAGAAGCCAGTTTTGTGTACGGTTGAAAGAGAAGATGACAAAGAAGAGAATGTGGGATGTCAAAAAGAATATTCTTTACACGCTGGAGAAAGTTCATGTGGTCTGAATTGCCACTGAAAATTCTGGGGACGTAAGAAGGGGGGTTGGGACATTGAGTGGCATCAATATCTAAGCCACATGGTATTTGCTGTAAAAGAAACACAGAAGGGATTGAAAGATGCTCAGCCAGTATCTGCCCACAAGGTAAAAATGGGTCTGTAAACAGAGCATCAAATTCAGACTCCTCAAGATATCTGATGAGCTCTTTGTTGTACAGTAAACGCTCACAAGTAGACAGGTATATGGCAGACATTCTTTGAAGACGTTGACGAATTGTAGAAAGCCTTTCCAGAAAGGATCCTTCTGCAAACGCCTCCTTAGAAAATTCCCGAAAACTGACATCCATCTCTTCCTGTGTGAAAGGGACTGGGTACATTTTCATAATAAAATTATTCGTTGGCTTTATGTGTACACTGACTTCAGGTGCTACGACAACTATTTCATGTCCTTTCTGCTTGAGTCCGTCTAATACTTCCCGCATGCTGAGCCAATGGCTCCCATCTACAGGCACCACCAGCAGCTTCCCACCTGCAGCCAAGCCGAGCACGGACAGCAGCAGAAGCAGCGACACTGAGACTTGTGGATGAGAAGGAAGTACCAGGGCCATTCCTGCTGAAACGTGGGAGTGTGCACAGGAAGGAAACTCCGGGCAGCTCTGAAAGAAAAGTGTCAGCTCTGCGCTTTTAAGCAACCTGAGCAACTCAGTAACTTGTGAACCTTGGATGTATCCAAAGTGATAAATGTATAATCCTGGGTTAGGTAAGAGGTCAGATAACAAGCACTACAAATCAGAAAAGTACATAGGTGGGTGCAAAAGGGGCGGATACAATAGATAAGCTGCAGAATATTCTACAGGATGAACAGTAGAGTGTAACACAAAAGAAGGGAGGGAGCATGTTGTATGGAACTGTGCTTCTGACAGCATATGCTTCTGTCTAATGCCAGTTGAAGCTTTCAGTGCAGAGTGTCACTCCAGTGGCATACACAGAGGGGAAGTCATCTCTTCTCAGACAAGTGGGAGAATGCCTTCTTGTACAGAAAAGGGAAACAAGTCAGAAGCCACTTACTGCCTCTCAATTCACCATACTTTGTAAGTGAAAAGATGAAGTCGTCTATACAGAAAAAGCAGAAAGTGAAGAAGAAATGACAGAAATACCATTGTTTTCACTAAGAGTTGCACAGCTCACTCCTTCTGAGAACTAAATATCTATTTCAGATACAAAATTACGTTTTTAGGAACACGGAAGTCTATCAGAACAAGAATTAAAAACAGCACAACCCACCTGAGGTAGTTGCTTGTGAGCACAGTTTACTCCTCCAACTACAATTATGTTGGGCATCAATGGTCTTGGATAATCTAGCACAAAGTCATACCTCAGAAGCCATACAGAAGCCTTACGAAAGAGATCTAGCATGGTCACATCTTGCTGAAGGAACTCAGAAGCCAGTTTTTCATATGGTTCAAAAAGGAAGTCACAAAGAAAAAGATTGGAGGTGTCAAAGATGACATTCTTCACACGCTGGAGGAAGTTCATGTGATCTGTATAATCTGTTAATAACCTGGGGACATAAGAAGGGGGACTAGGACATTGAGTGGCATCAATATCTAAGCCACATGGTATTCCTCTCAGTAAATACACAGAAGGGATGGAAAGATGCTCAGCCACTATCGCTCCACAGGGCAGTGCAGGATCCGTAAAAAGAGCATCAAAGTTACTCTCCTCAAGATATCTGATAAGTTCTTTGTTTTTCAGTAAGTGTTCACAAGCTCTGCAGCCTAAATCAAAGAGTTCTTTCAATCTTTCTCGTACTCTATGAAATCTTTCCAGAAATGATCCTTCCACAAATGCCTCCTTAAAAAACGCCTGGAAATATCCATCCATCTCTTCCTGTGTGAAAGGGACTGGGTAGGTTTTCATAATAAAATTCCCTGATGGTTTTATTTGTAAATTGATTTCAGGAGCAACGATGACTATTTCATGTCCTTTCTGCCTCAGACCTTCTACCACTTCCCGCATGCTGAGCCAATGGCTCCCATCTACAGGCACCACCAGCAGCTTCCCACCTGCAGCCAAGCCGAGCACGGACAGCAGCAGAAGCAGTGACACTGAGACTTGTGGATGAGAAGGAAGTACCAGGGCCATTCCTGCTGAAACGTGGGAGTGTGCACAGGAAGAAAACTCCAGGCAGCTCTGAAAGAAAAGCATCAGCTCTGCGCTTTTAAGCAACCTGAGCAACTCAGTAACTTGTGAACCTTGGATGTACCGGAAGTGTGATATATGTATAATCCTGGGTTAGGTAAGAGGTCAGATATCAAGCACTACAAATCAGAAGAGTACATAGGTGGGTGCAAAAGAGGCGGATACAATAGATAAGCTGCAGAATATTCTACAGGATGAACAGTAGAGTGTAACACAAAAGAAGGGAGGGAGCATGTTGTATGGAACTGTGCTTCTGACAGCATATGCTTCTGTCTAATGCCAGTTGAAGCTTTCAGTGCAGAGTGTCACTCCAGTGGCATACACAGAGGGGAAGTCATCTCTTCTCAGACAAGTGGGAGAATGCCTTCTTGTACAGAAAAGGGAAACAAGTCAGAAGCCACTTACTGCCTCTCAATTCACCATACTTTGTAAGTGAAAAGATGAAGTCGTCTATACAGAAAAAGCAGAAAGTGAAGAAGAAATGACAGAAATACCATTGTTTTCACTAAGAGTTGCACAGCTCACTCCATCTGAGAACTAAATATCTATTTGAGATACAAAACTACATTTTTAGGAGTACAGAATTCTACCAGAACAAGAATTAAAAACAAAGCACAACCCACCTGAGAGAGCTGCTTGTGAGCACAGTTTACTCCTCCAACCACAATTATGTTGGGCATCAATGGTCTTGGATAATCTAACACAAAGTCATACCTCAGAAGCCATACAGAAGCCTTACGAAAGAGATCTAGCATGGTCACATCTCACTGAAGGAACTCAGAAGCCAGTTTTTCATATGGTTTAAAAAGAAAGTCACAAAGAAAAAGATTGGAGGTGTCAAAGATGACATTCTTCACACGCTGGAGGAAGTTCATGTGATCTGTATGGTCTGTAAATAGTCTGGGAATCTAAGAAGGGGGATTGGGACACTGAGTGGCCTCAAAATCTAATCCACATGGTATTAACCTCATGAAATACACAGAAGGGATGGAAAGATGCTCAGCTAGTATATTTCCGCAAGATAATATAGGGTCCGTAAAAAGAGCATCAAAGTTACTCTCCTCAAGATATCTGATAAGTTCTTTGTTTTTCAGTAAGTGTTCACAAGCTCTGCAGCCTAAATCAAAGAGTTCTTTCAATCTTTCTCGTACTCTATGAAATCTTTCCAGGAATGATCCTTCTACAAATGCCTCCTTAAAAAATGCCTGGAAATATCCATCTATCTCTTCCTGTGTGAAAGGGGCTGGGTAGGTTTTCATAATAAAATTCCCTGATGGTTTTATTTGTAAATTGATTTCAGGAGCAACGATGACTATTTCATGTCCTTTCTGCCTCAGACCTTCTACCACTTCCTGCATGCTAAGCCAATGGCTCCCATCTACAAACACCACCAGCAGCTTCCCACCTGCAGCCAAGCCGAGCACGGACAGCAGGAGAAGCAGCGACGCTGAGACTTGAGGATGAGAAGGAAGTACCAGGGCCATTCCTGCTGTACTCCTGCACTCCTGTGGGAGTACTGCACAGGAAGAAAACTCCGGGCAGCTCTGAAGCAATAGCAACAGCCCTGTGCTCTTTAAGCTATCTGCTCCATGCCATAACTTTTGATCCTTCAGTAATGTAACTGCTATGTGGTAAATGTTTAATCAGTTTGATAAAAGGCTGGATAACAAGCACTGGAGTTTATCCAAGTCCATGGGTGGGTGGTGCCGCTGCACCCATCAGCTATGCCCCATCTCTTCCTTTTAGAGGAAGAGTGGTGTGTGACCCTGGAAGGAGGTAGGAGTGGCTGTATGTGGCTCTGTGCTTCTAATAGCCTCCCTCAGGATGAAACTTTTGCATCCACTGGAGATCTGTCAAGTCCACATCACCAATGTACCTAGCAGCAGCTGCTCTCTTTCCTCTGAGCATGGCTTCTCCCTCATTCATTTCTAGAAGGCCTACGGGCCAGCATCTGATGTGAAATAGCTGTTCAAGATGCTGTTTAAAATGACAGCAGTTTGACTGCAGGACACGTTATCCACATAATTAGGTACTTCCTGTGCCTCAGAACAGCTGGCCACCCTCTGAGTAAAGAACTCAGGTAATAGAGCACCTTGTCCTACTTTCCACAGAACCTGGTAATCCCTTTCGATAGTGCGTACAAAGTCTCACTACAGATCTTCACTAGAAAAGCAAAGAATTTTTCTTCCACTGAGAGCAGCCCTGGAATAAATTCTAGGTGAAAAACCCTGTGACAGTTCTAACGCAATTCATCAGGATCCACCACGCCACCACATCTCCTTCAGGCTCACAACATTGATGGCATCTCAGATATCATAAGGTCATCTCCAAGGAAAGATTGTCTGAGGTCTGTCTGTAAACACAGACTCTTTTTCATACCTTGAGTGTCCATCATCTGTGACATTCCTGTTCATTCTGGCTTTGGAAATACCTTCGCATATAGCAGGCAATTTCACGGACAAAGGAAGAAGTGGTAAGGCAGCAAGGGTGCCTCTGGACAGAAGCCTGATGTGCATTTCTCTATAAATAACAGACACTACTCCCAGCAGTTGTCAAGTTGAAAGATTTTATTTGACTGAGGCTGTGACAGTCCCTCAGACTTTTCAGTACCCTTCCATAGCTCACTATGAGATCCTTATGAGAGCAAGGAAGTCCCATTGTTAGTAAGTAAGTTACTCAGCACCATAGATAATGTATTTCAATAACACATTGCGAAAAAGTTATGTGTAACAAATCCACTGTTCATTTCACAGTTAAACTGAATGATAGAAACATAGAATAATATAATCACCAATATTGAAAAAGACCGTCGAGATCATCCAGCCAACTGCCTGTCTCTCATCAACAGTTCTCACTAAACCATGCCCCTCTATACAACATGTAAATGTTTCTTGAACATTCCCAGTGTCAGTGACTCCACCACCTCACTGAGCAGCCCATTCCAGAACCTGACCACTCTTTCACTGACAATTAACCTAAGATACCTTTTTTTTCTAATGCCAGACGAAGCTTTCAGTGCAGGGCACCACTCCATTGGCGTACACACAAGGGACACATCCCTATACTTCTCATACATTCTTACCTATCCTCAGCCAAGTGGAAGAACGCCTTCTTGTACAAGAAAAGAAAACAAGTCAGAAGCCACTTACTGCCTCTCAATTCACCATACTTTGTAAATGAAAAGATGAAGTTGTACATACAGAAAAAAAAAACAGAAAGTGAGAAAGAAATGACAGAAATACCATTGTTTTCACTAAGAGTTGCACAGCTCACTCCTTCTGAGAACTAAATATCTATTTGAGATACAAAACCACATTTTTAGGAGCACAGAAGTCTACCAGAACAAGAATTAAAAACAGCACAACCCACCTGAGGTAGCTGCTTGTGAGCACAGTTTACTCCTCCAACTACAATTATGTTGGGCATCAATGGTGCTGGATAATCTAACACAAAGTCATATCTCAGAAGCCATATGGAAGCCTTGCGTAAGAGATCTAGTACAGTCACATCTCTCTGAAGGAACTCAGAAGCCAGTTTTTCATATGGTTTAAAAAGGAAGTCACAAAGAAAAAGATTGGAGGTGTCAAAGATGACATTCTTCACACGCTGGAGAAAGTTCATGTGATCTGTATGGTCTGTAAATAGCCTGGGAATATAAGAAGGGGGACTGGGACACTGAGTGGCCTCAATATGTAATCCACATGGTATTCCCCTCAGTAAATACACAGAAGGGATGGAAAGATGCTCAGCCACTATCGCTCCACAGGGCAGTACAGGGTCTGTAAAGAGGGCATCAAAGTTACTCTCCTCGAGATATCTGATAAGTTCTTTGTTTTTCAGTAAGTGTTCACAGGCTATGAAGCCTAAATCAAAGAGTTTTTTCACTCTTTCTCGTACTCTATGAAATCTTTCCAGGAATGATCCTTCTTCAAATGCCTCCTTTAAAAATGCCTGGAAATCTCCGTTTATCTCTTCCTCTGATATGGGGACTTGATACAGCTTCATTGTAAAATTGTCTGATGGCTTTACATGTAAATTGAATTCAGGTGAAACGACGACTATTTCATGTCCTTTCTGCTTGAGTCCAACTAACACTTCCTGCATGCTGAGCCAATGGCTCCCACCTACTGGCACCACCAGCAGCTTCCCACCTGCAGCCAAGCTGAGCACGGACAGCAGCAGAAGCAGCGACACTGAGACTTGTGCATGAGAAGGAAGTACCAGGGCCATTCCTGCTGAAATGTGGGGAGAGCTGTTCTAATGAACACAAGCACCTCTGAGCTTTTAAGCTAACTGTGCTGTGTTTTTTGTGATGATCTTTAGACTTATTTGCTTTGTGGTGAATGTATAATCACTGATATGGACAAATTGAAGGTGTTAAAGTTCAGCCAATCTCTCTAACAGTCATCTGAACCATAGCTAAACTGGATAATGCCCGCCCATTTGTACTGAATGAACAGTGGGACTGAAGGGAATAACATATTTTTCAGCAAGTAATGCACTAATAATGCTGTGTAACAAATCATTAACTGAAAAATACTGTGTACATGCATAAGAAAATAAGGAAACCATGCTGTTGAAGTATAAGACTAAACAGAAGGAGCAACCAGAATGTTAACTGCCAATTGACAGGAGTTACAAGAAAGTAAATCCACTCAGATCCCTTGGTACCCAGTTAGTTAAAGCCTGGGCAGAGGTAATCAATAATGCTTTCAGAACAAGAACTGATTTTAAATGGCAAGTGGTGTCGTTCTTATTTCAGAGGAAAAACTAAAACCATGTCTGAAAAACTAAGAATACCATGTCTGAGGAGTTAGCAAGCATTTTTGTTAGACATGTGCTAACCTTCAGGACTAAATTTTTCTTTTAGATATAACTGTGATGCCTAGCTACATCTAGAAAATAACAAATAAAGGGCTGGAATGCCATTAAAGAAACAGTAATAAAACTATGCTGGACCCTGAACTTTTTAGCCCTTGCAAGATAAGGGTGAAAGTGAGCTCTGGTTTTAGAGGAGAGTCGAAATTTAAAGTGGAACTGCATGCAGGCAAACTGGTTGCTTTCCCAGAGTGTCTATCTGGGTTTGCCTCTGAAGCAGCCTTTAAACAGGTCAGATGAACAGAACAGAGAAAAAAAAGTACTACCCCAATAGAAGTGGTCATGGAGAGGGTTTATTGCAGTCTGAAAGACATTTCTGTGAGTAAGCAAGACCTGAGCAATAAATGCTCAAATGAAGTAAACAGTACTTACAATGGGCAGCATCAGATGAAGTAATGGGAGGAGTTAAGCACAGCCTGAGGGCAGGTAAGGCTGGATCTGGGGAAGGTGTGCAAGCTTGTAAAATGCAAATCTATTTTACTATAAGGCATCATTAATTCATATTCACAAAGGCATATGGATTTACAGGAAGAATAGAAGAGGTGACAGGCAAGAGGAATACATACACTATGTATGACACAGAGAAGTGAAAAACATTCAAAGGAAGAACAGAGAAACACCTGTTTCTTTGTAGGGGCATTTGCAAAGGACAAAACTTTTATCTCTTGCAAGAAACAATGTGATTTGCTGCTGAAACTGCTGGACACTAACTAGAGATTCATCAGCTGCTGAGGAGTGCTATCTCCTCCTATCTATTCTTTTCTACTTAATGTCTGCCTTCACAACATGAGACTGTTGTACCTACCCCAAGCAAGCAAGAAGCTGAGACACATCACATGCAGCTACAAGCTAATGGAGTACAGCATGAAGCTAATGTAGTACATTGTGAACACCAGAAAGTCAACATACATCACACACATGAAAGAAGTAATCAGCATTAAAGATCCCACAATATTTACAGGAAAACATTTTCTGTCTGAACTGGATGTCTTATAAAAAGACATCTGAGTATGCAGCTGCCTAGTTTTTGTGATGGAAACTGTTGCTAGACTGTAACTTTCCCCATAATAAAGTATTAGCCTTTCAACTCAAACCAAACACAACACTGCTGTTACAGAAAAGAGCAAATAATGCTATTGCACTTAACCCAGTGAGTTACTTTTCTTACTGGATAAGCAGCCAGTGCTCTTGAATAAATACACTACTGTCTCATGGGGCAAAGAATTTTTGGAAGAACTATTAAATCCACCTGCACTTTTATGCATTAATTCCTGGACCAGGTGAAGTTTGTGTACCCAACCAGCTGGAATTAAATACAGAGTACCATGTGATTTCCTTAGAGAACAAAATCCCTGTGTTGGGCAGGTCCAAAAAAAGAAGATGGAATCATGTCTTCTTCTGCTGGTCAATGACACCACTGTTTTTCACATGCATTCACTATACAGAAACAGTTACTCTAAATTACACCTTTAGGTAAGTATGTCTATATCAAATGCCATTAGATCTCACGCAGACCGTTCAAGCGTATGACTGCCAGAACTCACTAACCTGAGGTAATAGCTTCTTCCTTCCACAGTTTATGCCTCCAATGAAAACCATACTGGGCATCACAGGTGTGGGATAGTCAAAGACAAAGTCAGTTCTCTTCAGCCAAATAGATCCATGACTTAAAAGCTGTGTCAATGTCATAGGCTTTTGGAGAAAGTCTGAGGCCAACCTTTCAAATGGTGAAAAGATGATACTGCAGGTAAAATACTCAGAAATGCTTATCAGTAAGTTCTTCACTCTCTGAGGAAATGTCATACGATCTGTACTGAATGAAAACAATCGTGGGACATAGGACAGTGGGCTTGGGCTCTGAGCAGCATAAATGTCTATAGAACATGGAATACCCCGCAAGAAGAAAACGGTAGGAATAGACAAATGCAGAGCAACTATTTGTCCACAGGGTGTCAGAGGATCTGTAAAGACTGCATCAAATTTGCTTTCTTCTATAAATTTCATCAGCTCTTTTTTGTGCAGTAAGGAACTGCAGGCAGCTTGAAACATAGCAGAAGTCTTTCTAAAATTTTCCCAAGTATCCAAAAATCTGGTAAGAAAAGGCTGTTCACTGAAACTGCTCATACCAAAATTATGCAAAAGCTCTTCCATCTCTTCATGCTTGTATGGTACAGGATACGTTTTCATCGTGAAGTTCCCTGAAGAATCTATGAGGATATTGCTGTCTGGTGCTACAACAACTATTTCATGCCCTTTACTGCTCAGCTCAGCCAGCACTTCCTTCATACTGAGCCAGTGACTGCCGTCCATTGGGATCACCAGCAGCTTCCCAGCAGCAGCAATACTCAAGCAGCACAAGAAGGGGAGAAGCATTGCCATCAGCATGTTGCAAGGTGGAGCAATAGTGAGCTGGGGTGGTTTGAAAGCTTTTGAGGCTTCAATCCAACTACACAAATATACCGCTTGGCAATTATACTTTTGCCCTTTCACATGTTTAGCAGTTTGCACGCAACTGGATTCAAGTTAGGAGATTAATGATTATAAAATGTTGAAATGGGTTTTGGACTTCAAAAGCAGGTTTGTACAAGCATGAGAAAGGTGTGTCTGCTGTCATAAACTTGGCTCTCCCATACTGTGACTACAATTCAATGCCTCACCCTTCTCCTTTCCACACTAGTACCACAGACTGATGACCTTCTTAGCATCAATGCAGACCCCACTTTGTCTTATCCAAACTGCAGCAGCCCCCATCTCTCCTATTCACCTTTCTTGCCTCTGATTACACTGGGAGATAGAGGACTGCTAGCTGCTGAGTGAGTTGGCTCTGTTCAGCGTTGGCTGATTGATGTAACTATGCAAACAACTACAGTTCTGAGATAAGCTGAGTCATTGGGCAAATGTTCATTGAAAGCACTAAGGGCAGGGATTTATCCTTGGGCTCAGTTACTGTTTCACACCGCCAGGCATTGATAACTTTGTGTATGTGAACACAAGTCACGCAAGGAGCTGGGATTAACTCTTGCCTGTCTCTTGCACTTCGCTTGGAAAAGTTTGGATTTTAGCTAGAACTACACCTCCTAAAGCTGATTATTTTCCTGTAGTGTCCATACACTTGAAATGATCTCTAAAAAGACAAATCTCTGCAATCTCTTGCTGTTCTCATATAGCAACATTTATTCAATGCAGAATTACTGTAGCTCTGATGTAGAAAGGAGATGGAGACCCATTCCCTGCCTAGTGACCAGATCAGATGGTGATATCTGGGCACCTATCTAATCTGTTTGCTCCTTTCTCAGGGATTGTTTAAGGATGAGGTGCTGTGGGTAGCTGTTAAGTGAGCTAGTGAACACGCCATAGTATCTCTCACTTACAGATGGTGAATATTGGTGATGCCAAGGTAAATGCAAGTTTCTGACTGCACTCATTTGTAAGAGAACACTTTCCATTTAAATGTGGGTCTGCAAATTGCAACCTTCATATTGGCAAATAAGTTATAAATAACCATGCCTAGGTTTTACTCATTCATGTGATTGAACTGAACTTGTATACTACCTAAAATCAGTTCATAGTTTATATCAGCATGAGCAAAGGGTGTTGGCTATTTCCAGCACACTTATGAAATAGGACTGGGCCATCCTAGCCATCTTACAGCAACACCAGTGAAAGGGAAAACAGAAAGCTTGTGCACAGAAAATCTGTCACGGAGTGGAAAATTCTCTCACAAGCTTGTGTGATATCTTTACTCCCATCTTCCTCTCCCATCACACACAAAATAGCTGCCTCAAATTCATGCACCTTTCACAGGGTTTTCCCAGTCTTGCTGTTCATTCAATAAGTGAAGAGAACGTGGGCTGTAACAGGACTGGTATCTTGGCATCCAAATGGAGACCTCTGATAAAATGATGCACATCACATCACTCCAGACCTTAAACCAATCCCCTAGAACCCAACATAAATGTATTTAGAGGGCAAGCAATCTCACATATGGTGAAATGAGCACCCACATGCAGACTGCCATGTGGTTTGTGCAGCTGCTGGAGCTCCTTGGGATAGAAGAAACTGGACTTGGACATTGACTGACATCATACTCCAGAGTACTTGGCAACCCGTAGCAGAAATGCATCCACAGAATGGTTGTCCAGAAACACTGTTTGGATTACATGATACGGTGCTACTTGGTTTGTAAAGAGCACACCAGAATTCCTCTTAGCCTTACAGAGTTGGACAGTGTCATCTCACTGAATTCTGTCAGAGTTGTTATAGTGTAATAAATCGGTATTTTTTATTAAGTATTTTTTTCCTAATAAAACATAGGCAAATTGTGCAGTGAGGTATAATTGAAATAAATATGAAAAATCAGTGTTGAAGTACCTGGTCTAGTCGGTAAAATTGTGAAAAACTGTGAAGTTTTTTTTTTCATTGAATCAAAATTGCATTTTTGAAGATAAGTAGCCAACTGAAAATCTCTCCCCATTTAAACATAAAACTTCCATCTAACCTCTTATCCTATCAAGTATAAAACTATTGCAAAACAGAAATACTGACCCTCAGATAACATAAGCCAATGTGTTTCTAGCTCATGAACTTGTGAGTCCAAGGTCTGTGTGAGTTCAGTTCAGGGCTGACACAGACCATGAACTCTGTGGAGTTGATCCTTCCTGGATCTAAACTGCTAAGTCATTGTTGGTGATTACCTGCTGCAGTAAAACTTCATATATATAAGTAGATGACCAGGAAGGTGTTATCTACAATAAAAAATCCTGCATTCAGCACACAATTTGTTACTTCAGGCATCCAAGGCACTACAACACTGGTGGGGCCTTCTTTCCCCTGCATTTTCTGCCTACTTATTTCCAAGGCTTGTGAGAAAGCTTTAACCTCATTGAGAACCTACCTTCAAAAAGAACAGCTAGCTCTATCACCTGCACTATCCACATATACATAGTTTATGACAAAGGTAGTAGATTAATGTGAATTTTCAAACAGCTCAGGAAAAGGCGATACACAGACAGACCTGTTACTCATAACCATAGCAAAGGCTGATGAACACTTGAAGATGAAATCAAGCTAGGCTCTGACATATGAAGACAGATAGCCACGTGCTTCCTCTGTGGGTCTTTCACAGGCATCTGCTTGAGTCTTTAATATCAGATCAGTGATCTTTCCTACTCATAATTTACAAGTCCTTTTGAAAGACTGTACAAGCAATGGCTATTCTTTTTCCTTTTATTCAGACTTATCTAACCAGATAGAGAGAACCAGGTGGTTTGCTTCATTCTATGGCCCTAAATACTCTTGTGACAAGAAGATTGTCTCAGTCACCTCCAACACAAGCATGAAACATACTTATCTAAACAAAAGAGAAGATATTAGGGCTTTGTTCTACACAGTTCTGATTCAGGTGCACTTAGAAGATGTAATTCTTGAATACTCCTTTCTTGCTTTTTTTTTTTCCCCCCCAAACTTGATTCAGAGATCTGGCTCTCACCCAAAAACCTGTATGGGAATTTATAGAAGACATCCATTCTAGAATCTAATTAAATAACTTACAAAGAACAAGAGGATATATTTTTGAAAGGCTTTCTTTTGGGGTTTAGGTTTGTCTGCAGCTTATATATTTGCTACTTTTTCCAAATTTTAACCCTTGTGTGCATTTGATTTCTTTTTCAGTTTATATTAACACCTTGACATAAAGAGAAAGAGGTAATTCAATCTACCTGGCTGAATGAACAGAAAAACAACTGACAAATGGCTAAGATGTTAGTCCCATAACCTTCAAGAATGACAAAGGAGAATAGGTATATATAGATGTACATGCACAGAAATGTCCATGCCAATCTTCAACAACACTGATGCCAAGGCTGCCTTCAACAACAGAGTTGGGTGCCCTTTATCCTGCAAGCTTCTCATGACAGTCACTACAGTCAGATAGCAACACCTAGAGTCCATAGCTCCCACAGCCACCAAAGCAGATGGATTGAATGCTCCTGGCATGACAGCAAGTGCCTGATGTGTCCAGATGGACAGTCCTGAACACCGTGGAGCAGATAAAGACCAGACAGTGTCTATGTATGTTCCTTAGGCTACTCTTTCAGAGCTAAGTAGCAATATGATTGTGGTGCCTGCTCTTCTGGAGGTGGATGTAGCATTAGAAACTTAAATAAAATAGAAGCTACCAAGTTCTTTAGGGAAGAAATGTCTGCCACTTGCCAAAATCTTCAATTCAAAAAAACAGTTCATCATTTGCATAATGTTTACATGTAACTTAAATTTTCTTACTTGGTAAGACTTTAGAATTGCCAGGATATGATTTAATAAGAATGCTGGATACTAGCAAATAACATTTATGAATCTTGCAGGATTTTTGATTAGCTTTCTATTTTTAAATATGAAGGTGTTTTTAGTGAAGTTTCAATGTAAGATACTTACATATTTCTGTTCTGGTTTTCAATAAAAATAAAATAAAGTTTTATACCTGAGACAGCTTGTTCTTCTGAGCACAGTTTATCCCTCCAATAAAAACCATGTTTGGCATTGTTGGTTTTGGGAATTCAAACGCAAAATCATATCTCATGAGCCAGACAGATCCACGGCTTAGAAGGTCTGTAGCTGTAACTTTTTTTTGCAAAATCTCATACGCAAGATCTTCAAACTGAGTGAATAAAGGCTGACAGTAAACAAGCTCCAGTATACTGACCAGCATGTTTTTCACGCGTTGAGCAAATGTCATGCTATCTGAATTATTTAGGAAGAGCCTGGGAACATAAGAAGGAGGGCTTGGACACTGGGTAGCTTTTGAATCCATACCGCAAGGAAATCCTCGCAAGAAGTAGACAGAAGGAACTGAAAGATAATCAGCAAGTATTGGTCCACACATCAGAATTGGATCTGTAAAAACAACGTCAAATTTGCTCTTTCTCATATACTGCATCATTTCTTCGTTGCGCAAAAGGCTCTGACACGTAGTGAAAAAAAACCTGAAAATTTCTATAATATTTTGATACATTGTAATAATTATTTTCAATGTAGATTGTTCAGTAAAATGATCATTAACAAATGACCTGAGCACAAGATGTAACTGCTCATCTGCATAAGGTATTGGATATACTTTCACTGTATAATTTTGATGCTCCTTTGTCTTCATAAACAAACTTGATGACGGTACAACCACAACAACATCATGTCCATTTTGCTGGAGTTTTCCTACTACTGGTCGCATACTGAGCCAATGACTTCCATCCTGAGGTATCACCAGGATCTTCCCACATTCCGCAAAGATTAAAGACGATAGAAGAAGAAAAAATATCCCAGTATGTTGGTAAAAACATGTAAATTGAAGAGCCATTTTACTGAAAGTAAGCTGTAGAGTTCTGTTCTGGAGACACCCAACACAGTCCTTTATATGAAGGTCTGTGTAAGCTTTAACTGATCCGCAGGAAATTAATTATTGACTACAGAAATATTTAACTTACCAAAATTTTGAGGTTATTGTTCAATAATTGATGACAATTGTTTATGTAACAGGGAAAGGAGTACAATGTTCTTGAAATAAGCTGTCCCCCTTTGTACTTTTAATTTATTTAATCATTAACCTTAGAAGTAGGTCAGCATACTCCTTCGTTGTATAACTAACAAGACCTGGGACAGCAGTCTTGTCTATAAAATGAAAAGATGTGGATGTGATGGGTGAACCACTCAACAGATAAGGTATTGGCTGGACAGTTACATTCGAAGAGTTGCATTCAATGGTTTGATGTCCAGGCGGAAACCAGTGACAAGTGCTGCCCTCAGGCGTCTGTATTGGGACTGACATGTAGGAAGGAAGGGCTTGCCATCCAGAGGGACCTGGACAAGCTTGAGAGGTGGGCCCATGAAATTCAACAAGGCCAGGTGCAAAGTCCTGCACCTGGCATGGGGCAATCCCAAACATGAGTACAGGCTGGAGAGGGCTGGGCTTGTTCAACCTGGAGAAGAAAGGGATCCACCAAGACCTCACTGTGGCTTTTCCATGCTTAAAGGGGGCCACAGGAAAGCTGGGGAGGGACTTGTTATCAGAGGTTGTAGTATATGGGATGAGGGGAACGGTTTTAAACTGTATGAAAGTTGATTTAGATTAGATACAGGGAACAAATTCTTTACTATGAGAGTGGTGAGGTCCTGGCACAGGCTGCCCAGAGAAGCTGTGGATACCCTATCCGTGGCAGTGCCCAAGGCCAGGCTGGATGGGGCTTTGGGCAGCCTGGTCTGTGGGAGGTGTCCTTTCCCATAGCAGGGGTTCAAAGTGGATGGGCTTTAAGGTCCCTTCCAACTCATACTATTTTATAATTCTGCATCATCTCTTAGTAACACTGGAGGCATCTACCACTATAAAAGCCTTTGTGCTTTCTAAAGGAAACCTTTAAAATATGCTCATGAGAGAGAGTGGAAATTCCAATTCCATTTGTTTTATGGGTTAGCCTAACTGAAAAGTACCTAATCGGTATGTAGAAGGCTGATGTTTAATTCACAGCTCCTCCAAGTAGTCAAAACTGTGTGCCTTTTGAATATATCATGAACACCACAAAGTACCATGCAATTCCAAATCTGACGAGGAGAAGGAAAGAGAAGAAAAAAGCCATGCTACCAGACAGAAAAAAAACCAAAAACATAGCAACAACTAAATTATGGGTTCAGGGCAAGTGAATGGAAAGGAGGCTAGCAAATACCTTCATGGACACAACAAAGGAGTCTTGGATATCTTTTACTAGTCCCGCTGATAACACACAGAGAAACAGAGAAAACTTCAACAAGCAAACTAAGCCTCTGAGCTCCTTGCCAGACACAGGCAGTAATGTAAACAACTACATTATAGAGAACCAATTCCCAGAAAGGGATGAATATGGGGTGTTGAGAGGTGGGAGTCAGTTTTCTGAAGCACACACTGAAAATGTGGGAATTCATAGATTTGCAGGTCAAGGGAGGTGATCCAGTCCCTCTACTCAGCACTGGTGAGGTCTCACCTGGAATACTGCATCCAGATGTGGAGTCCTCAGTTCAAGAGAGACATAGACCTGTTGTAGAGCGTCCAGAGAAGGGCCACAAAAATAATTCCAGGGATGGAACATCTCCCAGCAAGGACAGGCTGAGAGCTGAAGAGAAGGCTTTGGGGAGATGTGAGAGAGACCTTTCAGTATCTAAAGCGGGGCTGTAAGAAAGAAGGGGACAGACGCTTTTGCAGGGTCTTTCAAAGTAGGACAAGGAGAAATGGTTTCAAGCTGACAGAGGGGAGGTTTAGGTTGGATAATAGGAACTAGTTGTTTACAGTGAAGGGTGGTGAGGCTCTGGAACAGATTGCCAAGAGATTTGGTGGAAACCCCATCCCTGGAAACTTTCAAGGTCAAGCTGGGGCTCTGAGCAACCTGGATCTAACTGTGGATATCGCACATGCATCTCAGACCACAGAAAAAAATATGTCAAGGCTCAGTTACATATTAAATCATTAGGGAAAAAAAAAGAACAAAATCAAGAGCACTAAACATCCACTAACCATGAAATTATTGCTTTGGAAAATGTGTAATTTGAGAAAATGAACAAACCTTAGGCAGTGGTTTCTTCTCAGCACAGTTCATACCTCCAACGAAGACCATATTGGGCATCACTGGTCTGGGATACTCAAACACAAAGTCAAACCTCATTATTGAAATAGAAGCAGAGTTCAGGAGATCCATTGGAGTTACATCCCTTTGAAGAACTTCAGAGGAAAGCTGTATTGCAGCTCGATAGTAACCATAACAGTAAAAGTGCTCCAGAAGAGAAATCAGTGTATTTTCCACTCTCTGGAAAAATGTCATGTGGTCTGAGTTGAACGAAAATGTTCTGGGGACATATGACAGAGGGCTTGGGCTCTGTTCTGCTTCAAAGTGTAGATTGCAAGGTAATCCTCTCATGAAGAACACAAATGGAAGTGAAAGGTAATTAGCAACTGTTGCTCCACACATAAAAATAGGGTCTGTGAGGACTGCATCAAAGCCACTTTGATTCAAGTACTGCAGTGTTTCCGTGCTGCTGAACAATTCTCTGCACTGAAGATAGAAGGATTCAAAAAGGTATGTTGAAATGTTGTAGAGTTCAAAAGCATACAGTGGGAAAGGCAGACTCTTCAGGTGAGTAGCAAAGTACAGCTGAAAAGCATTATCCAGATCTTCTAATTTGGTAGACACTGGGTATGTTTTCACAGTGTATGCGTGTTTTTGTGTCTCTCCCGTATGCCAGCTTACTTCTGGTTTAAGCACCACCACTTCATGTCCCCTCTCGGCGAGCTTCTGAACTACTTCCTTCATGCTTAGCCAGTGGCTTCCAACCATGGGCACCACCAGGAGTTTCCCTCCTTCAGAGAGGCCAGGAATGAGGAGGATAAAAATCCAGGCAGCAAGTGGATGGCAAAGCCGCAACGTCATTTTCCTGTGGACAGAGTACTGACTGTGAAAGCGTTGTATTCTCCTTCTCCAGGCTGTATTTGAATATGCTTTTGTAGGAAGGGGATGGATATATCTGCTGAGTTATGTTGATCTCTGATTATCTTCTAGTTAATGATTTACTGACTTAATCACTGCACACCTACCAGGGAATAATGCTGCTGCTTTTTTTCCATACTTCTAAAGGCAAATACAGTGAGCATTAGAGATTCATTGGAGTTTTCAGTGCTTAACAGAGAATGAGCTCCTCGACATGTTGATTTCTACAGACTTCTCTCTTGAACACTGATGTGTCTTCTCCCACCAATTAGTCAGGACAAAGGAAGGCAAGTCTTGTGAAAACAACTCCTTGTTACCCTATAAGAGTACCAGTACAATGGAAGGCAGGAATTTTGGCCACAGAAAATCAACTACCGTGGAAAATTCACTCACAAACATGTGCAATGCTTTCACTCCCATTTAAGGCTTCCTCTCCCATCACACACAAAATAGCTGCCTCAAATTCATGCACCTTGCACAGGGTTTTCCCAGTCTTGCTGTTCATTCAATAAGTGAAGAGAACGTGGGCTGTAACAGGACTGGTATCTTGGCATCCAAATGGAGACCTCTGATAAACCAATGTTGGATGACATCGCATCACTCCAGACCTTAAACCAATCTCCCAGAACCCAACACAAATGTCTTTAGACACCAGGCTGTCTGACGTGTTGACGAGTGGGATGAGCACCCACATGCAGACTGCCATATGGTTTGTGCAGCTGCTGGAGCTGCTTTGGATAGAAGAAACTGGACTTGGACATTGACTGACAACATACTCCAGGGTACTTGGGAACCTGTGACAGAAATGCATCCATAGCACGGATGTCAAGAAACACTGCTAGGATTAATAGGCATTTCTTTTCTAACCATACTAAGGCAAATTCATCAGTGAAGTATATCTTACAGTAAATATAAACGTGAAAAACTAGTGTTGAACGATCTATGTTGTTTTTTAAATAACCAAAACCATTACTTGGTACAATTGAGATTTTATTTCCCTCTGAATTACACCAGCATTTTCTAAAGATGTTGACAACTGAAAACCTTTCCCCATCTCTACAGAAAGCTTTCCTCTAACCTTTCATTCTATTAGGTATAAAGCTATATTGCAAAACAGAACTTCAAAACTGAACCGCAGATAACTCTGTTAACAGCATGTTTCTAACTCATAAAGTACTCTGTTCAAAGTTGGACTGAGTACAATTCAGGACTGACACAGTTTATGAATATTGCTGACTCATTTCAAGTTTCTCATCCGCCTCACTGAGTTTATGTCGGGCCACCTACAAGCCGGTTTAAGCTTGTGACTATCACTTGGACACTCTACTGTAAGTACAAAAGCCTGCAATTGCTCAAGGTCAAAATGGCAATACCTAGCCAAGCACCAACAGCCTTCTCTTCTATCCACAGCCTAATGCATCTAATGATTCTCCTACACAAAACAACAAGGAGAATGACACTTGCAAAACTGACAAAACTTGCAAAACTGACACTGGTGTAAAACGCTTGGAGATCCTCTCCCACAGAGCGTAAACGGGACTGTAGCACAGTTAGCAACTGTGGCTCCACTCAGAAGCATCAAAACAGATCATCAAAGCCACAGTAATTGAGATATTCTGTCATTTCCTTGTTAACATACAGATTTCTACAGGATGAAAACATCACCATGGCAGTATTGAATGGAGCCAATAGAACATGAAACAAGAAGTACAGCCTTACAGGAGCCCACCTGTCGTGTGTAAAGGCCTGGACATTTCTCCAGTGTGTCTGCTACATACTTGATGCTGGTTTGCAGATCATCAGCAAGCAGTTTCTGCCTGTTCTGCCTGAGCTTCCCCATTACTGGACTCATGCAAAACTGGCGGTTTTCACATTGGACAGTGCAAAAAGTTTCCCACCATCCCAGATGATCATCATTAAGAGCACCCATGTAGCAATTAAAGAATAAGTAAGGCAACTACCGTGTTCCACGTCTGTAGACCCCAAAGAAAATCCCACTACTGAAGGAGTCACTTTGAAGAGCCTACCAGAAGTCAATTAATCCTTCACAGGTGTGGTTTCATTATCATTATCATTATCATTTATCATTGGAAGTTTGGACATAGTGCTGAGGTTATTGATTAATCACGTAAACGATTTCCAAATCTCATATTGGATCTCAAACTGGAATACACAGTGAATTCTCCACTTCTTAGTTCAGTTCAGTAAGCAGTAGGTCAGGTCAGTAGCAGTCACCATAGCCGTGTTAAAGGAAAGCAAGCATGGAAGGAGGTGTACATTTTTATCATGTTCCTCATGTCTTTGCCTTTGGTTCCCAGTGTCACAGTCTCACACCTTCCACACGATGCAGCCCAGAGACAGCTGATGGCTCTTGTCTTCCCCTCCTCCACACCACTTTTGGTAGGTACGACGACACTGAATTACACCAAATGCTCCTCTTATCCAGCACTGCCACAGGACATTGGGTAATGCCACAGATAAGCAGTAACAATTCATACACAAAATAGCCTCTCAGGCTCCAGCAAGAGTGATCTCCTGAACCTAACTCTGTGTCTTTGTATTATACATCCCTTTAGGAGTTTATCTATGCAATCTTCTCCTGTAATTTATCAGCGTCTGTAAGAGCCACAGCTCTCATATACCAGAGAGAAAAATGTCACGTTCTTCTTTTTGATCTAAAACCAATAAACTAGATCCTGATTTTTCCCTGCATCTGTTAGTTCTTTCCCTACAAGAAGCAATGAATCGTTATTTTTTAGGAATCTTCCCCATGTCATTAACAGTTTGCACCTGTGTTGTTTTGTTAACAGTATAAATCTTGATCATGTATTTTACCACACCTGGCTCCTGCCACCATAATTCTTGCTGTTCTACAATACCTTTTCTTAGATGAGGGATAAGACAATATTCGGAATGAAGATATACCAAGAAATTATTCTGCAGCTTAGAGGACTTTCTTTTATCTTCTCTTTCCCTTTCCTAATCATCCCAACTTTTTGTTCTCTTACCTTCTGCACAACAGGATACTGGGTTTCATACAACTATCTATTCTCACGTTATGTAATTTCTAAACATCAACTCAGATTATCCCACTGCTGTGGGATGATTATCCCACTGATGTGGACTGATATTTTTCCAGAACATGACTTACTCTGAGTGTTTACACACTACTGCATTACTGCCTTGCTGCTGGGCACCACTCCAAGCAAAACAGGACCAATTCTACAATTTCTTTTAGATATACTGGATGAATACACATCCAGTTTTTAAACATGCAGAAAACACCATTTCTACTCAATGACAAACATTGTTATGAAGATGGAAGACACTGGGAATAAAATACTGGGAGAATATTTATAATCCTTTTAAAAGAAGTGAGCTACAAATTGTTGGCACCCTGAGACCATCAGGATAGAAAAGTAAGTAAAAATATATAAAAGACTTCAGTCATGCAATCAGCGAGAGCGTGTCATGGTGCGCCTTGAAGCTAAAATAATTAATTACCACTCTTCAGTCAAACACAAGAAAATGTTTGCAACCAGCTTACTTTGTATTTGCCTCAGTGAAGTTCAGCGGAATCAAAATAAGATCATCAAAGAATATAAATGAAGAAAGAAAAGAAATTCAACTCATAGAAACTGTGATGCAATTATGTAATGATACTGTTTGACCACATTTCAGAAGTGAGGAGGAAATGTCACAGGAAAGAAGTGTGTGTCCTCTTCCATGACTAGTAAGAAACGTCCAAAGCTATAAATTGAATTAACAAGATAGACTGTATTTAGAGCTCCTGCAGAACTATTCTGATAAAAGTAAGTCTCAAGAAACACATACAAAAAAATGATCAGCCACGTAGGGAACCTTCCAGTATGAAAATAAAACAACGTAAGAAGTTTAAAGACTAATTTTGGAACCAATAAAATGCATTTCATCACTCCGATTAAAGAAATATATGCTACACTCCATGAAGATGAAACCAAAATTGCATCTGACAGGAAAACAATATGTATTCATTGAGGACAGCATACAGCAGATGAAAAAAAACACTGCAGGATTTCTCTGAAAATACTAATTCAAATAACAGTCACCTGCCACCGTTTCAGATCATGGGAAAAAAAAATGTCAAGAATCAGATCTAGAAAAATATTTTGAAAAAAGAAAAATAATATCAAGTTCACTAACTGTCCATTAGCCATGAAATTACATTGCTTTGGAAAAGGTGTAATGTGAGAAAATGAACATACCTTAGGCAGTGGTTTCTTCTCAGCACAGTTTATGCCTCCAACAAAGACCATATTGGGCATCACCGGTCTGGGATACTCAAACACAAAGTCAAACCTCATTATTGAAACAGAAGCAGAGTTCAGGAGGTCGATCAGGGATACATCTCTTTGAAGAACTTCAGAGGAAAGCTGTATTGCATCTTGATAGTACCCATTACAGTAAAAGAGCTCCAGGAGAGAAATCAGTGTATTTTCCACTCTCTGAAAAAATGTCATGTGGTCTGAGTTGAAGGAAAATGTTCTGGGGATATATGACAGAGGGCTTGGGCTCTGTGCTGCTTCAAAGTGTAGATTGCAAGGTAATCCTCTCATGAAGAACACAAATGGAAGTGAAAGGTAATTGGCAAGTGTAGCTCCACACATAAAAAAGGGATCTGTGAGGATAGCATCAAAGCCGCTTTGATTCAAGTACTGCAGTGTTTCTGTGCTGCTGAACAGTTCTCTGCACTGAAGAAAGAAGGTGCTAAAAACATGCGTTGCGGTGTTGTACAGTGCAAGAACATTCTCTGGGAAAGGCATACTCTTCAAGTGAGTAGCAACACAGAGCTGAAAAACATGATCCAGATCTTCTAACTTGGTGGACACTGGGTATGTCTTCACAGTGTATGCGTGTTTTTGTGTCTCTCCCGTATGCCAGCTTACTTCTGGTTTAAGCACCACCACTTCATGTCCCCTCTCGGCGAGCTTCTGAACTACTTCCTTCATGCTTAGCCAGTGGCTTCCAACCATGGGCACCACCAGGAGTTTCCCTCCTTCAGAGAGGCCAGGAATGAGGAGGATAAAAATCCAGGCAGCAAGTGGATGGCAAAGCCGCAACGTCATTTTCCTGTGGACAGAGTACTGACTGTGAAACCGTTGCCTTCTCCTTCTCCTTCTCCTCTTTCTTCTCTTTCTCCTTCTCCTCCTCCTTCTTCTTTTCCTTCTCCTCTTTCTCCAGGCTGTAGCTATAATACACTTTTGTAGGAAGGGGATGGATTTATCTGCTGAGTTGTGTTGATCTGTGATTATCTTCTAGTTAATGATTTACTGCCTAAATCATTGCACACCTACCAGTGAATAATGCTGTTGCTTTTATTCATTACCTGTAAAGGCAAATACTGTCACCCTTACCTTTGCTGAGTCATTGGAGTACTTCAATGCATAATGGAAAACCTTGACATCTTGATTTCAAATGAATTCTCTCTTGAACAATAATCTGTTCAGGACTGTGAACACTCTTGGTTTGGACAAAGGAAGGTAAGTCTTGTGAAAACAACTCCTTGTTACCCTATAAGAGTACCAGTACAATGGAAGGCAGGAATTTGGACACAGAGAATCTGTCACAGGGTGGAAAATTCTCTCACAAATGTGTGTGATACTTTCTCTCGTGTAAGGCTTTCTCACCCATCACACACAAAATAGCTGCCTCAAATTCATGCACCTTTCACAGGGTTTTCCCAGTCTTGCTGTTCATTCAATAAGTGAAGAGAAAGTGGGCTGTAACAGGACTGGTATCTTGGCATCCAAATGGAGACCTCTGATAAAATGATGGTGGATGCACATCACATCACTCCAGACCTTAAACCAATCTCCCAGAACCCAATACAAACGTCTTTAGACAGCAAGGTGTCTGACATGTGGACAAGTGGGATGAGCACCCACATGCAGACTGCCATGTGGTTTGTGCAGCTGCTGGAGCTGCTTGGGAGAGAAGAAACTGGACTTGGACATTGACTGACAACATACTCCAGGGTACTTGGGAACCCATGACAGAAATGCATCCACAGCACGGATGTCAAGAAACACTGCTAGGATTAATAAGCATTTTCTTTCATAACCATACTATGCCAAATTCGTCAGTGAAGTATATCTTACAGTAAATATAAACGTGAAAAACTAGTGTTGAACGATCTATGTTGTTTTTTAAATAACCAAAACCATTACTTGGTACAATTCAGATCTTTTTTTTTCTATTGAGGGACACCTGTATTTTTGAAAGAAGTCGTCAACTGAAAATCTTTCCCCATCTCAACATAAAACTTCCCCTTAACCTTTCATCCTATGAGGTATAAAGCTATATTGCAAAATCAAACTTCACCACTGAGCCCCAGATATCACAGGTCTGTTAGCAACATGATTCTAGCTCATAAAATGGTGAGTTCAAGGTCTCAGTGAGTGCAGTACAGGATTGAGAGCAATTTGTGAATACTGCAGGGTTGGAAAATTGTCACTTGAAATTTTCTGAGTGATTAAATGACTAGTAGTCACAATGAAAATTTGTATGTTTACTTGAATACATGCATGTGGAAAAAATGGCACCCACTGACATTTATCAACGCTTGCTGAACTTTTATGGTGACCAAACTGTGAAAGTTGGCTCAGTGAGGCTCTGGTTGTTGCATTTCAGCAGTGGCAACAGCAAAGTGGAAGACGAGACATGCTCTCAACGGCCATGCACAGCTGCCACAACACAAAATGAATAGTCTCAATCAGTTCATGCATGTGAATACGCCAGGGGTGGTGACTCTGCTGCAGAACTGTGTTTTGTAGCTGAGAATTTACTCTGACAAATAGCACTATTGTGCTCTTTATATCTGCTCTTGTTTTCATTGAAATACATAGGAGGCATTACTTTCCAAGAAACCTACATATATAGGTAGGTGACCAGGCAGATGCTATCTACAAACATGTATCTATCCTCCCTGGGGGATTTGTTCCTCCAGCCAATCAAGGCTCTATATCACCAGTGCAGTTTTCCTTCCTCTCTGCACTTTTAACCTACTTAGTTATTTTCAAGCCTTGCCAGGGAAATGGGAGATCCATGTCACTATCCAAGTCAACAAGGGGCTGTTTACAAAACCACAGTAGCACTCAGGGCAAAACCTGAGAGGGAGAAGACGGAAGTAAGGCAGATGTTGATGGCACCACCATCATTTAGATGCTTGCATTACCCCGAAACACATCTCCAGCCAGAGAGGCTGACCGCAGACGCTGTAAGTTTATGAGTGTTGGATTTCTGAAGAGACCTACTTACTGACCTTCAGGCTGACTGCAGGATATTGTAGTATCATAGAAACATAGAATGTCCTGGGTTGAAGTGGACCACAACCATCATCTAGTTTCAACTATGTGCAGCTATGTGCAGAGTCACCAACCAGCAGACCAGGCTGCCCAGAGCCACATCCAGCCTGGCCTTGAATGCCTGCAGGGATGGGGCATCCACTACCTCCTTGGGCAACCTGTTCCAGTGCATCACCAACCTCTGTGTGAAAAGCTTCCTCCTAGTATCAAACCGAACCCCCCCCCTGTCTCAGTTTAAAACCATTCCCGCTTGTCCTATCACTATCCACCCTCGTAAACAGCCCCCTCCTGTTTATATGCTCCCTCCAAATACTGGTAGGCCACAATGAGGTCTCCCCAGAGCCTTCTCCCAGCTAAACAATCCCAGTTCCTTTAACCTTTCCTCATTGGAGAGGTGCTACTGCCCTCTGATCATGTAAGTGGCCCTCCTCTGGACCCTCTCCAAGAGCTCCATGTCCTTCCTGTTCTGGGGGCCCTGGGCAGATGAGGCCTCACAAGAGCTGTGTAGAGGGGAACAATCACCACCCTCTCCCTGCTGGCCAACACTTTTTTAATGCAGCCCACAACACAGTTGGCCTTCTTGGCTGCAAGTGCACACTGCTGGCTCATATCCAGCTTCTCGTCCATCTCACTGAGTTTATGCTGGGCCACCTACAAGCAGGTTTAAGCCTATGACTATCACTTGGACACTCTCCTGTAAGTACATAAAACCTGCATTTATTCAAGGACAAAGTGACAATGCCTAGCCAAGCATCAACAGCCTTCTCTTCTATTCACAGCTGAACGCACCTATTGATTCTCCTACACAAAACAAAGGAGAATGACACTTGCAAAACTGACAGAACGATACACCACACTGGCATAAGACACTTGGAGATCCTCTCCCAGAGAGCATGCATGGGAATGTAGCACAGTTAGCAACTGTGGCTCCACTCAGAAGCATCAAAACAGATCATCAAAGCCACAGTAATTGAGATATTCTGTCATTTCCTTGTTAACATACAGATTTCTACAGGATGAAAACATCACCATGGCAGTATTGAATGGAGCCAGTAGAACATGAAACAAGAAGTGCTGTGACCATACAGCCTTATAGAAGCCCAACTTTACTGTTTTAAAGGCCTGGGCCTTCATAGAATGAAAGAATCACAATGGTTAGAAAAAACCTCCAAGACCAACTTGTCTGACCACCACCTTCAGGATATTAAAGCACGTAGAAGGATATAAAAGACTTCTGTCATGCAATCTGAAAGAACATGACATGGTACCTCAAAAAACTGAAACAATTAAGCACCAGTTTCTTGAGATGAAAACAAGAAAATGTTTGTAATTAGCTTATTTTTTATCTGACTTAGTGAAATAAATCCATTAAAAATATAAATGAAGAAAGAAAAGAAATTCAATTCAAATAAACTGTGGTGCAGTTATGTAGTGATACTGTGTGGCCGCACTTCAGAAATGAGGAGTAAATACCAGAGAAAAGAAATATGTATCCTCCTCCATGACTAGAAGAAATGTCTGATTCTACTAATTCTTTTTAACTAGACAGACTGTCTTTAAAAATTCTGCAGAATTATTCTGATAAAAGTCAGTGTCAAGAAACGCACACAAAGAAATGATTAGGCAGTTAGAAAACCTACTGCTAAAAAAAGAGAGAAAATGCAATGTAATTAAAAATTAATTTTTGAATAAATGAAATGCATTTCATATATCTGATAAAAAAAAAAAATTGTTGCAGCCCATGAAGATGTAACTAATACTGCATCTGACAGAAAAACAATATGTATTCAATGAGGACATCATACAGCAGATGAAGTCAAACTTTTCTTGGATTTCTCTGAAAATATTAATTCAAATAACAGCTACCTGCCTCCACTGCAGACCATGGAAAAAAAAAATATGCCAAGAATCAGATCTATTAAAATATTGTGTAAGGAAAAATAATATCAAGTCCACTAACCATCCATAAGCCATGAAATTACATTGCTTTGGAAAATATGTAATGTGAGAAAATGAACATACCTTAGCCAATGGTTTCTTCTGAGCACAGTTCATACCTCCAATGAAGACCATATTGGGCATCACTGGTCTGGGATACTCAAACACAAAGTCATATCTTAATAGCCAAATAGAAGCAGAGTTCAGGAGGTCCATCAGGGATACATCTCTTTGAAGAACTTCAGAGGAAAACTGTATTGCATCTTGATACATTGCATTACACTGAAAGCTCTCCAGGAGTGAAATCAGTGTATTTTCCACTCTCTGGAAAAATGTCATGTGGTCTGAGTTCATTGAAGTTCCTCTCGGTACATACGACAGAGGGCTTGGGCTCTGTGCTGCTTCATAATGCAGATTACAAGGAAATCCTCTCATGAAGAAAACAAAAGGAAGTGAAAGGTAATTGGCAACTGTTGCTCCACACATAAAAAAGGGATCTGTGAGGACTGCATCAAAGCCACTTTGATTCAAATACTGCAGTGTTTCCATACTGCTGAACAGTTCTCTGCACTCAAGATAGAAGGTTTTGAAAAGGTGTACGGTGTTCTTGTAGGGTTCTATAACATTCTCTGGGAAAGGCAAACGCTTCAGGAAAGTACCAATGAACAGTTTAAAGGCATGATCCAGATCTTCTAACTTGGTGGACACTGGGTATGTCTTCACAGTGTATGCGTGTTTTTGTGTCTCTCCCGTATGCCAGCTTACTTCTGGTTTAAGCACCACCACTTCATGTCCCCTCTCGGCGAGCTTCTGAACTACTTCCTTCATGCTTAGCCAGTGGCTTCCAACCATGGGCACCACCAGGAGTTTCCCTCCTTCAGAGAGGCCAGGAATGAGGAGGATAAAAATCCAGGCAGCAAGTGGATGGCAAAGCCGCAACGTCATTTTCCTGTGGACAGAGTACTGACTGTGAAAGCGTCGCCTTTTCCTTCTCCTTCTCCTCCTGCTCCTCCTCCTTCTCCTTCTCTTTCTCCTTCTCCTCCTCCTTCTCTTTCTCCAGGCTGTAGCTATAATACACTTTTGTAGGAAGGGGATGGATTTATCTGCTGAGTTGTGTTGATCTGCGGTTATCTTCTAGTTAATGATTTACTGCCTAAATCATTGCACACCTACCAGTGAATAATGCTGTTCCTTTTTCTAAACTATTTTTAAAGCCAAGCATACTGACCTTTACCTATGCTGAGTCATTAGAATTCTTCAATACTTAACAGAGAGCGAGTTCCTTGAAATCCTAGTTAGATTTCTACAGATATTTCTTGGACACTGGTGTGTCTTCTCCTACCTCTTGGTCAGGACAAAGGAAAGCAAGTCTTGTGAAAACAACTCTTAGACATTTCATAGGAGTACCAATGCACTGGAATGCAGGAAGTTTGGGCACATAAAATCTGACACAGAGTAGAAAATTCTCTCACAAACCTGTGCGATACTTTCACTCCCATTTAAGGCTTCCTCTCCCATCACACACAAAATAGCTGCCTCAAATTCATGCACCTTTCACAGGGTTTTCCCAATCTTGCTGTTCATTCAATAAGTGAAAAGAAAGTGGGCTGTAACAGGACTGGAATCTTGGTATCCTAATGGAGACCTTTGATAAAGTGATGGTGGATGCACATCACATCACTCCAGACCTTAAACCAATCTCCCAGAACCCAACACAAACGTCTTTAGACAGCAGGGTGTCTGACATGTGGACAAGTGGGATGAGCACCCACATGCAGACTGCCATGTGGTTTGTGCAGCTGACAGAGCTGCTTTGGATAGAAGAAACTGGACTTGGACATTGACTGACAGCATACTCCAGGGTACTTGGGAACCCGTGACAGAAATGCATCCACAGCACGGATGTCAAGAAACACTGCTAAGATTAATAAGCATTTTCTTTCATAACCATACTACGCCAAATTTGTCAGTGAAGTATATCTTACAGTAAATATAAATGTGAAAAACTAGTGTTGAATGACCTGTGTTGTTTTTTAAATAACCAAAACCACTATTTGGTCCAACTGAGATTTATCTCTTTCATTGCAGGATACCTGCATTTTCTAAAGAAGTAGCCAACTGAAAAATCTTTTCCCCTTGTAAAATATACATAGAACTTCCTTCTAACCTTTTATCCTATCAGCTATAAAGCTATATTGTGAAATGGAGCCCCAGATAACACTAGCCTGCTAAGAACATGATTCTAGCTCATAAAATGGTGAGTTCAAGGTCTGAGTGAGTACATATCCGGACTGACATTCAAGAACACGGTGGGGAAAGATATTTTGCAGTTTTAGATTTCTGAGTGATTAAATCACTACCAGTCACAATGAAAATTTATATGCGTACTTGATAATCTAGACATGGACAAAATGGCACCCACCGACTTTCATCAATGATTGATGAACATTTATGTAGGCCAAACTGTGAAAGTTGGCTCAGTGAGGCTCTGGTTGTTGCATTTCAGCAGTGGCAACAGCAAAGTGGAAGACGAGACATGCTCTCAACGGCCATGCACAGCTGCCACAACACAAAATGAATAGTCTCAATCAGTTCATGCATGTGAATACGCCAGGGGTGGTGACTCTGCTGCAGAACTGTGTTTTGTAGCTGAGAATTTACTCTGACAAATAGCACTATTGTGCTCTTTATATCTGCTCTTGTTTTCATTGAAATACATAGGAGGCATTACTTTCCAAGAAACCTACATATATAGGTAGGTGACCAGGCAGATGCTATCTACAAACATGTATCTATCCTCCCTGGGGGATTTGTTCCTCCAGCCAATCAAGGCTCTATATCACCAGTGCAGTTTTCCTTCCTCTCTGCACTTTTAACCTACTTAGTTATTTTCAAGCCTTGCCAGGGAAATGGGAGATCCATGTCACTATCCAAGTCAACAAGGGGCTGTTTACAAAACCACAGTAGCACTCAGGGCAAAACCTGAGAGGGAGAACACGGAAGTAAGACAGATGTTGATGGCACCACCATCATTTAGATGCTTGCATTACCTGCCGAAACACATCTCCAGCCAGAGAGGCTGACCGCAGACGCTGTAAGTTTATGAGTGTTGGATTTCTGAAGAGACCTACTTACTGACCTTCAGGCTGACTGCAAGATAAGCAGCTTCCAAGCGCACCGAGTTTATGTTGGGCCACCTACAAGCAGGTTTAAGCCTATGACTATCACTTGGACACTCTCCTGTAAGTTCAAAAACCTGCAATTGCTCAAGGTCAAAGTGACAATGCCTAGCCAAGCATCAACAGCCTTCTCTTCTATTCACAGCCCAACACATCTAATGATTTTCCTACACAAAACAAAGGAGAATGACACTTGCAAAACTGACAGAACGATACACCACACTGGCATAAGACACTTGGAGATCCTCTCCCAGAGAGCATGCATGGGAATGTAGCACAGTTAGCAACTGTGGCTCCACTCAGAAGCATCAAAACAGATCATCAAAGCCACAGTAATTGAGATATTCTGTCATTTCCTTGTTAACATACAGATTTCTACAGGATGAAAACATCACCATGGCAGTATTGAATGGAGCCAATAGAACATGAAACAAGAAGTACAGCCTTACAGGAGCCCACCTGTCGTGTGTAAAGGCCTGGACATTTCTCCAGTGTGTCTGCTACATACTTGATGCTGGTTTGCAGATCATCAGCAAGCAGTTTCTGCCTGTTCTGCCTGAGCTTCCCCATTACTGGACTCATGCAAAACTGGCGGTTTTCACATTGGACAGTGCAAAAAGTTTCCCACCATCCCAGATGATCATCATTAAGAGCACCCATGTAGCAATTAAAGAATAAGTAAGGCAACTACCGTGTTCCACGTCTGTAGACCCCAAAGAAAATCCCATTGAAAACTACTGAAGGAGTCACTTTGAAGAGCCTACCAGAAGTCAATTAATCCTTCACAGGTGTGGTTTCATTATCATTATCATTTATCATTGGAAGTTTGGACATAGTGCTGAGGTTATTGATTAATCACGTAAACGATTTCCAAATCTCATATTGGATCTCAAACTGGAATACACAGTGAATTCTCCACTTCTTAGTTCAGTTCAGTAAGCAATAGGTCAGGTCAGTAGCAGTCACCATAGCCCTCTCCCTGAGGAAAGCAAGCATGGAAGGAGGTGTACATTTTTATCATGTTCCTCATGTCTTTGCCTTTGGTTCCCAGTGTCACAGTCTCACACCTTCCACACGATGCAGCCCAGAGACAGCTGATGGCTCTTGTCTTCCCCTCCTCCACACCACTGTTGGTAGGTACGACAGCACTGAATTACACCAAATGCTCCTCTTATCCAGCACTGCCACAGGACATTGGGTAATGCCACAGATAAGCAGTAACAATTCATACACAAAATAGCCTCTCAGGCTCCAGCAAGAGTGATCTCCTGAACCTAACTCTGTGTCTTTGTATTATACATCCCTTTAGGAGTTTATCTATGCAATCTTCTCCTGTAATTTATCAGCATCTATATCTATCATGACAGTCATAAACCTGAGAAAAAAAAAATCAGCTTTTTGTAATTGTCCTTATATCAATAAGCCATACTTGATTTTTCCCAGTATCACTTCTTTCCTATTTTAGAAGTAGTACTGAATTGTTATTTTTTAGGAATCTTCCCCTATGTTTTTAACAGTCTTTTTGTTAAGAATGTAGATCTTGATCATGCATGTTACCATACCTGACTCCTCCCACTATCATTTTTTTATTGTATCAATTAGATCTTCAGTCATGCAGTCAGAGATTACATAATGGTAGCTCTTCAAACGAAAATAATTATCACTCTCTCAAGTCAAAAACAAGAAAATGTTTGCAATCAGGTTATTTTGTATTTGACGCAGTTCAACGCAATGACCACACACCCATCAAAGAAGAAAAATGAAGAAAGAGAAAAAAATCAATTCATAGAAACAGTAACACAATTGCACTGAGATATCATGTGTACACACTTCAGAGAGGAGAAGGAAGTATCAGAGGAATGAAATATGTATCCTCCTCCATGACTAGAAGAAATGTCTGATGCTATATCTTGTTTAACAAGACAGACTGGCAGAGCAATTCTGATAAAGTCAGTGTCAAGAAACACATACAAGAAATGATTAGCCAGTTAGGAAACATCATGTCATGAAAATAGAAACAATGCAAATTGATTAAAAGATAATTTTTGAATTAATGAAATGAATTTCAAGTTTCTGATGGAATGTATATATGCTACACTCCATGAAGATGAAACTACAGCTGCATCTGACTGAAGAACAGTATGTTTTTACTGAGAACAGTATACAGAAGATGAAGTCAAACACTGGATTTCTCTGAAAAAATTAATTCAAATAACAGTCACATGCCTCCATTTCAGACCATGGAGAAAAAAATGCCAAGAATCAGAAATATTAAAATAATTTGGAAAGAAATATAAAATCCACTAACTGTCCATTAGCCATGAAATTACATTGCTTTGGAAAAGGTGTAATGTGAGAAAATGAACATACCTTAGGCAGTGGCTTCTTCTCAGCACAGTTTATACCTCCAATGAAGACCATATTGGGCATCGCTGGTCTGGGATACTCAAACACAAAGTCATATCTCATTAGCCAAACAGAAGCAGAGTTCAGGAGGTCGATCAGGGATACATCTCTTTGAAGAACTTCAGAAGAAAGCTGTATTGCAGCTTGATAGTACCCATTACAGTAAAAGAGCTCCAGGAGAGAAATCAGTGTATTTTCCACTCTCTGGAAAAATGTCATGTGGTCTGAGTTGAAGGAAAATAGCTTAGGGACATACGACAGAGGGCTTGGGCACTGTGTAGCTTCATAGTGTAGATTACAAGGAAATCCTCTCATGAAGAACACAAATGGAAGTGAAAGGTAATTAGCAACTGTTGCTCCACACATCAAAACAGGGTCTGTGAGGACTGCATCGAAGCCGCTTTGATTCAAGTACTGCAGTGTTTCTGTGCTGCTGAACAGTTCTCTGCACTGAAGAAAGAAGGTGCTAAAAACATCAACCGAGATGTTGTACAGTGCAAAAGCATACAGCGGGAAAGGCAAACTCTTCAAGTGAGTAGCAAGGTACAGCTGAAAAGCGTTATCCAGATCTTCTAACTTGGTAGACACTGGGTATGTTTTCACAGTGTATGCGTGTTTTTGTGTCTCTCCCGTATGCCAGCTTACTTCTGGTTTAAGCACCACCACTTCATGTCCCCTCTCGGCGAGCTTCTGAACTACTTCCTTCATGCTTAGCCAGTGGCTTCCAACCATGGGCACCACCAGGAGTTTCCCTCCTTCAGAGAGGCCAGGAATGAGGAGGATAAAAATCCAGGCAGCAAGAGGATGGCAAAGCCGCAACGTCATTTTCCTGTGGACAGAGTACTGACTGTGAAAGCGTCGCCTTTTCCTTCTCCTTCTCCTCCTCCTCCTTCTCCTCCTCCTCCTTCTCCTCCCTCTCTTTCTCCTTCTCTTTCTCTTTCTCCTTTTCCTTTCTCCTTCTCCTTCTCTTCCTTCTTCTCCTTCTCTTTCTCCAGGCTGTAGCTTGAATATGCTTTTGAAGGAAGGGGATGAATTTATCTGCTGTGTTGTGTTGATCTGTGATTATCTTCTAGTTAATGATTTACTGCCCTCATCCTTTCTAACCTACGGGTGAATAAAGTTTTTGCTTTTTTTTTAAAGAACTTGTGAAGCCAAACATAGTGATCCTTACATGTGCTGAGTCATTAGAATTCTTCAATACTTAACAGAGAAAAAGCTCCATCTTAATCAGATTTGCACAGACTTCTCTCTTGAACACTGATGTATCTTCTCCCACCTCTTACTCAGGACAAAGGAAGGCAAGTCTCATGAAAACAACTTCTAGTAAAAAGAGTACCTGTGCACTGGAATGCAGGAAGTTTGGACACACAGAATCTGTCACAGAGTGGAAAATTCTCTCACAAACCTGTGCGATACTTCCTCTCCCATCACGCACAAAATAGCTGCCTCAAATTCATGCACCTTTCACAGGGTTTTCCCAGTCTTGCTGTTCATTCAATAAGTGAAGAGAACGTGGGCTGTAACAGGACTGGTATCTTGGCATCCAAATGGAGACCTCTGATAAACCAATGTTGGATGACATCGCATCACTCCAGACCTTAAACCAATCTCCCAGAACCCAACACAAACGTCTTTAGACAGCAGGGTGTCTGACATGTGGACAAGTGGGATGAGCACCCACATGCAGACTGCCATGTGGTTTGTGCAGCTGCTGGAGCTCCTTGGGGTAGAAGAAACTGGACTTGGACATTGACTGACAACATACTCCAGGGTACTTGGGAACCCGTGACTGAAATGCATCCACAGCACAGATGTCAATAAACACTGCTAGGATTACACATCATGATGCCCCTCTGTTTGTAAAGAGTGATATATAATTACTCATAGCCAACTGCTAGCACTCTTATTCTTCAGGCTTAAGAACAAGGAAAAAAAGTTGCTCCAAGTCCTGAGTGAATGGACATCTGGGCAAGATGTATAAGGAGCAGCTGAGCCTCCTTGTAGACCTCAGAGAAGGGGATATGAGCGGAAACCTCATGGTAGCCTGCAGCTCCCCATGGTGGCTCACAAGTCCCCAAGGTAGTAGACACGGCCCCAAGCTGCTGGAGCTCAGGGAGTGTTGGGACATTGCTCTCAGCCATAGGAGTTGGGTTTTGAAAGGTTTCTGCGGAGCCAGGAGTTGGACTCAATAATCCTTAAGTGTTCCTTCCCATTTGGGACATTCCTGGATTCTAATGCATTGGATACCATAGGCTTCTACACTGAGTCAGAAGGAATCATTCTGCAATTGAATCTGGTGTTTCTTTCCTGTTAAAGTGTCACGCATAAGGATTACAGCAGGTTGGTAGATGCCAAAACGAACCTGGTCATCCAACACTGACAGTGGACACCAGGTAATGCTGTAAGAAAGCAATAACAATCCATATACAGTATAGCCTCCCAGGCTCCAGGTAGAGTGAGCCAGGGAGCTAGACCCAGGGAACTAAACCTTGTGACTTTGTATTACATATACTTTTAGGTGTTTTGCTACACAAATTTCTCCTGTAACTAGGTCATCCCAGCCTTCCATTCTCTTATCTATGGGCAGCAGGCTGCTGTGTTTCAGAGAACTATCTATTCTTATCACGATTGTATTTCTGAACAGCAGTGATTGACACTGAGCTTACATCTGTGTATGGATACACACCACTTATTTGCATGTTTACACTCTAACGCATGCTGCTTTGCTGCAGGGTGCTTTTCCAAGCAAAATAGGACAAATGCTAACATTTTCCATAGAAAATAAAACCAGAGTGAAGGGAGGAGGAATACAGAAGGTTTTCAAAGGTGCAGAAAACATGATTTCCACACAAAATTCATTATGATGATAGGAGGCACTGGGTATAAAATACAGCGAGAATAGTTACACTCCTTTGGAAAACAGCAATCTACAAACTGTTGGCAGATCTGAGACCGTCGTAGTATCACATGGTATATCATTGCTGGAAAAGACCTCCAAGATCACCTAGTCTGAACATAAGCTTCAGAATATAAAGACACGTAAAAGGACATCAAAGACTTCTGCCATGCGATCTGCAAGAACATGCCATTTGGTACATCCAAAATCTAAATCAGTAAATTATCACTCTCTTCTGTTGAACACAAGCAAATATCTGCATTCAGCTTATTTTGTATTTGCCTTGCTGAAACTCACTGGAAACTGAATAAACCCATGACAGAGTATAAGTGAAGAAAAGAAATTTAACTCAAAGAAAACTGTGGTACAAATATGTAATGATACCATGTGACCACACTTCAGAAGTGAGAAGGAAATATCAGAGGAAAGAAATGTGTGTCTTCCATGACGAGTAAGAAATGTCTGATGCTAACAATTCTTTTAACTATATAGGTTGTCTATGAAACTCCTGCAGAACAATTCTGATAAAAGTCAGTGTCAAAAAACACATACAAAAAATGATTTGCCAGTTACCAAACAAACATTCTTTAAAAAAATAGAAACAATGCAAATTAATTTAAAATAATTTTTGAATTAATGAAACGCATTTTATCATTCAGATGAAAGAAATACTTGTTACACTACATGAAGATGAAACTAGGCTTGCATCTGACAGAAAAACAATATGTATTCACCGAGGACACCATACAGCAGATGAAGTCAAACTTTTCTTGGATTTCTCTGAAAATATTAATTCAAATAACAGTCACCTGCCTCCATTTCAGACCATGGAGAAAAAATGCCAAGAATCAGATCTATTGAAGTATTTCAGAAAGAAAAAGATTACCAAGAGCACTAAACATCCATAAGCCATGAAATTACATTGCTTTGGAAAAGGTGTAATGTGAGAAAATGAACATACCTTAGGCAGTGGTTTCATCTCAGCACAGTTCATACCTCCAACAAAGACCATATTGGGCATCACCGGTCTGGGATACTCAAACACAAAGTCAAACCTCATTATTGAAATAGAAGCAGAGTTCAGGAGGTCCAGCAGGGTTACGTCTCTTTGAAGAAGTTCAGAGGAAAACTTTATTGCATCTTGATAGATGGCATTACAGTAAAAGAGCTCCAGGAGAGAAATCAGTGTATTTTCCACTCTCTGGAAAAATGTCATGTGGTCTGAATTGAATGAGAGTGTTCTGGGGACAAATGACATAGGGCTTGGGCACTGTGCTGCTTCAAAGTGTAGATTGCAAGGTAATCCTCTCATAAAGAAAACAAATGGAAGTGAAAGATAATTAGCAACTGTTGCTCCACACATAAAAAAAGGATCTGTGAGGACTGCATCGAAGCCACTTTGATTCAAGTACTGCAGTGTTTCCGTGCTGCTGAACAGTTCCTTGCACTGACTATAAAAGGATTCGAAAAGGTGTGTGAAGTCATTGAAGAGTGCTATAACATTTTTTGGGAAAGGCATACTCTTCAGGTGAGTAGCAAGGTACATTTTAAAGGTATTATCCAGATCTTCTAACTTGGTTGACACTGGGTATGTTTTCACAGTGTATGCATGTCCATGTTTGTCTCCCGTATTCCAGCTTACTTCTGGTTTAAGCACCACCACTTCATGTCCCCTCTCGGCAAGCTTCTGAACTACTTCCTTCATGCTTAGCCAGTGGCTTCCAACCATGGGCACCACCAGGAGTTTCCCTCCTTCAGAGAGGCCAGGAATGAGGAGGATAAAAATCCAGGCAGCAAGTGGATGGCAAAGCCGCAACGTCATTTTCCTGTGGACAGAGTACTGACTGTGAAACTGTCTCCTACTGCAGCCTCTAGCTTGAATATGCTTTTATAGGATGTGAATGGATGTATTTGCTGAGCTGTGCTGCTTTCTGGTTATATTCCAGTTAATGTTTTACTCCTCAGATCTGTGCTCAGTTATGGGTGAGTGTTGTTGTTGCTTTTTTTTTTTTTCCAGTTTCTTGTAATGCCAAATATAGTGAGCCTTCACTGTGTTGACTCACAGAATCGCAGATTCATTTGAGTTCTTCAGTGCCCAGTGAAGAACTAGCTCCTTAATATCCTAATTAGTTTTCTTAGAACATTTCTCTTGATCATTGTTATGTCCTGGTCAGGGTAAAGGAAGGCAAGTTTGGTGAAAAGAATTCACACAGTACAATAACAAAGAAAAGAGCCTCAACACATTAGATTATGGTTGGATACACAGATGTTCAGAGAATTTCTCTGAAAACAGAACAGGAGGATGTTCAGTTACTGGCTAAAATGAGATCAACAAAGTCTTTTGGGCTACCAGGAAGGGATTATCCTTACAGCCTACAGTATGGCACTAAGATGAGACATTTAGAGAGAGTATTCTGGCATCTGAAGCAGAGATCTGTGCATTTGAAGTCCAGCATCTTACTTCCAAGGAGCGATGCATTTTTTTTCACAGACTAGAAAATGGCCACGAAACTTCTGTTATGCAGCTGAAAAACTCTTCAGCATTATAGATATCAAGTAGAATCAGATACAACATGGTGTACTTAATATGTGTAAAGGTCTCACAAAAGAGACTCACCTGTGGGCCCAGCTATCAGACCTGATTTTTAGCTAAAGAGCATAGAGCAGCTTGTGTTCTACCAGGGAAATCCCTTGCCCTCCTTTAGGCTTCCACTACTGACTCTCAGCTTGCAGCATGACGATTGGAAAATCCCAACTTGCAACACCGCTAATAGGGAAGGTAAAGGGTGCAGAGTCAAACTGAGGACAAGGGAAGTTAATCAGTACTTTAGGGGAGCTTCCATGTGTCTGCTGGTTTGCCAGGATCTCGCTTATTTTGCTTGATTATTCTGGCAAGGGTTTGTTTACGAGTTAATTTTTTCTGGATTCAAGGCAACGCTGGATAACAGCTGGTTACCTCTGAAACTGATTTATCCACACAAAGAGACGGTTTGGAGGTCAACGAACTTGAGGCTTGAGTGGGAAGGGACATAGTTGGGGCATGATGAAGGAGGAACCGTCTTTCATCTGAAGATGCACTCTTTTGAGTGATAGGACAAGGAGGAATTGCTTTACACTAAGAGAGGAGAAGTTTAGGTTATTTGTTAGGCAGGAATTGTTTACTCAGGGGCAGTAATGCGCCGGTACAGCCTGCTGTGGTGCCTCATCTCTGGAGGCACGCAAGGGGCAGCCTGAGCCGGTAGAATGCCAGAGCAGAGGGGCTGGAACTGGACGGGCTTTAAGATCCCTTCCAACCTCAGCCCTTCTATAGTTCTCTACGGAGGACCACGGGGCTGTGCTGATAAGGCACAGCAGAACGTAGGGCCGTAAGCACAGAGCTGCCACAGCCCGCGTTATCCGGCACGGCGGACTCCATTCCCCAGCAGGCCCGGCCCCTCGGCGCGCTTTGCGTCGCGCCAAAACAAAAATGGCGGCAGCGGCGACACAGAGGCGGCGGCTTTGGGCCGTGCGCTTGTTGTGAGCGGTGCGGATCCGGCCTCTTCCCGGCCGGAATCAAGGCAAGGCCGAGCGGAGCGCTGCCGCAGCTGCTTGGCGGGGTGGAGTCGGAGCCGGGTGTTGGGCGGGGGTGCAGCCCGCGAGGGGAAGAGGCGGCTGAGGAGAGGTGGGAGGCTGGCGGCGGAGGTGAGGTGATGTGAGGGGAGTGGGGGGGTCTTGTTTCTTCGAAAGGAGCTTACAAGCAGGAGGGAGAGCGACTTCACACGGCCTGGTACGGACGGGATGAGGGGGAATGGCTTTAAATTGAAAGAGGGGAGGTCTGGATTGCATATTAGGAGGAGATTGTTGACTCGTTGGGTGGCGAGGCGCTGGCACGGTCTGCCCGGTGAAGCTGTGGGTGCCCTGAGGCGTTCAAGGATGGGGGCTGGGCAACCATTTTTGTTGGCGAGCAGCCCCAAGCCCCACCTCGTTGGAACTAGATGGGCTGTAAGGTCCCTTCCAGCCGAAGCCGTGCTGTGATTTTACGTTTTCGAATCCGTATTTTATGATTTTTAAGGGAAGGAAGGTGCTGGCAGTGTGCTGTGGTTTAAGCCAGCAGGTGGCTCAGCACCGCGCAGCCTTGCTCTCACTTCCCTCCTTCCCGGTGGGATGGGGGAAAAACAAAGTAGAACTCAGTAGGCTGAGATAAAATTATTTATCAAGATAGAGAAAAAGAGAAGGATAATAGTTACGACTATATATATATGTATACACACACAATATGAATTTATCTAACAAGTAGTACACATGCAGTTGCTCACCACCCCCTGAGAAATGCCCAGCTAGCCCCTGAGCAGTGGAAGAGAGAGAGAGGAGCTCCCTCCTCCTTCAGAACTCCTTTTGCTTGATACCATACGATATGGAATATTGCTTTGGTCAGTTTAAGTCAGCTGTCCTAATTCTGTTCCCTCCCAGCTCCTCAGGCCCTTTGCTGCAAATTGCCTCGGCTCTCTACAGCACTGCTTAACAGCTGCTATAAACATCAGTGTATTATCAACATTGTTTTCCTCCTAGAAACAAAACACAGCATAGTACTAGGCACTTTGAAGAAAACAATTCCTTCCCAGCTGAAACCAAGACACAGTAATGCTTTGAGGGTCCTGAAGCAAGGAGTGAAGGGGGGTTTGGCACTGTCCTGCTTACCTGCTCCTCTGGAGTGGTGAGGGGTGCTCAAGTCAGCAGTGAGGTGGTTATTGCTTCCCAAGCGTGTGTGCTTTTATGGTGAGCAAACCTGTTAGGATTGAAGTATATGTTCACACAAGAACAATATGAATCATAATCTTTGTCTGGTTAAATGGTAAATATGACACACCCACTGTAAAATAGATGAAGGTTGAGAGCTTTTGAAGGGTGCTTAGCTTATCAATCATGTCTTGAAGCAGGGGAGGTGAGGTCAAAGGTTTTAGAGCTGCATTCAGAGTAGGTATTGCAAAGAAGGTTTGTCCCCTGTATGTGTTCATTACTTCAACTGCATGATTTTATTTTTAAAGGAGTTTTTAAATTGATATGCATTGTATAAAGCGATAAAGAAGTGTTATAAAACAAATAAGAGTGAACGTTTCCATGATGCTTCATAGTCAGCTTCTCAGAGCATAGCCTTTTGCATAAAAAATAGGCAAGAGGATAAAATTACTTAATTTAATGATGAGGTTGTGGATGCCCCATCCCTGCAGGCATTCAAGGCCAGGCTGGATGTGGCTCTGGGCAGCCTGGTCTGCTGGTTGGTGACCCTGCACAGAACAGGGGGTTGGAATTAGTTGATCATTGTGGTCCTTCTCAACTCAGGCCATTCTGTGATTCTATGTGATTTTATAAAAATAGATTTTTCAGATACCTGAAGAACTAGCAGCTGGTTGAGCGGGGAGCTCTGGACTACTTTTGGCATTTAAAAAGATATTCAGTAAAGTTTGCCACTGAAGGCTCTCTAGGAAAGTAAGCTGGCACTGGAGAAGAAGGAAGTTTTTCATTGACTGAATAGTCAATTAAAAGATGGGAAATTGAAGATGAACTCTCACAGAAGGGAGTAAGGGGTAGTTTCTTTCTCTTTTTTCTAGGGTTCTTTTTGGGGTTCAAAAAAAAAAAGTGGGTATTTCTTCTTGTGATATCTGCTGATACGTAGCAATAAAAATGAGCACCGTTAGTGAAGTTTTAAAGTCTTCAAGCTACTGAGAAGCTGAATGATGCAATATCTGATAATGCTGATTGTAGGTAAATAGGTATGTGAACTATGTGTATAGTGACTGAGTTTGAAGTGAATGTACAGGAGTGAGATTCTGGCATGATTTAAAAAAGACAACGACAAAACTAAACATTTCTTAGAAAGATGAATGCTTAGCACTTGAACCAAACAGTGCTTATTTAGCTATAGCAACCCATGGTTTGCATACCTCTAGGACTTCATGGACTGTAAGGATAATGGAAGATGGGGGACTGGTTCAGTTGTAAGAATGGATCATAGAATCACAGAATGGCCTGAATTGAAAAGGACCATGATGCTCATCCAGTTCCAACCCCCTGCTATGTGCAGGGTCACCAACACCAGACCAGGCTGCCCTGAGCCACATCCAACCTGGCCTTGAATGCCTCCAGGGATGGGGCATCCACAGCAGAGGCTTTTGAATTAATGTGATAAAGAACCATAAAATTGCAAGTGGGGCTAAGGTAGTTAGGGAATGATTACTCAGTGCTTCAGTATAATTCATGGATTATTCATTTCTAAAACAAACATTTGCAGCACAGTATGTGAAACTAGGGAGTGGCAAGTACAAAACAAAAAGGATTAAAGTGAGGGATCTTGTTACACATAGAAAGATCATAGAGCTACCAAAAAGACTGGAAAAAAAAAAAACCCTCAAAAATATGTGTTTTTTTGACACTGAGTTTCTGGCTTGCTCAATATCTGGAAGCAAAGAAAATATTTTGCTAAAACATTGCTGCATTTTTGCCTATGTATTGCACTGTTTCCATCTGAACTAGCTAGAGACAGACTTTATATGTATGTGAATTTATTGAGGACACAGTGCAAGCATATTCACTAATTTTGGGGACCTTACATAAATTTCCTGCAAGAAGTACCTTGAAAACTAGTAAATAATAGGTGTTTGGAATGAGCTGTTTATTTTGGCATACACATTTGTGCTGATGCAAGATTGAAATGTGGCAAAGTTGATTCTAGTTAAAAGCATGCTGAGGTGAATGCTTTTAATTCGCCCTTTTTTGTTACACTAACGTGTGTTTCTGTATGGATCCGATGTTCATTTTTAGAGTAACAGAATAAGATTTTTTAAAAGGTATAAGCAAATTCTACAGTTGGGCCAGAGGATCTTTGGGGGTTTGAGGAGGGTGGATTCAATTGCATTTTTCATAGTAAACAGATCATTCTGTGTCTTTAAAGGACTGTTTTGTTTTCACGATGTTTGGGGACTTATTTGAAGAGGATTTTTCCTTTATTTCAAACAATCATTATGGAAAAGGAAAGAAATCAAAGCCCAAAGATTCTGAGCCTCCAGCTCCCAGGGATTTCACCAATCTTAGTGGTATCAAAAACCAAGGTGGGACCTGCTACCTCAATTCCCTTCTGCAGACTCTGCTTTTCACACCAGAATTCAGAGGTACTGTGTTCAGAACCTTCTTAAAGTAATCTCATTGATATTTTGTAGTGACTTGCATTTCTGGTTGTTTATTAAAGAAACAGCGCAAACATAAACAGTTTATTTTAGTTGAATTGAAGTGAGTTATTACAGAATAGCCAGCTTTTAGTCTCTAAAATTAGTATTGTCACTTCTACACAAAATAGAACTGTTGTACACGTTGTATCGTAAACACTTACTGCTTGTGGAAAATAAGTGAAGCTATTGCTCTACATAACATGCCATTTATTTTGGAGTGCAAACATTACAATTCATGGAAGAAATCAGTATTTTGCTATCTAAACATCTCCATGTTTACACATGCTTTTTAGCTTGAACCGTGTGTAATGATGAATGATGTTGAGATGTTGCACGATGTTTTGACAAAATTTGACAATTGTAACAAGTCTTCAAAGAAAAAGCATGACCTTTTTTCCTTACTGTGTCATTTTTCTTTACAATTACAGAGGCACTGTTCTCTCTAGGACCTGAAGAGCTTGGGACTCTGGATGATGTCGGCAAACCAGATGCAAAAGTATTTAAAAACTTCTTCTATTTTGTCACTGTTCAGTGTTGATCTGTATAGTTTGAAACAATATTTTCATGAGGGTGAATGAAAGCTTAACTTTGATACCAAAAGGCTGGTTGGGTTGAAATCCTTTTTGCACACAGATGCAAGTTTTCAGTATCATAGGATCACAGAATGCCTTGGGTTGAAAAGGACCACATTGCTCATCCAGTTCCAACCCCCTGCTATGTGCAGGTCGCCAACCAGCAGACCAGGCTGCCCAGAGCCACATCCAGCCTGGCCTTGAATTCCTCCAGGGATGGGGCATCCACAACCTCCTTGGGCAACCTGTTCCAGTGCCTCACCACCCTCTGTGTGGAAAGCTTCCTCCTAATATAAAACCTAAACCTCCCCTGTCTCAGTTTAAAACCATTCCCCCTTGTCCTATCACTGTCCACCCTCGTAAACAGCCATTCCTCTTCCTGTTTATATGCTCCCTGAAGTACTATAAGCTTTTCCTTCAAAAGTAAGTTATTGAGCCTGTTTCCGCTGAGCTTCGTAGTAGAGGTTCTTCAGTGGAAGCAGAAATGATCCCGAAGTTTATACAGTGCCTTTTTGTTTATCTCTGCTGTAACTAAAACTACAGTGCTGTGACTGATTTGCCACCAGTTAAAAAATAAAAATAAAAACAAAATGTGTGCAGACTGGGTGACTGCATTGAGATTCTGCAGGTTTAACAGCGCACCTATACAAAGAAACATTATGGGACTGCAATTTAGTATTTATTTTAGAAGTGCTTACTGAAATAGACTACTTCAGCAGGTCTGCTGAACTACTTCAGTTTCATTCTTTAGCCCTTGGGTTGACATATCACAGTTAATTGCTTGGAAATATTAATTGCTTTGTAGGTTGAAGATAAAAATAGGTAGCTGATAGTGATTATTGACATTGACCCTTCTCCTTCCACCTCATCATCTGTCCTTTTCTTGAACAAGGAGCAGCTTGTCTGTAACTGTGTTCTTAGATTTCAGGGTTATGAAAAGTAGGAAAGTTGTCTTTTGTTCTCTGGTGGTGGTTTTATTTAAATCCATACAGTCTTGCTTTATCACAAAGCTCATGTTCCATGACTGTATTAAATATGATGGGGTTGTATATGTTTGGGAACTGATGTTCTGATGAGAGTCAAGTTATGAAAGCAGTCATTAATGGTGGTTTATTATAGGTTCTGTTCTGTTTGTTTTGACTAAATTCCATAATTTTATTTCAATTGTTGATTTAAAGATATATTTTGGTTCTTTTATTCCTAGGTTCGGATAATTCCATTACAGCTTCAACGGTTATTTGCCCAGCTCCTGCTCTTGGATCAGCAGGCTGCATCTACAACAGACCTTACTGAGAGCTTTGGTTGGAACAGCAATGAGGTACAAGTCAGCACCTGTGGCACGACTGATACTGAAGTCTGACATTTAAAAACTAGCTTAAAATATTTCAAGCTGTGGAGATAGCAATTAATTGGGCCAGTTTTTTTTCTGTGCTGTTGTATCTCCACATGCATTATGTGTTAGTTGTTTCCAGTCAGCAGCAGGAGAAGATTGTTCCTTTAAATACATTTTGAGTAGCTGTACCATTGTTTTTGCAGGAATGCTTCTTCAACAGTAATTAGGCTACTTGTCCTTAGTTACCTAAGTTTCTGTTTTCTGTGTAACCCATCCTAGGGCTTAGTGGAGATCTACTAATGGTCTCGTGTTTTTTATGCACTTTTAACTACTACAGAAAGTTCTTCATAATTCAGCCATGGTACTAATACATTTTTCTCAAAGTAGTAAATATATGGGTAACCATTGAGACAGGTTTCTGGCATGCGTAGTTTAAGCTGTTTTTAAGCAATAAGCAAAGCAGATGGCACTAGTTTATTTCTTTGAGTTTGTTTTTTGTTGTGCAGGAAATGAGGCAGCATGATGTGCAGGAGCTGAATCGGATTCTGTTCAGTGCTTTGGAGACTTCCCTTGTGGGAACTTCAGGTCATGACCTTATTAATCGATTGTACCACGGGACTGTTGTCAACCAGATTGTTTGTAAAGAATGCAAGAACATCAGTGAGAGACAGGTAATGCTAGAGGATTTTCCAGGTTAGGTTTCTGTTCCCCTTGCTCTGTCCAAAAAAAAAAAATGTCATCTTTCTGCAGCATCACTGGTGGTCATAGTGAATCTAGATATTGGTTAGGGCACTGCAGGCTTGCAGATGTGTGGAAATTGTGCATAACTGAAGGTTGCTAAATCTTAGCTGGAATTTTCTAAGCCACATGTATCAAGATGTGACTCATGAGCTTAAAAAAAACAATCAGCAAGCATTATTACATCTGAGTTAAGTTCTGCCTGTAGATACAGTTATCGGACAGCTGAACAGTGGGGTAATAACAGTAAAACATCTTTACATTGCTTTACTGTTCTTTATAATTTTACACTACTTATTATCTCTGTTGTTGTACTTCTGCATAGGAAGATTTCTTAGACCTAACAGTGGCAGTAAAAGGTGTAACTGGTTTGGAGGAGGCCCTGTGGAACATGTATGTGGAAGAGGAATACTTTGAAAATGAGAACTTGTATCGATGTGGAGCCTGTGATAAACTTGTTGAGGCATCAAAGGTAATGCATCAGGTCACTGTCAGTGTTTGATTTGCTAATGTTTAGAGACTTCACTTACATTGCTGTGTCCACCCTCTAGCCCCAAAATAAAAAAATATTATAAGAGCGAAAATGGACTTGCATTTTTAAACCTCAGAAGCTTATGTGATCCATTTCCTGACTTGAATATTGTTGCAGTCTTTAAGTAATAGTGAGTGGGATGGAATGTAATTATGAGAGTACTGCTGCATTCACATGCTTCTACTGCACCTGGCTGTGGGCATTTCAGAGCATAGGCTGAAAGATAAGCTAGATCCTAAAGAAAAGAAGGAAATGAACTACCTGAAAATTCTTACCTGAAGAGCACCCATGGCAGAGAAACATAATAACCTGCTGCTTCATGCAGGGAAATGGGATCTCTTGATTTAGGTATTGCATTGTTTCTCTGATGTTGAACAGCTTGCAGTGATAGGTTAACAGACTGAAATGGATGTGTACGTCTTCACAGCCTAACCTGTGTCTTTCCCATCTGTCAGCTTGCTTCTGGTATAAGCACCACCATGTCATGTCTTCTCTCAGTGAGCTAAGCCACATGCTAAGCCAGTGGCTTCCAGCTGCGGGCTCCACCAGGAGTCCTGTTTTTCCTCTTACTCTTGCTAAAAGACTGTAAAGGCAAAGCACACGTAAACAGCTGATAGTGCACTTTGCCTTTGATATGTTGTCCCTTCTTCACAACAGCGAAGCTCTTCGTCCTGCTCTGGTGACTATCCTGCATCAGGATAAGCAAACCTTGCATCATGTTTAACATGGAAAGGAAAAGGTGCAGAGGCAAGTTCAGGTCACAGTTAATCAGTACCTTAGAGGACTTCAGGAAGTTTTGCCAGTGCCTCACATGGCATGGTTATAATGAGTTCAACTTCCCTGAGTTCAAGGGGAGTGCAAGATAACAGTTGGCTACCTCTTTTATCATCCACTCAAGACAAGTGGAACTTGGAACTTGAACGTGAAGTAGCTTAGCTGTGGATTGGCAGCATGACTGGGGCCACAAGTGCAGCATATGCAGTGTGCATGATCACAGTTGCCTACAGAGAGGCAGTGGTACCAGGGAGTGAGGTACCCGCTGAGTCACTCTGACAGAGAATGCTTGTACACATCTAGACACTGTGACCTATACCTAGCAACACCACTCCTCCATTTCTTCAGTGTTCTCTGGGTCTTTGGTTGTTATTTCCTACCCTCTTTTGTATTGACTCTTAAAAAAATTAGATGTTCAAGAACACAGTGTTCAAGAACTGAATTTGTGGTTATGTTCAGAGGTGGTGCAAAGTAGTTGGTTGGGTTTTGCACCAGTGTTTCTGATGTGCTTACATACCTTGTTGTTTGATCTCAGTGAATTAGGTGTCAGGTGGATGGTTGGACTTTATGATCTTAAGGATCCAATCTAAAAGATTCTGTGATTCTGCCTTTCTTAAATGGACTATATTTGGCTTTCCTGCCTAAAGTTTCCCACCACTATAAATAAAAATAAAATGAAGAGAGGTTTTAACTCTTGCTTGATTGTTCTGTGGGTGTCTGTAGTCTTCCAGGATACATCAGGCACAACCTCATGCTTGTTTATTATAAGCCACTGATCTTAGTCAAGACTGTTTTCTTCAATCAGTGTGACATATCTTAAGCAACATGCCCCTGTGATATCCTCTGGTGATGTATTTTAGACATTTCTGTTGAATTCAGAAGCAGTCCAATAGTCACAGCACATGAAAATTACTGTCTTGATTTTCCAGCAGTGTGCTCCTTCATTTTCATAGCAGGGTTAAGTATGGGACTGGTGATCATTGAGGGTGTAGACTGCAATGAAAGGGAAGGATCTTGATTGCTTTAGTAATGTGGTAATGAAAATACCGGTCTTGTCTGCCTCCTTGTAAAGAAAATAGAGTAATAGCATTGACCATAGCAAGGTTATTTTCTATAACAATATGCTTATAACTTTTTTTTTGTCATGTTACAGTCAGCTAAACTACATAAGTTGCCTCCCTTTCTCACCATCTCTCTCCTGAGATTTAACTTTGACTTTGAGAAGTGTGAACGATACAAGGAAACTAGTTGCTATACCTTCCCTATCCAGATAAATCTGAGGCCTTTTTGTGAGCAGGTTTGTACTGTTACGTTTGTTAAAGTTTCTATGCGCTCAGCAGAGAACTGATATTTTAAGGTCAAGGTATCTGGCTTTGACTAAATGCAAAATTAAAGATATTAAGTAAGCTTTGTGGGCTTCTCCTGTGTCCCTAGTTCCAATGCTTTTGCAAAAATTGTTTCCAAAAGATCACTTTCTAACAGGGTAAGGGAAATACCTTGTCGCTATACAAGGTGGAAGAGTTTAATAACGACCCAATACTTAATCTGACATTTGCTTGAAAGAAAATTAAATCTACTTTTGGATTAACTTTGTCTGATAACTTACATACGTGTGTGTGTGTTGTCATATATCAAATCAGCTACAAATGTTTTTATCAGTTATTTCTTTTTTTTTCCTAATTTCTCTTTGAATTACTGTACATCTGTTCTGGTGCATAACTGTTTTCTAGCCTGATGCCAGCTCATAAACTGAGCTGTTCCACTGCCTGATGCCAGCTTTTGTTCCTTGAAGTATTTGAAGAATATGCTTAAGGGATGCACTCTCCTTGAAGAGGGTTTTGGGTCTTTTTTTTTTTTTTTTTTTTTAGTTGAAGTGTTGCAATGCCAGCTCAGGGTTTGTATTTGGGGATGCCTTTTTTTCAGTTGGTTTAAGTGGTTTTTCTCTAGTTTTTAAACAAAGTAAGTTGGTTATAAACATCAGGTTGAGCATCAGGTCTTCTATTATTTGCATCAATATTTCATTATTTTAATATTGAAATATTTCATTTTCCACTGTTACTCAGAATTGTTTGTCCACACTTGTGTTCTACAACACTGAAAAGCCCCTTCAGTCTTGGCACATGCAAAGGCATAGAGATATCTGAAGCTATGCTGATAGTGTAGAAGTGTCCTTGTGTGAAAGACTTGCTGATATATATTATTATTGTTATTATTTTTCTTTTTTAAGACTGAAATGGATGATTCAGAGTACATGTATGAGCTCTTCTCTGTTATTATACATAAAGGTGGCTGCTATGGAGGACACTATCATGTTTATATCAGAGATGTGGATGAATTAGGAAACTGGCAATTACAAGTAAGTGCTAAATATTGTGTTGGTGTTTGTTTTTTCCTTGCTTGTCTCTTATATTTCAGAAAAGCATTAAGAGCTAGAGAATGAAATGGGCATCCAAGCTAATTAATACTTTAGTGAGGCATTTGATTGAGAAGGTTAGTTTTTGCCCTCATGCTGTCTCTGCAGGTTGGAAGCTATTAGGATTTTGTAGCAAATTCTAGCTTTCTGATCTGCTGTCTCTCCAGTACATGGCTGTTGTATTCCTGCTGTGAGGCAGGTGAGCAGAATTGGACAGCGAGTGCGTATGCACTGCAGTGAGCTGCCTGCAAGCTGCTTCAACTGGTGTGGCAGTGGGTGACTGAATCTTTGCCATGTGTTTGATACGTGATGAACTGGGTATCTCCATGTGGCGTTCAGATATCTGTGTAAAGAGACTGCAGAGCAGTCCTTTCTAAAACATTATGCACAGTTTGCTCTGAAATAAACATTTGGAGGATTGGCTTTACAGTTCTAAACTGCATATACAAATCTCCGTAGAGGCTGGAAAACTGCCAGCAATGTTTGAAGTCAGTGTTTGTGAATGTACTACTTTTCTTACACAGGAAGATGAGGATATGCTGATTGAAGATAAGCCTTTAAGAGAGAATGGAAATGCCAAAGAAACAGAAAATCCACTGGCAGTGTTGAAAGGGATTTTATCAGAGGTATGGTATGTAAAGAGTTCATTGTTTCAATTTTGATGTTAGGGAACCCAGAATAAGGGGTTGAAATGTGCAAGAGGCAGGCTTAACAGTACAGAACTCTTCCAAGCTTATTGTGAAACATGTAAAACTCATAGTTTATCCCAATTCTAGGATGAGTTGTTGCAACTCATACAAAAAAACAGACATTTTTTTTAGTATTTCATAAGTTGCTTCTTAAGGTGTTGCAGAATGTGATGCTACTCTGACTTATTAACAAGTATCCATGACTTAATCACTTGAGAATTGTTTTCTTTGTGTTGATTCCTTGGCATTTGTAACCTTCATTATCTTAGTTTTTAATTTCTCTGTAGGAAGAATGCAAACAAATTCCTGTGGATCAATTAGGGCAGAAATTCTTGGAGAAAATAAAGGTGTCCTGGAACAAGAAATACCGAAAGCAGTACGGAGCATTACGAAAGGTAACATGCATGTCTGTTAGTTTCTTTCTTATTATGAAGGTAACTTTATATTTCTAATGAAGAATCAGCAGGATGGCAATTGAAAATACTGGCACTTAGACTAGCAAGTTAATGCATGTGTAAGAGACTTGTTTGTGAGGCAAATTAATAGTCTGGGAAACACAAATGGGATGCTCAACAGCTTATCAGCCTGAAAGCTTTTCTCCATCTGTATTGCTTATTGTTGGCCTAAAACAGAGTCAGCTTTGGGTACTAAATATTGTCTCACTTGTGTCTGTGGGTAAACCTGCAACAGCAGTACTGCCACTTGGACATAGAAACAGTGGTGAGAATTAAAGAAGAAATACAGCGCTGCTTCAAAGTCAGAACAGAAATGGGTTTTGGAAAAAGAGGCACTGTTTGGTTGGTCAGGGTACGGCCATAAATTTTAACACTTCAGATAAAGTCTTGTGTTTGTCTAATTAGTTACTACTTCATTTTCTTGCACTTTAAGGAAAATGCTTATGCATTTGTGTTACAGATGTGTGGAAAAATCATGTTGCTCTTTTTTTATAAGACTAACAATAGAGGTTGCAAGTAAGTTTAGAATATTTGTGAGATCTAATATGAGTCTTCCACAGAGAGCCCTTTTTCTGACCTCTGTAGGGAATGTATAGAAACAAGTTCTGAGCTTCTCAATATTAACAATCTCCAAGTTTTGAGTGCTGTTGTTGTGAGCATTACCACAGGTGACCTAGAGCTTTTGTCTGGCTGTGTTTTTCTCTTTATTTTTTTTCCCTTTTTTTCCCTGAGGGAGTTGTATATGTATGGTTCTCTAATTTTTTTTCTTAGTATGGTGTGTTGTGGTTTTTTTTTGCGTGTATTTGAAAACAGAAAATACCTTTTGAGAAATCAGCTGGAGTGAGTGGGTTGCGTTTCTGAATTTGAGGACAAATTGGGTCACGTTGCTGATGCAATCAGCTGATGCAATGTTATATTTAACACTGAGTATCTTCCTTTACTAAAATGTTGTTATTGTACCTTGTCCTTGCTTTTATTTTTAGTATTTGCAGAATCATCCCCAGATATTTCAGTTCAGTCCTGATGAAAATAAAGTTGGTTTAAAGGAAAAATACAAGCTCCCATTTAAGTCGGATTTTCAAGGACAAGATTTCCAAAGCCTTCCTCAGGAGAATGGTATCCAATGGAATTCAGAAAAAGTACCTCTAAGGCTAGGAGAGAGTTCTGCTGGTTGCCACTGGTTTGATCTGAATGATTCAAAAGTCCAGCCCATCAAAGAGGAGGATATTGAGAAACAATTTCAGGGTAAAGAGAGTGCCTACATGCTGTTCTATCGCAAGTCTCAGTTGAAAAGACCTCCTGAAGGTACACAGAATTTCTCTTCACGTTCTGGGGGGCTTCCTTCATTAATATTGAGATTTTCAGAAGGGTGAAGGCAGTTGGGCATTTCTGTCCTTTGCCTGAGTATTGCGGATGCAGATATCTTCTAGTGCTAATTGAAAAAAAGAGTTAGGATACAAGAAAGTAATCTCCAAGGAGGTTGTGAACAGTTAATTGGCTATAGCTGACACTGACCTTTTTCTAATACGCTTCACAAATAGTAGCAGAGGTGCAAGGTCTTGCACCTGGGTTGTGGCAACCCCAGTCCAGTACAAGCTGGAGGATGTAAGGGTGGGACACAGTCCTGCCAAAAAGGACTTGGGGGTCCTGGTGGATGGCAGCTGGGCATGAGCCATCAGTGTGCTGTAGATGTTCATTGAAGGGGAGTTGGACACTGTGACCTTGAAGGATCCCTTCCAACTCGAATGATTTCGTGATTCTATGATTCTAATTTGTCTTACTGAAAGAAATAAAAGTTGTTACTAATGGCGTTCATTTATCAGTTTCCCTTGGGGAAAGACAGATGGAAGATGTAAATGCTCTTGTTCTGATTATTGTAATTTAATTTTCTCTATTATGAAAGGTTCAGTTGTTATTGCATCAGACTTTCAATGATTACTGTTGTAACATCTCATCTCACTTTCCTTGTTACCAAAACACATTTTTGAGCCGAAGCCAAACTAGATTATATTATTTGTTGCAGCTCGAGGAAATCCAAGGTACCAAATTCCTGAACACCTTCTGAATGAAATGAATGCTGCTAACATGGAGCTGCAAAAAAAGAGGTATATTAATGTAACTGTACAAATCTTTTCAACAGCATTCTTCGTCTTCATATTTCAGAAATGATTTAAAATGAAAGAAACTCATAGAACAGATGTAGAGTCAGATACTAAAATAATTCAATATCATAGATGTTAAGGACTACAAATTTTGTCTTTTACTTGTCCTCCTTGTTGCTAATGGAACTGGATACAGTTACAAAGGAGGAAGGCATAGATGTCTGACAGTTTCCACAAAATTCCTCTTGTCTTGTGTTTGTGTTTTGAGAATATTTATTTGTAACAGCTTGGAAAACGAAAGCTTACAATCTCCACATCCCTAAAGATACAATTTATCATCTTGTTCAGGAAGGTCAAAGCAAGGTGTAGGAATGAGCCTTTTAACAGTATGTTCTGTGCATGTGGAGGATTGTACACTAAATAAATCATCAATCTTTGAGCAGTTCTTTGCATATGTGGTGGAGAATGTGACATTGAGTTCAGTCACGAGGGTATCAATTACACGACAACTGCCCAGAAGCATCTCTGAAATAGTTCAGCCATTTGTCAGTGGTAAATTCATCACTTTTTTCTGTTGTTATTCTTTCAAGAGCGGAGTGTGACTCGTCAAACAATAGCATTGATTTATGTCTCCATTTGAGCACATGTTATAAATTTCACAATGGGGCCTTGCATCCTTCACTTAGTTGGAAAGAGAGCATTCTAGATCTGACTGTTGACAGAAGAAAAACTCTAGGAGACCTTCGACAATCAATTTTCCAGGTATTTGCTCTATTAAATAAACATTTATTTTTACTTGGGTTATAACAGCATTCATGTATTTATGCCACTATTTTTATTTCAATTAGAAATTTTCATCAGTACGTGTGGTAGGCTGAGAACTATTTGGATTTTCACAAGAGGAAGCATTGGTTTGAGGTCAACCCTTCAAGTATTTAGAAGTTATTGACTGATTGGTGAAGCTTTAATTAAGTAGACTTTAAATAATTAGCTTATAAGGTTTATAATTGGGCAAGAATTGTTACTTGGTAGAACTCTGGAATGTGAAGAATAAGTCCAGTTTGTGAGCAGACTGGTATTTGCATTTTCGAGGATTTGTCAGGTCTTCACAGGGAATATTTAGAGTAGTTTAAGAGAAAATAAAAGGAAATAAATTTAACTCAGCTATTGAATGTAATGTCTGCAATTGTACATGTGACATTTCATGAAAATTTTTCTGTCAATGTCTAAAACAAAGCTATCTTGCTCTCTGGAAACACTGTTTGCTTACAGGTTTCGGCCTTTCGTTGGTATCCAGTTGAAACTATGTTAGTCTACCTGGTGACTAGTCTGAAAGCACAGGTCCTAAATAATCTTGTGTGCTTTCTGTGCCATTAGTCTCGTTGAACAATAAGCTATGAATTGTGAAAGTGAGCTTGTTAGCCCCTAACAGCTTTTGGCAAAGTTATAATTCTGAGTGGTTTGTGTTATTGCTTACTCAAGTCTTGTAACTTTATCTTTTCTGTTCTTACCAATTAGATGATGAAATCTTGGGAAGGAGACATGGTTCTCAGTACTGCTAAACCTTTACCAGCAGGGCTGCACCTTTATCAGATACTTGATGGTAAGACTACCACATACAAGAATTCAATGTGATTTGTGTGGACACTGCAGATTTAAAAAGTCAAATGTTTGGGAGAAGCACATTTCTGAGTACTTCTCAAATTCTAACATGTGCAAATCCCCTTCCATTTTTATCCACTTAGTAGCAAAACTAAACATCTTCAGTCTTTCTGTATGTAATATTTTTTGTGAAGTGCAATATAAATATTATGCAAATTAAATACATTTGCTGACAAAAAGATAATGATTTATATTTTTTCGTTAATTTGCTTATAAATACTAGCTTTCACTTTATTTACCTAGTAGGTAGAAAAGCTGATAGGAAGAAGAGAGAGGGACATTAAAAAAATGTTTGTGCTTAAGATGAAGTATGAATTCTGTAAAGGAAAGTACTTGCCTGAAGAATACCTTAATATTAATTAAAAGTATTTTCAAATAATCTGCTCTGTCTCCAGCTTTACGTTGTTATGCAACGTTAGGTGTTAGTCTTCAAAAGTCTATCCAGTCGTTGGGTATTCATGGTTTGTTTCAGAAAAGTTAGGGTACTACCACTATGTAACCCAACTTTCAAAGATACTGACATCAAAATACAGAGGCACCATTAATATTCTTTCAAATCTTAGTACGATTCTTTAAATGGCAGTAAGTTTAAAATGTTTTGAGGAGTACACATGGAATATGTAGTATGTAATTAAATGTATAGATTCACTGTGAAATTTCACCTAGATAACCCTCACCAAGCAGCTTTGTCAAATGTTAATGTGAGCCTTGGTTTGCAAGGGAAATTGAATTGAAACCTCTGTGCTGTTGCCATATTCACTGTGAATGCTATGAGGATGTGTACCTCTTGCTACATGAGTAAACCCTGACTTACCCCCTGTAAATCCTAATCACGCAGTAACTTTTATAATGATGGTATAATGATAGAGTTTAGAGTAAAATATGCCAGCATTTATCAGCTTACAACTGACCCTGCATGTCCCTTTTGGGGCTGAGTAGCTTGACAGTTTCCTCTTTTTAGGAGATGAGCTGACACTGGACTGCTTTGGGCTGGCGGATGGAGCAGACATTTTTGTGTGGAATGGGAAGGAGGTAAAAGAAAACCAAATATCCTTTCCCTTTGTCAGTTCTAAAGAAATAAGCTGCAAAATCCCAGTGTTTTTAGAAGCTTCAGTCTGTTTTGCAGCTGTGCTGCTGATACGCTAACATTTGGGGACATCACTTAGCCTCATCTAGAAAGTGACACTTTTTTGTCACTGTTCCCTTCTATGTGATGTACAGTGTGGCTCTTGTTAGAGTTATGCAGTGCAGATGATGATATGGTCAGATTCATAGGTGTCTGAATGCACTGCTGTGTTACGCTGGAGTGTGTTCTGAGAAGACCTGGTGCCTCTTGGAAGGAGATGGACTGATAGCAATATTGTAACTGAAACTTCTGCCCTACGGTGAATCGTTCACCCATGTTTGTTTCTCCCTGAAGTACTACACGCATTTTCAATGTTTAATCATCCCTTCAATTTTTAGACCCTTACTTAAATTTCAAATACTTGCCTAAGTGATTGTGTTGACACAGTACAAGTTTGCCTTCCATATCTATTGTGGAGAAAATATTGCTTCAAAAATATTTGTGTTGTAAAAGTATGTATTCATTACTGATTTATTAAAAAGAAGCTAACAAAGAAAAGCCAACAAACAGACTCCCTCCAAGTGACAGAGTTGTTCTGCTCTTGCTTGATCTTTAGGTAAGGTCTTCAACACTCCAGCTTCCTACACAATCAGAGTCTTTATGGCAAGGAGTTGCAATCTTGACCTGGGCTGAAAATCAGGAGGGCCAGATTTCAAAATTTCAAATTTCAGAGCTCTTCTGAACAGCCTCAGTCACATTACTATTCTTTCTTTTAATATCCCACAGGGCTAAATTTCACTGCTCTTAATTTGATGGGGGCTGTGTTGTCTCTTTTCACAGTTAGCTATCAGTGTTTTTACTGCACATACAGACTTGGAACACACCTTAGCATTATGCTTTCCCTTCCTTGGTACCTTTTGAGTTATTCTAGTTTTGTTCAGAAGGCATTCGGTCAAAACTGGTTTATTCCTGATGCTGTGAGAGGGTCCACCCTGTTTCAGCAATTTTACTGTTGTCTCTTATCACTGTGTAATCTTTTCTGTTTACAATGGAGTGTATTATTGATCACTGTGTAAACATCGCATTCGTTTCTTCAGGTTGGTGGCGTGAAGGTGATGGCAGGCCCTGATCATGAACCTGTTCTCCTAAACATTCTTCGTTTAGTGGAGTATAATGAAGGAGGGAAGGGTCAGCATTTCACAGAATCACAGCACATTTTTCCATGCAGCACAAAACTCGGTGATCTGCGCAGAGCATTAGCACCAGCAGGAGGAATAATCTTAAAGAATGACTCAGGACATAAAGAAGCCAAGAACTGGGAGGTTCTTATTGAAGAACATATGAAGGAAACAATCAAAACTGTTGGTCTGACAGATGGATGTTCAGTATTAATCTTAGACAGCCATGACCAAAGGTAACCATTTTGATTGTAGGTATGATTAAACAAAAAGGCAGTTGTGGCAAAATCTGTTTAGTTAAAATACTAGGTATATGTGTGTGTACATATATGTGTAAATATGTCTATTTTGTGAATCAACCAGGCATTTTGTGATGTTCTAGATTCAAGTTAATCTTAATTTTTGAGGTCAGCCACTTCTCAATCATTAGATATTTTTTAACGTGCAGATGCAGTCACATCCTTTGATTTACATTTATGAAGGGAAAGGCTAATGAGAACAAATTGTGCCCAGTGTGCTGGCAGATGAAACTTGATGGAATGAGGGAACTGAGCTGTATCAGAAGAGTGTACAGCTCTGCTGAACCTCCTAGCTGAATCTAAAGTTGCCAAGAGCAATTTCTGGTCTCATTTCCCTTCCGAGTTCATAATCCTAAGGTTTCTGTTTTGAGAGATGTGTACATGTGCTTGTTAGATAAATTCTGACTTTCTACTTGAAACAGTTCTGAAACATTGAACCTAAATCAGTGACAGGAAAAAAAAACACACCTGTTTCTGTGTAGTAGCACATCCACAGACAAAGTCTCAAATTTTAGTTATAACTTAGCCTACTTTACTAGTATTTTTCCAGAAGCTTTAAATCTAGTCTCACAAAGTGACTTGGACTCTGAATTACCACCAGAAGCTCAGTTTCCATTGAAAGACAGTTACCAAAACAGCTTTTTTCAGGTTAATTTAACAGCCTAATGGTGCCTGGATTGTACCTGACGCTGCCACTGTTAGTGACATAGGCATTGTTGATTTAGTTGAGAGCTTTGATATTTATCAATCTAGCCCAGATAAGATACAGTTTTCCTGTCCTTGACTACCTTTGCACTGCTCCCTTTTACAGCTTGGTGAATATTTCAAGTGGTAATTTGACTGCTTTTACATATGACATCAGCTGGCTCCAGGTGAAAAACTTCTGTGGAACGGATGATGAGGAGAAACATGTTAAAATTACTGCCACTATTGAAACAGTAAGAAGTCTGATTGTCCAGGATGTAGCACTAGATGTTGCCTTGATAAGTTTTTGATAGAGGAGGTGGGCCAGTTAATGAGGATTGGATTTAGCATTTGAGCTGATGTTTCCCTGTGAGACAGTAGTGAAGCTTGCACCAACACAGCACTGGTAACTGAAAACAGCACAGTTAGTGTGTTAGTCTTTTTGGACCATCCTGAAAGTGTATGTTTGAAACCATGCCAGTAAACAAATCCTGAGAGGAGAAAAATATTTCCTTTCAGTGCAGGATAAGGAGAAAAATTCTATTTTTCCCAAGAGATAGAAAAGGTACCAAGGAAACTGCTTTTAGATTATTGCCTGTTACAGAATGAAGTCTTGCTTAGTACCAAGTGTAAGATAAACACTTTCAAAATGTTAGTTTGTTTCATAAATAGGAAAATTTAAAGACTGTTTTCTTTTCCTTGGAATTCTGCCTAAGACTTTTTTTTTCCTTGAGTATGTTGCATTTAGTAGATGTACAGGTATCATATTCTTATGTATTAATATTAATATTAATAAGAAATATATTTTTAGCTGTGTATAACGTCAGCAGGAGTAAGAACGTAACTCTGAAGTCTGCCTTTTGTGAACTGGCATTTGAATGGTAGATGTGTAAGTGGCTTTTTTGTTCAGAAGTGTTAATGTTGCTTTCTTTTAGGTGATGTCTGACATCAAAATGAAAGCAATACATGAGCTACAGCTACAGGAGGAGCTAGGTAAGTGTTCAACGGATTTACTTAAAAATCTGGTTATGCTGAAATTTCACAAACTCATATTATGCCTGGGGTTGGCAGGGGCCTAAGTCCTACTCCAGCCAGAGCAGGTTGCCATGCACCATGTCCAGGAGGCTCTGGAGATCTCTAGGGAGGAGATCCCACAGCCTCTCTGGGCACCCTGTGTCAGTGCTCAGCTTCCTGCATGGCACACAAGTGTTGCCTGATGGTCAGATGGAACCTTCTGTGTTCCAGTCTGTGCCCAGTGCCTCAGGAGTGCCACTGTGCTCAGTGCCTGCCTCTGTACTTTTTACACTCTTCCTTCAGGTATCTATAGACATTGATAAGATCCCCTCCAAGCCTTATTAACTGTGTTCTTCCTTTTTCTGTCAGACAGCTTAAAGCAGCAAATCCAGTGCTGTGAAGTGATTACTAGAATTTTGGAAAGATGAGAGGGTGCGAAAGATTTAAAATTCTCATAATTCTATGTAAAATAACTATTTTTCCAAGCTTTAAAAACAAACAAACAAAACAACAGTGCAAGTCTTGATGAAAATACATTTTAATTTTCCAGGAGCTATTTGAATAGGAGTAATCATGTCATCTTGTTGAAGTTTTACATTGAAAATGGATTTTTTCTTCATTCATTTTCTTTGACTTAAAAATTGTCTTTCTTTTAAAGCTTTTGTTGGTGCCTTTTTCTTTGAAAAAACTTGGCCAGTTTCACAGTGTTTTACTCATCGTGGCTAACAGGTGGCTTCAAAGAGAAGACAGTCTTCCACAGAAGGGATAAATACTGAAGCTGTTCATGAAATCTAACTCCTCTTGATGTAATACCTCCATCCAGAGGCCTCTAAGTTAAACTCGCTGTTATCTTAAATATGTTACCTGTCTGAACCTCTGAGCCAAATTTACTATGATTTGAATTACTTAACACACATACCTCTCTTCCCCCACCCCTTTCCATTGCAGCAAGTGAAAGCTGTCTTAGACCTGTTAGCAGAAATGGGAAACTTCTCTCTCCAGGTAAATTTATATACTTATTTTGGTGTCGTCCCATAAGTTAAACTGGGAGACATGAAGTTTCCCTCCATTAATTTCCAAACTTAACCATAGCAGTTGTTTTCTCTTTTCCAGTTTTACTGTTTACTAACAGTAACAATAAACAACTGGGAGTTAAATATTCAACTTGCTTTTATTACTTTCATGCCCAGTGAGCAATACCTATCAGCATACCTGCTGTTGTTTATTGACCACTGGCCGTATTCTTCAAGGCTTTGGGAATTAACAAACTTCTGTTCTCTGTGCTCTTTTTATAAACTGACAAGTTTATTAATGATCTGGCGTGAGTCATAGCTAATACATTAGAGAACAGATACGTTACAGAGTAGCTTTATGGATTTTCAGAAAACAGAGTCCTTGTTCCATATTTTTCTGTTTCTTGAAACAAAATGGACTAAATGCATTTGTTAGAGTAGTAATAGATGAGGTTGGATTACTGAATTTCAGAGCAGCTGGAGCAGTGGACTTGAGTACTGTGGTAGTGGAGGAAGCACTGTTATGCTCCTGTTCACTGTGAGAAGACAGCTTGTGTCTGTGGTGTGTCAAACAGAGTAATGCTTGGACTTCTGCTTTCATAAGAGTGGAGGAACGTATTTGTGCCACAACGTAGTCTTTGATTTAGATGAGCATGTGATATCTTTGTTGCTATATAACTGAGTTCCTGAGGGCCTGTGTTCAGCAGAATAGAAGCCCGAGCACTGCTTTTCTCATTGTTGGGGGAGCAATAAGAAATTGAGTGGATCAGCTTTGTGTTTGCTGGTAAATATTTTCCATATTTTTTACTATTTTTCTGATACATTTTGTTAGCTAAGTACTACGAGGAGACCAAGGTTTGGGCATAGGTTTGGGCCAGGTAACCTGTAAATGTCATTTCAGTCTAAATTTTTCTGTCACTCACCATATATCAAGAGGTAGTTGGGGAGGAACCTTTATACAGATGTACTCTAGTCATAGAAGGCTTTAACATAAACACAGAAAAATAAGTTGTCTAAATGTCACTGAACACTTTTATCTTTATCTGAAGAGCAGAGTGAATGGATATTTTCACTCAGAGCAATTTATGATCATTTCCTTATTTTCCTCTTCCTGAAGTGCCTGAGGATTATACTGTCAAGGAGGCAGAACTGAAAATGGGAAGCTTGCTAGGGCTGTGTCGTGGAAAAGCTCCAACATCCACTCAGGTATAACAGAACAGTGACTGAGAAGAGACTAGAACTTGCTTTTGTGCTTTGTTTACATTTCCCAGTATTTCATGTGGTCCTCTTTTCATCTTTAGGATGGTTGTAGTGGTAATCACCATGAGGGGGGGGGAAATGTTTGCTGATAGTGAGAATTTATGTACTGGCAAGAAAGTTTGCACCACTTAGCTCAATTGCAAAAGGCCAACAGCATAAACGTCAACAGTTAATATGGCTCATTTGACTAACAGTAAATCACTTATCGTTAGTCTGTTTGCAATTGTCCATGATCTGATGCATATATACTTCTCTAAAGAGCATAGAGTAAAAAAAGGGAGATGCTAAACTTTGTCTGCATGTTTACAATATGGAGTAGGAAAAAAAAATGTGTATGTCTGAAGATCTAAAGATCAAAGTGTCAAAATACAGCCAGCAGGCTACTCTTTTGTTTGCAGCGTGCTAAGCACATGCACATCTGGTTTATGAAGCTCACCTGATGGCCATAACTCAATTGCATGTGCTCCTCTAGATTGCTTAGATTGTTTGCTGTAGCCAAAAGTAGATTCAGTGCTGTTTGATGGCTGGCATGTAATAGCTAGTACTGGGTACAGTAACTGCATGCTGTAGGGAGAGCTGTTTCACAGTATTTCTGTACTTCAGTATGTATTCTGAACAGTTTATACTTGCATTTTTAGCTTTTCTTATATTTTATTATTGAACGTGACCACTACACAAGCCCTGAGATGGAAATTGTTGTGGAAGAGACTGCCTCTGTGAAAGAAGTAAGTCCAGATTCTCTTAAAAGCTTTTTTTGTGATTGTGTCAGGTCTGCTGCTCATAGGGAACTTTGCTTCATGCCCACGTTACTTCAATTAAGGCACTAAGTCAAAGGCAGTGTTTCAGCTCTGACCAATGGGGAAGATTGCCTTTAACTTTCACCAAGTAATACTTCACAGTTAAAACAGAAAAATCCAAGAAGATGCCAATGAGCAGTAGAACTTTGTATCCTCCATCAGGCAAAGACAGTATTAGCATGATTTGTAAAGGATGATAGGATGTATACAGGCTGGAAACTAGATAGTCATCTTAAAAGGTTTAATATGTAACTCAAATACTCTGTGCCTATTAAGTGTAGGAGTTGAACAGGAATTAATCACTCTGGATATTTTTTATGTTAGAAAATTCTAATGCTGATTTGCTGAAAACTTTATTTTCTATGCACTACAACAAGTCTCAACACTTTTTTTTTTATAGTGTCTAAATCTAATGCTGGAAAAATCTGGATTATCAGGTTAGTTGTTATTATATTGTTATTTAACTATCTATTTTAAGACATTTCCATAATTGTAAGGCAGCTCTTGCTATGTTAAAAATAATGTTTGTTATGGTCACTTATGCCTCACTGTAATGTGAGTAGGGAAGGAGGAAAAAATTATAAACTTGCAGATTTTTCTCAGATAAAAGCTGACAGTGAAGTTTCCAGCTTTATATTTAATTGAGATATGGCAAAGCCCACTTTTTCTGGGCTGCTCATTTGGGTGCACAGGTGGTGGTGTTTGGCTGTTTTCTATTGCAGCCATTGTGTGAGGTTAACTTCTTAAGGAAAAAGACATTCTTAGGTCACTTGGCAAAAAGAAATTAATAAAATGAGATCACAGTTTGGACGTTGCTTTGGAATCTGGTAGTAGGAATTCTTGTCATTGAACTTTTGCATGAGGTTTAAGGAAGAGAGGGAGACAGCACCAGCATCACACGTGGATTTCCTGGTTGTACATCCTCCTGTTGATGCTGATGGGGTCTTGGAGTGGCAGTTTTTCCCAGCTTCAGTACTAAGCACTCATTGAATGCTGAACATCTTATGGTGGAGTGATGGCTGCAAATTGAACCATACACCATAAAGCATAAGTGTACTCCTGAAACACGTTACTGTCAGAATACACACTGAGCAGTCCAAGAGAAAATGAAGGATTTTGCTCTTGTATACATGTACACGTGAGTGGATTAGGTAATGAATGTCTTGAAAATATAAACTTAACCTTTATTTCCCTACAGTGTAGTTTTACTGCCAAGAAACATGGTCCTGTTTTCATTGCTTTCTTTTAAATTGCCATTTTTTAAAAATTAAATTTGGCTGTGTGTGAGATTTGCAATCTGGCTGCTCTCAAAGAAATGTCAGACTTCACTTCAAATGACCCCAAGGTAGTCCTTTTCTCCATGGAAGTGATTTGTGAGTTTTTGCTTAGTTAGGAAAGTCAGGTATGTACCCTGCAAAGAATAAAGTGTATTTTCAAGAGTCAAAGAAAGGAAATGTAGGTAGGTAAGGAATTACCTTTATATCTTAGAAGTCTGAATAACAAAAGGTGTTTTTAGGGTTTGGGGAGGGATGTGAAGGTGGCACTTGATTCGGTTTATCAGAGTGGTGTTTTAAGACACAAAGAAGCAAAACAGCCTGAACAATCACTGCTGAGAGCGTGTGGGTTTCCTGTGCTTTTTTTTTTTCCCCTGAAATACTGCTATTGACTCATTAGTTTTCCATGGGGTTATTTTTGTTGTTTGTAGGTGACAGCTGGCATTTGAGAAGGATGGACTGGTGCTTTGAAGCAGGAGAAGCTTTAAGTCAGGAAGTAAGAGGATCTTAGTTTTGACTTGAATTGTACCCCAATACCTTATTCATTCCACTTTTTCTGTAGGGATTTTTCCTGAGGAGGAAGTCTGAGTGGTGTTCTGGTGTGTGCTGTGTTACTCAACACAGTGTTTTGTTTTCACGAGACTATATGAAGCTATTTTAACCATAGATTTAAATGGAAAACTTATGCACTGCCTCCTGTTTTCAGGGACTGTTGGTAAGACACATTCACCTAAGGTCTGGATTAGCATCATTGAGGATGCTTGTATCTACAAACAAAAAATGAGGTGTTAATTGGTAAGAGGTGTGAAGGAGCTCAACAGAATAGCAGGCTGCTGTGAATGTAATGGCCGTGTCCTGTTGCAAAGTTGACTCCATGTAGTGAATGCAGAAAAGTAAAACACCTTGAATATTATGCATGCATGGCACAAAAATTAAATAAATCATGCTTTAGGAAATAAAGCATAAGAATATACAGGCTCACAAGGATACTATGCTTTTTCTTCCTGCAGAATGCTACTCTGAAGGAACTTTATGTTTGCAGAGGAGATACTTTGGTTGTAACTGAAGGAAAGCTTCCACCAAAGGTAAAGTAGGGTGATTGTGTTCTTTAGTCAGCTGACAATCTGGAAACTTGAGCATGAAAGTAATTTCTTCTTTTGATTGTTTCAGAATTTTTCAGCTGTAATACTTTTAGTCAAAGATAATGAATAATGATAAATCTATGTAACTGTTTTTTATTTAAATTAACACTTATAATGTTCCTAGTCTTTCTATACTCTCTCAATTCCTGTGGTAAAAGTTTTGCTCATTTCACCTTTGCTTAGGTGTGTGTCAGTATTGACAGATCCAGAGGAAATCTGTATTTCTGGCATGCAGGGTTCTTGTGAAGACACAAATCTTACACTACTGCTTCCTCATAAAATGTTATTTTCTTTTTTAAAAAGTAACATTTATGTCAGATTCTGTGCTGAGGGTTGTGTTTTAGATAAGAGGACCCTGCTGGGAAACTCCAGTCAGCAGTGGTCAGGTAAGGTTTTTGTGCTTCAGTCTGTTGAAAGGAAGTTGGAACAGAAGCCTAAAAGGCTGCAGGGAGCTCTGGGCAGGCAGCAGAGATCCCAGCACTGCTGTTGAATGAATCCAGCTTTCTCTGGCAAGGTTGTATCTATGTCCACATCTCCAGACAAGTGTCACTCAGTTGAATCTGTAACAGTAGATGCCATGATGGCAGAGCAGGGTGGTGATAGTATGTGACATGAGACTAGACTTTTTTGTCACTATGTGTATAAAGAATACCTGTGCCTTTACAAAAGGTAGGAGTTGGGCTGATGGTTGAACTAGGTGATCTGGGTTGTCTTTTCCAACCTTCATGATCCTGTGATTGAGGTTTTTTCTTTCTCCCTACGAGGAGTGCAATTTGCATTGGAACATGTAGGCTATCTGGCACTTTGTGCTCATTTCTCAGGGTTTTTTGAAAATACCTGTTTGGTGGTTGAAGTCTTCGAGTCAAACGAAACTTGAAGAGAAGGCACGAGACCAGGTGAATGGGATGACCTGCAAGATGGATGCTTTACAAATGTCTCCTGCAGGAGGTGAGCTTGATTAGTTTTTTAAAAGGGAAGTGTATTGCCTGTGATAGCACTGAGGGCTTTGAGTCAAAACCTTACTTTTATTCTAAAGCTTTAAAATGTTCCTGAGGCCTGTGAGCAACTGTATGAGTTTCAGCAAGTTTGTGGTGAAAGAAATCACGTGGGAGACAGACACAATTTTTTATTAGGCCGGGACTGTTCTTGTTTCATGGCTGTATTTAGTCAAGGATAATTTTCTGTTTACCAGTCCAGGCTGTTTACCTGCCAGCAAAACAAATTCCTTCCCCATACTTCAGTCAGTGGCAGCATTGTAAGGCACCAACTCAAGGAGAATGCAGGTGATTGGCTTCAAACGTCGCACTCTTACTGTCACATCTAACTCATCAGGGTATATTGCTTTTGGAGAAGCTGTAGGATGAGTGATAAGTAAATCCTATATTGAATAACAGACATTATATTCAGTATTCTGTGTTTTCTTCTTCTAAGGATCAAATAAAAAAAACCAACAGCTCGAGGAAGAAAATCAAGTAAGGGGTAGAGAAGGAAGACAAAAAGCGATTGGAGAAACTTGCAAATTGGAAAAGAGAAAACAAACAATTTTCCTTTATGCAGGAAAAATAAAACTCTTCCTTTACTACTGAGTTATTGCAGAGGAATTTGGTTGTTTTGGTTTGGATTTTTTTTTTTTCCATTTCTCTCCTTTCCTCATTAATTTTTCTTCAGAATTTGGCTTTTTCCCATGTTTGTTTTGGTAGCGTTGGGTAAGAGCGGTTTCAGCTTTCCTTGCATTTCAGAGTCATGGCTGCTAATTAATAATAATAATTATGAATTAGAATAACTGGTCTTAATTTTACAGTGTAGAATTCATCTAGAATTCTTCGTGTTTGACAGCTAGCAGTGTATTTTATCAACTGTACATTAGATTTTCTTAAACTACCTTCAAATATCTAAGAGTCTCTAAGTGAAATCTCACCTACAGTTGAATTATCTCTTAAGAAAATGTGTGAAGTCATATTCATTTTTCTATTGTCTCTTTCTTTCTCTCTTTTCTCCTCCTGCCCCCATCTGAAGATTCACCAGAATGCATCCAAGCAGACATGGATCTGTGCTATGCTGGCATTACAGAAATAGCAGGCGAATCTTCTTTGGAAGATCTGAAGATGCAGGTTAGATGTTTTCCTGTGTTAGAAATGTACAGCAACACTGTGATTCATTGAGCTATATTAATACATATTTTTTATTTCCTTTTCCCTTGTCTCCAGTATGTTCTGATATGGCATTTGCTTATATGCCATGTTCAGTGGTAAGTACCAAGAGGCAGCTTGAGCATGTAGCTCAGATAATTCCTTAGTATGTTCCCTGCAGTTGCCATTCTACCTGTCATGTGTCCTAAGCTGCAAAAGCCTTCTTGCACTTCATCTGGAACTTTGGCTTGCAGCAGTATTTTTATTTCACAGTGTAAAAATTATTCATGGCAAGCACACACATACAAGCACTTCCTACAAAGCCACTTTCCATTTCCACATTGTTCTTGTATTAGTTCTTTGCGTGTATTTTGTATGTTGAACCTAATTAATAAAGAGTTGCTTTTGATGCACAGAAAGTCACGTTTGTCTCTTAGGAAGACATTGCTTAGTTTCTTCAGCCAGAAACTAAGGTGCCTTTTAATGCTTTTTTTTTTTAACCAGAAAACTATGAATTTAATACACTTAAAGCAACAATAACAAAAACCAACTAAAAAACCCAGCAAAAGAAAAAAAAAAAAGAACAGCTTAAGAGACAATAATTAAAAAGAAAACCTATCATAAAGCTCATCTGTTATTTAGCTGGTGGGTTGCTCTGCTCAATTCTCTCTGCTCTGTTCCCTCAGTGGGAAAGGATTCTGATCCATACCAGTATTTGCCATATTGGATACAACTTCATTTTCACAGTCTCATCCAAACTGCTGATAAGAAAAGCTGCCCGTTTGCATCTCATGAACAGGATTTGTCTTAGCGTGGAAACAGTATTGTGTGCTCAATATGATTTGAAAGGAGCTTTTCCACCACTTGGCTGGAGGTTGTGCTAGCGGTTCTTTCAGCCTCATCCCCTTCCAATGATACAAACTTTGATTAAAAAAAAGAAACTGAATACTTAAGCAACTTATGGTAAATTTAGAAATGTTGGGAGGGAGTGAAGTCCGACTCACTGTGAGGTTGAAAAGCAGATCTGTTGGTTGTACTCACTACCTGTGAGTCGCTAACTGGAATAAATCTAAATGCCTTGCCCTATTTCTAATTGCTTCAGTCTAGCAATGAGAATCAGTCCTTTTTCTTTTATTGTTTTCAAAGCAGACTGGCCTCTAAAATTACTGAAGAACTGTTTGGTTTTTCAGGCTCTGACCTTACCACAGTGCCCAGAGCACATTATCCCACTGCCCACGTTTCTCAGAGCCTGGACAGTGGAAAACAGGCGCCCAGGCAGGCTGCTACGGCACAACAAGCAGCAACTCAGGTAGGTTTTGTACTAAAACACTCAAGCAGCATTGCAACAGTCTGACTGTTGGTTGGATTGCGTGATGGATTGGTGGAGAAATGAATCAGCTCAGTCCAATAAAACCCTTTTCGGATTATTTTAATTTCTTGACAAGCACTTTTGTCAACTCAAATGCTGGAATGGAGAGCTAGGAGCATAAGTAGTTCATATCACGTTTATTATGCTAAACTTTGTGTTTTCAAATATAATTTTGGCACTTTTTAAAGCTTTTTGTTGCTATAGTGTCTTGCTTTAGTTTTTCAGTTCAGCACAGGTCTACTTGACTAGAACTATGACTTTTCTATTTGTGAATTTAGAGTACACAACTGAAGATGTGTATCATCTTTTCATTTTCAGTGAATATAAGCTGGGTGCCAGAGTGGAAATCTGCATAGAACCTTTGCAGAAAGAAGAAAACTTGGGGTAAGTTCTTAAAGGTAGTTATTTCTTACTGCTGTATGTTTGAGGTGAGACTTTACTCTAGCAGTTTGTTACTTAAATACTCTGTCACTATAACAGATGTCTCTATGCATGAATACTTCGGAGCCTATTTTTATTTTCCTCTGGTAGAGCTGTTGTTTTAAAAACAAAGAAGGGTGGGTTGGGGTGAAGACTAAGAATTCTGGATTCCAAGTGCAAGGCTCACAAGGACGGTTTATTTTTCTCTTTCTGATGACAGCCCACATGAATTGCTGCTTCGAGTACAGATGGGCATACCAGGGGAAAGGGACTACTATAACTCCGTGGATTTGGTGTGGAATATCTCCAAAGAATGCACTACCTGGGCACTGAGGCAAAGAGTGGCTTCTCACTATTGTCTCCCTGTAGATAAAATTGAAATAGCCAAATACTTCCCTGAAAAATTTGAGTGGCTGCCAATATCTAGCTGGGTAAGATCCGGAATGACAGAATGCAACAGCTGTGTTGAGAAATGTACACGTTGGTTTGTGCTGCAATTCTTCAACATACATGTTTGAATGCGCAGCCTTAAATCCCTTCAACGTGATCTGTGAGGTAAATCTGGTGGAGGTGGTTTGCTTCTTCAAGAATTAGTTTAGGTCTTCGTGAGATCATAGTTAAGATGTTGTGATTGTTGATTATCCCACGAGATGACAGACTTTCACCTGGTTCACAGGGCAGTCTGGTGGTTTGTCTTCTGCCAACTCTTTATAATGGCTTTTCCTGCGTTACTGTATTTCCTTGTGTAGGCAGAAAAATATGTATAATTTGCCCAAATATTTCAGCCTGTTGCTGTTGCAATTATACAGTGGAAATGACAGACATCTGCAAAAGTAACACAGTGAGAGCATTGCTTCTCTTTGCTGTGCAGGAGATCCTGAGATCGTGTGAGGATGTTTTTTCTCAGGGGAACTACAGAAAGCAAAATGGATGGTTGATTTTCATGACAATAAAACTTTGAAGGATAGTCAGTGGGGACCCTCCACCTTTAGAAACTGCCAAGAACAATCAGTGTAAGCAGATCTCTGAAATCAGCCATACGTTACTGTTCTGCTTTGATTTTATTCAGACCCAGCAAATGTCAAAGAGAAAACGGAAGAAAAAACAGGAGAGTTTACAGTCAGCCCCTTATCACCTGAAAGATGGAGATATCATTGGGGTGAAGGTAAATTAACTTGTCTTTAATTTTTGTACAAGTGTTAGGTTTGGAAATCTTTGCCTCTGCGGTAAACAAATCTCTTCCTGGTTTTCCTGGATCCTGCTACATCTGTGTGAAAGGGCTGGGGTGTCAATTTGACAGAATGAATGCTCTGTGGAGAGAGGGAATTGTTGCTACCGATACATTTTGTTTTTTCTTTGTGTGGTTTTTTTTTTTGTTTCCTCCTGTTCTTATGCAGTCAATTTGGAAGCTTTATGTTTCTCCCATTATATCCTGCTACTGGCACTAGAGGGCATTGCTTCACAGCTTCTCCTGCAGTGCTTTCTGTGTGCAAGAATCATAGAATCACAGAATGGCCTGAGTTGAAAAGGCCCACAATGCTCATCCAGTTCCAACCCCCTGCTATGTGCACGGTCACCAACCAGCAGACCAGGCTGCCCAGAGCCACATCCAGCCTGGCCTTGAATTCCTCCAGGGATGGGGCATCCACAGCCTCCTTGGGCAACCTGTTCCAGTGCCTCACCAGCCTCTGTGTGAGAAACTTCCTCCTAATATCCAACCTAAATCTCTCATCTCAGTTTAAGACCATTCCTCCTTGTTCTATCACTCTCATAAACAGCTGCTCCCCCTCCTATTCTGCTTTGTATTTGAGCATTATCCACAAGAAACTGGATTTTTCTTGCCCTTATTTTATCAATTGGGTTTTTCTTCCAACTCAGAATAAAATTCGAGAGCAGCAGCCATTAAACAAAATACATTCTAAATTTAAGTCCATTACATTTTCAAAATCATTATTGCTGATCTGTTTACAGATTTTAAAAAAGAATAAAACTGCAGGATATTGAGCTCTGAATTGGCAATAAAACTTAATTAGGAGATATCTGAAAGAAAATACTTGTCTGGATTTTAAAGCAGTTTACTAGAAGTGTGGTGTTCCATACTGAGGTTACTGAGAAAAATCTAACTCGCTGTTAAATACAAAACCAGAGAAGGAGCTGAAAAATTTTGGTTGTCTTGCCTTTTTAAGTTGTCTGTATTTAACTAGAAATCATTGTAAAATTAGAAGAACTGGACTGACAATTAATTTCTTAAACAGAATGTAATGTGGGGAGTAGTTTTAGCAGATGGAAATAAGCTAATGCACTGAATTCCTTTTGACAACAGAATCTTCTCCTTGATGACAGTAAGGACTTCAGCACAGTGAGAGATGATGTTGGAAAACAGAAGCAAAGGCAGCTTGTGTTAGAGAAGAAGAAGAGGTATTGCCTATTTACATTTGTTCTTTTGAAATACAAAAACTGGAGAACTTGTGGGGCACTGCTAGCAGACTTCTCTGTAGTGCACAGTTCTGGCAGAGCCAAGAGAAGTGCTCATATAACTCAGGCTTGTGCCTTTAAGTGCCACATGCTTGCTTTGAGCATTTTTTTTTTTTTGTCTTGCAACACGCTGGGAAATTTGGCACTGCCTCAGGAGGTGAAAAATTGCTCCACTGCTGAAGCGTCCCTTTGTAGGCTGTAAGTGGGAGCTCACAGTGTTGTTCTTATACTGTAGTAGAAACCAGATTCCAGCCCAAGTGGCTCATGCTGCTCTTGCTGCTAAGGTTCAATACTAATTTCAGGCATCTTCATTATTTTTTTTAATAGTCAGCAAGCTGAACGCTCCCAGGACCATGTTCTATCTGAGGAAAAACTGAATATTAAGCATCGTAAACCAGAAGTGGCTCTTTCCATCAACGTGGGAGTTTTCAGATAGCACTGGGAGATGATTTGCTAAGCAGAACATAGCACCAATGTGCTACCTGTGAGTGCCTCAACTGGACCAGCAAGAGGGATGCTTGTGCTCAGAGAGTCATCAGGAAATCACCAAGATAAACTGGATATAAGACTTGGGAATAACTCTGATCTGCTCCTAATCTCTCTGAGGAAGTGCTTCAGCATCCCTTAAGCAATGTGGTACTTATTCTCAGGCTAGGTAAATGCACTTTATCCATGAGAAAACTGATTAATATATTGTATTACCTTTCGATGACTGTTTTGTAACCACCTTTAATGCTTCTTTTGTCAGATGCTGATGCACCATCACCACAAAGCTAGCTGCGTTTTTGAGTGCAGTCTTAGATGTCTCTTTCTAGAAGTTACCTTTTCTTCTCTGATCACTGAGATTACTAACAATACCAGAATTTACTTTTGTCTCTTTATATATAAACATAAATCTGTAGTAACCTTTCTTGGTGTCACACAGTTGATTTACAGCCTCTGTCACAGATTGGGACATACGCAGCCAACTGGCAGCTGAACTCAGTATCAAAGGTTCTTAAATATTAAGTGAAACATTTACTAAGTGCTTGTAAGAATGAATCTCGTAGCTGATAGGAGACCTTACTCTCTTACCCCTGAGGCTGGGAATCAGGGTTTGTTAAAAGCAGATGTTTCAGCATCTTTAGATAAACTTTTTTAATGCTCACAGTACTTACGCTGTGTTTCCCCACTGCATGTGTGTATTCATTACCCAATTTCTCATCAGTTTCAGAATATTTTTTGAGTACAACTAGTGCTGACAAATTAACCAGAATTCTTACTGGAGTTAATTGGTTGTAATCAAATTCTAAGCATATTTTCAATGATAAGGTGAAGATGGAATAGTGGAAGGTAACAGAAGCGTTTCCATGCAGTAGTGAAGGTGTGCTTGCCTTGCACTGCTGGAAACCTGTGCAAATTGACTGTTGTATGAATGAAGTCTGCTATGAGACACTACGAAGCCTTGTTGAACTGCACAAATGTCTGGAAACCTGTTTTGAGATGAGCAAAGCAATGTTCAAAAGTAACTACTGAACACAGCCTGAAGTATCCTTAATTAAAACTGTGATAATGAGTGAACAATGCAGTTAATCTGGGGATGCTACTGTGCTTGATCTTTTATCTGTATGGAGAAGATTTTGTAGAAGTTGCCAAAACAGCAGGCTGCTAAAATTTTGGCTAATATGAGAAGGTCTTCTGAGTTACTTTTTGTAGATTAACAGGATTCTGGTATTGAGGACAATTTAAAGACAAAAACCGAATGTTCTTAGTTATGAACAAGCAAAAGATGTCAAAACCACATGTATTAGTCTTCATTTTTCTTAGATATCTTTAAAATTCAGCCGATGCTTCTGGGCTTTTTTAGGCTGTTTCCACCCACGAGCTATTTTAATTTCAACTTTTTCCCCCATAATTTCAGGTTGTAGGTATGCTTGAAATCCTACTTTTGATAATTTTTTTTTTTCTGATTGAGATGAGAGCAGCCAATTTATTTCCTTTCCAGCTCTGCTTGCTTGCCCTAACATACTTCGCAGAGCCTTCTTCCATATCAACAAGTGTTCTTCTGAGCCAGGTTTACAAGAAATTATGACACATGCTGATTACAAAGGTAAAGGAGAAAGCATTTTGTTTGCAGGCTGTTCCATTGCATTGCACTTACTTTGCTGTCACTTTAACTCCTCCAGTTCCATGCTGGACGGCTCTTTTGAGCTTAACCTTCCTGACTGCTTTGTAATAACTCTGATCTCCTCTTGAAGATGTGAGCTTTGGAGAAATTCAGATAGGGATTACAAAGTATGGACGTGGGAATTCTGGTATGTGCCTTTGTTGAAGTGTAATGTAGCAGCTCCTGCACTGAACCAATCTTGAATTATTTCTAATATTGGCTCAAAATGCATATCTTTTTTTCTTAAAACTGTTGTGGATTGCTCCACAATGGAAGAGTTAATTGAAAAGAGGGTGGGGAAAGGGAACACCTTTTTAAAAATGGAGTTTTTGTGATTCCACGCTTTGTGACAGTTATATTCCAAAGCCTGGAAAAACTTTCATCTTTATTTTTTAAGTGTTCTTTGCAAAATAAAGAGTGACTTACAGATGTCTATTTGACTTGTCTCTTTTTGTTTCACTGATACAAACACCAAGAAGGAAGAAAGGTCACACAGGGACATATTTAGAAAGCCAGCAATTGAACTGTTCTTGATTTTACTGTTTGATAAGTGGTCAGTAGTGAGTGGGTAGAACAGCTCTGCGTGCTGGCAAGTGCAAAAGATGCAGATCTTGTCAGGGATCTTTTTCATTATTGTTTTGCAGCCAACCAGTAGGCTCCCGTTGCCTTTCCTTTATTAAATGCAGTTTGCAAGTACCACTGCTTCAGTTCCTGTTTGACAGGCATAAAAAAAATAATAAGGATATGATGGCCACGTCTAGTTAATGTTCAGATATGATTCATGATCAAATGTCAATGAAGTGAGCCAGAAAGCCACTGCTTCCATTCTGGTGCTTTCACCTGAGGAGGTTCAGATGCTGAGAAATGCTCTCCCCATAGATTACTGTCCTGCTTTTCATAAATATTCAATATTTTTTTTTCCCAGAAGATGCTTGTACTAGACTTATTTGATGTTTATAAAGTGCTGGGAGCAGATTTTACTACAGAAATAGATCCAGTAATTCCCGGAAGTCTCTTAGGCAGCTGTCCTTTACCCATGTTTGCTTTATATAAACTTAAGGTGATTTAAAAAAAAATCACTGAAGTGCCCATTTTACTTACAGATCAAAACATCTTCAGGTTTGTAAGCATATATCCTGTTCTCATATTTGCTGCTTAGATCAGCTCAAACTGTCATAAAAGGACCTTGAGAGGAAAAAATACAAGAATTTAGCAGCTCAGCATTTGTGATGTGAGGCAATGGCAAACAATGGCAAACAATTCTGCAGGGTGGCCTTTTAAAATGGTGTTGATTCGCCTTGAGGCATCAGACTCTCAGCAGTAACTTTATGAGGAAAATCCACTTCTGAAACACCTGTGTGGATAAGCCTGGTCTGGTGGCTTAATTGTCCATTATCTCTTTTGTTCATGGCACTCTGATGATAAACTTAACTTTGTATAGTTATAGGTCACAGCTGGTGATGGGCCTTTCCTCTGCCCTTGGGCAGCATCTGTCATTCAGCTGAGCACAGGCCATAGCAGCGTATTCAGGTATGGCTGTTCATTTCCACCACTGAAGCTGTCCTCCTTTTAAAAGAGATGGAAGTAGTTTTGGGTGTCCAGCTTCAGTTCTGGTTGCCATACAAGTACTTTACAATAACACCCAGTTTGGGTTTCTCTGCATAAAATGTTCTTGGAAGTCTGGGTATTAACTGTAGTTACTTTCTGTACCAGTAAGTGTGTGTATAGAAGTCTTGCAAAGAGTGAAGCCACTGAGTAGCTCCAGGATGATATTTATGTTGCCAGGAGCAATAGCAACCAAGCTAGTAGGAAGGTGCAAACACAGTCACAAACCAAGGAAGCAGATCGGTGAGAAGGTAATGCTGGAGGCACAAGAGCAGTTGAACAGACAACACATCCTGAGATCTTACCATGAAGAGGAGCTGTACTCAGCTGACTGTGCTTATGTCCAGTGAAGGAGGGAAAGGTGAGACGCTGCATAAGGCCATAGCCCACACTTCTCTCCCTCTGCTTTTGTTATGGCTGTTGAAGTCAACATGGAAAGAAATGATTTCCTGTAATTTGACCAGGAGTTCTTTGTGGCTTATAAGCTCTTACCAACGTGGCTAAATAGGGCAGCAAGCAAGAAAAGATTTGGAGAGCAGTGTGAGACTGGATCCTAAAAGATGCTTATCTCTCAGAAGGTGAGCTCCCACAAAGTCTTGTTCAGCATCTGTACCATACAGGTAAATGTTGCTTACAAAACACAGTGTGCAGTCTGAGCATCATGCTGCAGCACTGCTTTGTTCTGTGCTGTTAAACATATGAACTGGCATACCCAGAATTGAGGATTACCTCTGTTTTGATCATGCTAGACATTCTTCATATGTCTGCACTCACTCAATGTCATCTGCCCAGCCTGCTGAGAATGCAGTTCCTGAGAATTTACTGCTCAATATGGGTTCTGAATGGGCAGCTGGAGCCACATGTACATCCCACAAACTGCACACCTGCATAACCCAAAGAAAACCCCAGGAGAAAGAGGATGTTCCCAAGCACACAGTGTGAGGACTTTCCTCCTTTTGAGCACAATACGGCTCTTAGCCATGATAGAAATCTTACCTGTGAACAGTAGCTTTGGGCTCCTGCTTCTGCCTGGTAACACAAAGGCACACAGCCACTGATCTCAGACTATAAATGGGTACAAATGAGCCAGTAAGGAAAATAAGGCAAAGCTCTTGTTTTACCATCCCTTAGTAGAGCTGATCCCATGTTTTCACTGAGCCAGTGAACCAAGTCCCAGGTGTGGAAGGTTACACATATACTCACATACATCATCAGTGGTTTTCTGCTCCCTCCAGTTCACTTATCAGACATGGAATGTCACAAAGCAAGCTCAGGAGCGCAACCTGGACTTCACACAGTGTTTCCACCACCAGCAGCTTACAGCACGTTGGTAGACTGAGGCAGAGGATTACAGGAGATAGAGAGCTGATGAAAGGTGTAAGCATTACAGTTTTTCTTGAACCAGAGTGCTACTGCGTAATAAAGGATATAAGTTACAGAGGGAAGTTGAATTGTGCAGAACAAGGTGTGTGTGTGCATCCAGAGAATCAGCTCTCATGAAAGTAACTGCTTTCAATTCTAATTATGGCAGGGCAGCTAGAATAGAACCACATGATAATTGCAACCATGAGAGACCATTGCTTCAACAGACTGAGAAGGAACTATTTCTGCTGATAAAACGTGCCTGAATGTTTAATATATGGCTATTAATTGCAACATTCATTTGATCTGATTTAGCCTTGCCATTAACGCTCAATGGAGTGAACTACTTGCAACTTGCAGGCTGCTTATTGTGGTTTGGGTCTCATCCAATAAACCAAACACAAATGGACAAACCAAACCTCTGCCAGAGTTTTGAACAGAACCTCCATTAAATATCTTAGGCAGGTAAAGATAAGAAAAACAAAATATCTTAAAAAGTTCTGTATGCACTCTGTACTAAAATGATTGAAAATAGCAGGAGGTATTTAGCTCTGTTTGTTTAGTTACACAGAACGTATTTAAGGTGTGTTTTATCGATTGCTTTCATACCTGAAAAAAATAACTCACAAAGGCAGCTTGCCTCCTTGCTTTCCACAGGCAGCACTCCTAAGTCACAGCATTTTTGGGTCACCTCAAGCAGGCAGTGAGGTGCCTCTGTAGCTGGACCACTGCTGGTTGGCAAAGGCAGGGCAGCAGAGCCTCTAAAGATGAAAGCCCTAAAAGCCCTATCCAGATGTACCATGGCAAGTAAAAAGTTGATTATTTCCCTCTTTTACAATCTCCTTTTAAATACTGGAAGGATGTAGTGAGGTATCTTTGCAGCCTTCTTTTTCAGATCAACAAGATGTCCACACTGAGGGCCACAGCTTGACAGCTTGTGTCTCACTATTTCCTGCTGGCGTTCAGAAGCAAACTGTCATCACAGTCATTCGAACTCCACATTTGATGTTTACCTGATAGGCTGGGAGTAATTTCAAGAATCGATAGGAATCTGAAATGTGTGAGATTGCTGGTCCAAATTTTACACTGAGTAGTAGCTCAAAAGGCAAAACATAACTTTAAGGGGTGGTAGTAATTTAAAAAGCAAACAAACTCACAGCTGCTTAAAAGAGAAGGAATTAAAGAGTTTGAGAGAATGTTCAGAGGAAGGCTGTTTCCCAAGCAAACGCTATTGTCTCCACATCTGTTTTTCAGTGGGCTTGGTTTGGTTGCTGTTCCTGATGTCAGGGTAAGGGGTACTGTGTGCAGGTTTGTTTCTGCTTCAAGGACTGATTTGGGGTAAACTTCCCAACTCCAGTACCATGGAGATCTTTGGAGAAACCCCCACTTGTTTTAGAATTCTGCACAACTGCAAACTGTTTGATTTCCAGTTGCCTTTTAAAAAAGACTTAAAACTAAGAGACCTGCTAATATATGTCATAAAGTCACCGACAAAATCTACGAGGATTTCTGATTCCCAAATAGCATGTCTGTATCTGTTTAACTTCAGCAATATTTAGTTGTTAGGAAATGGGAACACCAGCTCCCCATACATTAAGAAGATATTGCAGGCCATCAGTCTGCTGTGCCTTGTCTGACCCCTGCAGCAAAAGCAGTAGGATCTTCTCCACCTCTAAAAGGGAAAACCAGAACTATGCAGCAAAGACATTTTTTAATGCTCCTAGATAATGTCCCTCTTATCTTCAAGAGACTGCACAAAGATTTGGACAGGAGAACCCCTGTTCTGCTGTCTGTCTTTACTTAAGGTGCTGCAGGAATAGTTCTCCAGTGTGATGCATCTTGTATGCACTTCTGTGTTACTGATGCCCCAATACCTGTATTCTCAGGTCTGCACTACACATGGCTTTGAAGAGACAGACGGGGTTCTGTTGTCAACATGCATGTACATTCCACAGCAGAACTTGCATCTTGTTGCTTTCCAGCATGTTTCATCAAGTTCTGCTGTATTAAGCCAAAGTAAAGGGTGGAAAGGTTAGGGGAATGTGCTACAGTAGACAAACTTTGGAAGAAAGGACAGTCAGTATGGATGCCTATTTCAGTTTGCAGAACTTGCAACTACTCAAAACAGTAGGTTTCTCTAGCACACTTTTGCTATTCGAATATTTTCTTAGCACTTGTTAGAGGTCTGTGAATCCTACCTCAAGCCATCTGACAAGCTGAATTGTCCCTTTTTGATACTATGTGCCCACTGAATTTCTTACTGACATCTTTGGGAGTACTGTCTGAGATTGTTAATGCAGCAGTATAAAGATGTGTAAGCAATCCTATTGCTTCCACAGTTCACTAGCCATTGCTGTGCCTGTGCTGGGTTTACTGAGTCTTAAAGATACTGCCTTTGTCCCTGTGTTTGCCATGCATGACCAGGTCTCAACTTGCTCAGCCTCTAATAATAATTCTAGTCCAAGGTCCTCAAAAGGACTATGTCTCCAGACTAAATGTCAAGCTATCTGTTTTACAGTGCTAGGATACTTTTTAAAGTGCCACAGGGGCTCGTGGAGTCTTTGTGAGTTGCTAGCTTTTGATTCCTCAGTTAATTGAGCTGTGCTTCCTTGGGGTACCTTCAGCAAATTGAGCATGCCAAAGGTCAAGTTGAACAAAACCCTCAAGATTCATTCTCAGGCATTACAAACGCTTCATAGAGCTGGTGGCAGAAGTCCAGATAAACCATACGATTCCAAAATAAACAACCCTCTTCCCTAGAGCAGCTTCTTCCCAGTCTTCTTGTTTCCTCTGAGACTTCTTCTGATGCCCTTGGATGTAGAAGCTGTCAACACCTTTTCTTCTTCCCAGGATTACAAGATCCTGTGGTCACAGCCTGTCTGGGAACCTCATCAATTTCTGAGTGTGTCAGGCTGAGGGAAGAGACAAATTGCTTCCATGCAACTTCCTTCTCCTGAACTACCTGTTCTCAGGAGCCTGAGTGCAATTAGTCTGTCATTGTGGAAGCTGTCCACCTGTGTTCCTCTGCAGAACAACCTCTTTTCCTGCATGAACTAATACATCTGTTCTGTAATGTGCCTCTTCTTGTTCCTAAATCTGATTCATCTTTCTTACTCAGCATGTACTTTGCTTTATTTGGCTTTTGGAGCTGGCATGGGAGATCTTGTAACAACTCCATTTACGACCAAGGTAAGAAGCACAAATGCTGCTTTAACAGATCATGTGGGCTGCAGGTTTGGGCTAAGAAATGGGTAGGCAATCACAACGCACAGCAACTGTGTGCAGTTCTATCAAAGTTTCGATTTCAAACATTCTTTGTCATGACTGGCCAAGCAGAAAGGCAGTATTTTCTTTCTTAGGATTCCAAACATAGTTAGGACAATTGGTAGTGGCACGAACACTGGAGAATAGCCAGCTTTTTGCTTTCTGATAAGGGCTGTAATGTTTCAAGGACAAAGGAGTATAGTATATAGACAAAGTAGTGTACTGCCTGGTGGGAAGACAGTGATGTCTCTCACCTGCAGGTGTGGGAGATCTTGTGTCTTTCCTTAATATCCTTGTACTGGCTTTGATAAGAGTGTCATGTGGGATCAGAGAATTCTGAAGTTGGCTTCTCTCCAATTCATCACTTTCATGTTCTACTTTAATTAAAGAACAGTTTAAAAAAAAATCACCAAAAGACATTATTAACTGAGCACTAGTGCTTCATTGTTTGTTTGATAGTTGTTAATATAACTATGGGGTTTGACAGGTTGTATGAGATGAGATACTTTTAGGGCTCATTTCAGAGACTCTTTCCCAGATTGTCCAGCTATTCTGAAACAGCTGGGAGAGAACACACACAGATTCTGGAATTTATCTGCTTAGCAAGCTACTACACCTTTCCAGTTCCTGCACTATGCTTCTATTTTGTAATAGTACCTGCAGAGAAAGATGAGTTTTACTGGCATGGGAAGCAACATATTTTCCCATTATCCTTAGGTCACTAATACTTAAAACCATCAGACTGTTCTTGAGTAGTTTGAATCCCTTTCTCCTTGACCCTGCACTTTGTTCCTGAATAAACACATTCTCCCTTGCTACCTTAACCACAAAACAGTGCACCCTTCAAAACTGTCTCTCTCCAATTCAGAGATAAGGATAACTCCTTCTCTGTGGGGCTGCTTCTCAATGAGTTCTTCTCCTAGTCTCTATATATATCTGCAGTGTCCCAACCCAAGTGCAACACCTTGCACTTGGCCTTGTTGAACCTCATTATGTCCACTTTTCAAGCCGGTCCAGGTCACTCTGGATGGCATCTCTCCCTTCTGTCAGATCAACTGCACCACTCAGCTTGGTGTCATCTGCAAACTTGTTGAGGGTGCACTGAATCCCATCATTTACATCACTGATAAAGATGTTGAAGAGCACTGGTCCCAAGACAGACCCCTGGGGGACACCATTTGTCACCTGGACATAGAGCCACTGACCACAATCCTCTGGCTGTGACCTTCCAACCAACTTCTTGTCCATGGAACAGTCCACCCTTCAAATCCATATTTCTCCAACTTAGAGATAAGGATGTGGTATGGGACAATGTCAAAGACCTTGCACAAGTCCAGGTTGTGGACAACCTGATCGGTTGCATTTCCTTGGTTCACTGATGCTTTCACTCCATCTTAGAAGCACACCAGGTTGCTGAAGCACAAACTCCTCTTGGTGAGGCTACACCGGATCAACACCTCATCTCTCACGTGCCCTAACATCTCTTCCAAGAGGATCCACTCCATGATCTTCACAGGCACTGAGGGAAGCTGCAGTTCCCCAGGTCTTCCTTTCTTGAAAATGGAAGTGATGTTTCCATTTTTCCAGTCACCATGGACCTATGGCCATGATTTTTCAGATATAATATCAGATTGGCAATCACGTCAGCCAGTTCCTTCAGGACCCTGGGATGCATGCAGTCCTGCCTCATGGACTTGGACACATTCAGCCTCGTGAGGTGGTCTCTCGCTCGCTCTGCTCTCACAGTGAGAGGGATTTCACAGAATCACAGAATTGCCAGGGTTGGAAGGGACCTCAAGGATCATGAATCTCCAACCCCCTGCCACATGCAGGGCCACCAACCTCCACATTTCACACTAGATCAGGCTGCCCAGGGCCCCATCCAATCTGGCCTTGAACACCTCCAGGGACGGGGCATCCACAACCTCTCTGGGCAGCTGTTCCAGCACCTCACCACTCTCTCTGTAAAGAATTTCCCCCTGATGTCCAACCTAAATCTCCCTTCCCTCAACTTAAAACCATTTCCCCTCGTCCTGCAGTTATCAACCCTTTCAAAGAGTTGATTCCCCTCCTGTTTGTAGGCTCCCTTTAGGTACTGAAAGGCTGCAATGAGGTCACCCCGCAGCCTTCTTTTCTCCAGGCTGAACAATCCCAGCTCCTTCAGCCTGTCCTCATAGGGGAGGTGCTCCAGTCCCCTGATCATCTTTGTGGCCCTCCTCTGGACCCTCTCCAACAGCTCCCTGTCTTTTTTTGTACTGGGGGCTCCACACTTGGACGCAGTATTCCAGATGGGGCCTCACAAGAGCAGAGTAGAGGGGAACAATCACCTCTCTGTCCCTGCTGGCCACCCCTCTTCTGATGGAGCCCAGGATACCATTTGCCTTCCAAGCTGCAAGGGCACACTGCTGGCTCATATTAAGTTTTTCATCCATCAAGACCCCCAGGTCCTTCTCCACAGGGCTGCTCTCAAGGACCTCTCCTCCCAGTCTGTAGGGATGCTTGGGATTCCTCTGACCCAAGTGCAAAACTCTGCACTTTGCCGTGTTGAACCTCATCAGGTTCACCCGGGCCCACCTTTCTAGCCTCTCGAGGTCCCTCTGAATGGCATCCCTTCCTTTAACTGTGTCAACCACACCACTCAGCTTGGTGCTGTCAGCAAACTTGCTGAGGGTACACTCGATTCCACCATCAATGTCATTGATAAAGATGTTAAAGAGGACCAGTCCCAAGACAGACCCCTGGGGGACGCCGCTCGTTACCGGCCTCCACCTGGACACAGAGCCATTGATGGCCACCCTCTGTCTGTGGCCTTTCAACCAGTTTCTTATCCATCGAGTGGTCCACCCATAACAAAATTTGCCCCTCTGACCCCAGCCTAGAGGCTCAGTGATGTGAGAGGTGCGGGAGGCAAAGAACTCGTGGAGAACCTCAGCCTTCTCCACGCCAGTTCTCCCTTCTCATTTATCACGCTGTATCTCAGCAGCTCGCTCTGAGACCTACGCGCCTAAGATGGCGGCGATGCCTGTTGCTAGGGTTGCTGGGGTTGCCTAGCAACAGCGTGCTGCAGCTCCGAGCATGCGCAGTGAGGCGCGCTGCGCCGCGGGGCAGGCTGGGAATGCTCACAGCCGGCGGCGGCGGCGGCGGCCCCGCCGTCGCTATGAACGAGTCGGTGGTACGACGGACGCAGGAATGCTTGGGGCAAGTGATCCGCAAGCCGCCCTTGACGGATCGGCTGCTGAGTAAGCCGCCCTTCCGCTACCTGCACGACGTGATCACCGAGGTGGGCCGGGGACCGGCCTGCGGGCCCGCTCTGCTGTTGCTAAGCAACAGGGCCTCCTCCTTTCTCCCCCCCGCCCCCCTCTGGCTGCCCCTTGCGTGGTGAGGCGGCGCCCCATCACTGAGGGCGCCCCCTGGCGGCTGGGGGTGTAACCCCTCGTGGGTGGGGGGGCATGGAGTGTCATGGGGGTCTTGGCTCGCTGCTGTGATTTGCCCCGCTGGAAGGCAGCCGCGTTCTACTTCAGTATTGTTGTTATTCATATTAACGCACGGGCTGTTGCCACCGAACGCCGTTGTGCAGAAGCCTCCAAGCGCCCCTAACTCGGTCCTTTCCTTCTCTTCTTCTCAAGGTGATCAGAGTGACAGGCTTCATGAAAGGGCTTTACACGGATTTCGAATTGAAATCAGATAATGTCAAGGTGGGTAAGAAGCTTCCTTGTTTGTTCAGCCTGAATAAAAATGGTCTCTGAAACGTGCGGCAAGGCACTTGTGGTCTTTTCTGTGTTCAGCTTCCATTGCTTTATTTGGGCGTTGTGTAGAAATAGTAGGAGGTATTGCCTGTTGGTTTTGCAATGCACAGAATCAGGATCGTTTGATTTGGAAGGGACCCTTAGAGGCCATGCTGTCCAGCTCCCCTGCAGTGCACAGGGACACCTACAGCTCCATCAGGTGCTCAGAGCCCATCCAGCCTGGCCTTGGGTGTCTGCAGGGATGGGGCATTCACCCCCTCCCTGGGCAACCTGTGCCAGAGCTTCACTACTCTTACAGTAAAAAGCTTTTTTCTTGGATCCAACCTAAATCTCTCCTGTTGTAGTTTGAAACCTTTTCCCCTTGTCCTATCCTGCTAAAGAGTTTGTCCCCTTCTTCCTTATAGCCCCCCCTTTAAATGTTGAAAGGCTGCTAGCAGACCTCCCTGGAACCTTCTCCAAGCTTATCCAGTCTATTTGTGGATGCCTTTAGATTGCATCTATGTATGTAGCTAAGGCTGTGGACACAAGCTGTTGTGATTAAACAACTATTTCTGTACATGTCTCATAACAATAAGGTCTGATTTATGACTAGATCTAGATCTTCAAAATTCTGTTGTATTACAGGTCATGTAGCAAAACTGCCTTGAAGCAATTAGGATTAAATCACAAACGCTAGAAATCCACACGTAGCTTCTTACAGAGTATGGTGGTCTTTCAGTAGAATGTATGTTTTTATATGTATTTCTTTGAAAAAATACCAGCCAAACATAGGTGTATGTAGAGGTGTATCAGAATGTTTTGGGTTAGAAGGGACCCCAAAGCCCAACCCCTGCTATGGGCAGGGACACCTCCCACAGACCACGTTGCCCAAAGCCCCATCCAGCCTGGCTTTGAGCACTGCTAGGGATAGAGCATCCATAGCTTCTCTGGGCAGCCTTACTGCTCTCTGAACAAACGTTTCCTCCCAACATATAAGCTAGATTTTCCCTCTTTTAGTTTAAAGCCATTTCCCCTTGTCCTTTCATTATCAGACTGTGTGTGAAGTTGGTCTCCTGCTCCTTTCAAATATGAGAACACTGCTTGAATATCTCCCTGGAGCCTTCTCCAAGCTGAACGAGCCTATATATATATATGTATATATGTATACTTTATACACATGTACAGAAAATATTATTGCTTAATAATGCATTCTTCTGTTATGTATGTTCTATAATAGTCTTATTACCATTAGTACAGCCATTATGAATGGCTGATCAATGAAAGATGAGTTCAGTGCTGTTAGTGAAAATGCTTTTCTTAAATGCAAGGATGACTTTAGGCTGTGTTTGCTTAGCTTCTAGTGCCTACCTGCCTTTTTGCTAATCAATGCATGCTGCCTTCTCCCAATACCAACTAGGCTTAAAACTTGCCACTTATTCATGGCAGATAATGCATGTTGTGTGTTGCTAGTTAAACAGCTACACCCATTGGTGATTGTTTAACATAGCAACTAAAACTATTAGCTTGCCATCTATACAGCTAGTTAAATGGATGGTTTATGCAATTCCCAGGGCTGATTATTGGTCTGGCTCTTATTTCTGTTACTGTTCTAACTGTTGCTGTGAAAACTGAAATCTAAATGAATTATACAACAGATTGATTGATTTTGTTTATCCTTTCTGTGTTGAAGCACGTCAGTGGGTTCTGTGAAAAGTAGCTTAGCACATGATCTCTCTCATTTGGAGAACACTGTCCATTTTATTTGTGGATCCAAAAAGCAGATTTCCTGGGCTGCAATTAGCCATGAACTGCATCAAACTGGCAGAGCATGCAGCTGAACCTCAATGAGTTGTGCTGTGTGCATGCAAAGCAATTCATATCACAGAGATGGAAAGGGGTCTGTGTGCATTAGGGAATGTAAATAGGAGTTTTCTTGAATTGTTGGGACTTTTCTGAAACAAAAACACTTCTTGCTGCCAACTACATTGGAAGGTATTGTTATCTTCATGTTTATCAGGAAGGTTTGTCTCCTTGGGGTTAATATAACATTGTTCTCTTAGAAATGGAAAGACATTCAGTCTTAATATCTGATATCAGGCTTGCTCTGTTAGTCTTTCCCATCAGCTTTATATTATGCATATATGAATCAGGCTGGATGGGACCCTGGGCAGCCCAGTCTAGTACTAGATCTGGAGGTTGGTGGCCCTGCCTTTGGCAGGGGTTGAAGCTTCATGATCCTTGAGGTCCCTTCCAACCCAAGCCATCCTATGATTCTATAAGTCTATGATTATGTGCTTAACAGAATGTAATTTTTGCTGTTTGTTTTGTAAAGCTCTCAGCACTGTTTCAGATGTTTGTTTCTATTCCAATAGAACTTTATTTACTGACTCAGGTAGGAGCTGTAGATTATGAAAATTTCTTGTTTGGACAGAAAACACTGATAACATAACTGCTGAAATTGACAGAGATTCATCTAGGAGGGACTTCTGGATCACTTCTATTTGAAAATATTTGTGTTAGGACACTGTCCTGCTTCCTTCCCTGAGTTAATAGATTGCACATGTCCTTGAGAGGATGGACAACTGTTTTAATAGAAGGAGGTTGCAGCATTTCCTTCCTTTTTTCTTTTTGGTTTGTTTTTAGTTTTCTGAGTGCAGGGAGCACTGGTGAGGGCGAAGTAGTCCTGATGTTAATGGAGACAATCTGGAAATCCTAGCTATATGGCAGTTGTTTGTTTTAATCTGTTTGGAAGAGCTGAAGAAGGGAAGTACCCTGACTCCAGAGCCTGTCTTCCCACGCATTTGTTTTTGTTTATGGAGCAGCTCTAGGACTTGAGACATCACTGTATAGCTCCAGTGCCACAGGAATAAATAATGCTACAGATGGCCTTTAGAAAGAGTGCTGGCCTTGCTCAGCTGAGGAGTTACAGGCTTCTGTTGCTTTCCTTTTTGTTGGTATGTCTGTCAGATTAGATCCAGGTTCGTACTGGCTCTGTGCTCCCAAGATAACCAGTCAATCAGTGTCAAATCAGGTGTTCAGATGATTTTGTATAATCACCCAAAGCCATCATCTTTGCTGAAGGATGCTTAGGGAAAGTTGTTTTTAAAGTATAGTTATAAAACCAAAACACATCTGGTAACCGTGGAGATAACATATGTGCCCGTATCCCTTTAACCACCATCCTTCTTATGTTTCCTTTGCTCACTGTTCAGTCTGGTTTATACAGTATGTATATTAGTCTGTAAGCCCTTCACTTGACCCATAAAGCTGGGACTTCTGTTCTGGGAGGTGTTCAGGGCAGGTCAGCTCCTGGTGATTTGTCTCAGCAAGTGCAGCTGTACCTTTGCTCCAGACAGCCTTGGCAATGCTTGCTTGTGAGCCATGGTTCAGCTGCTCCAGTTGTGCAGTTGCAGTTATTCCTCCTGTCAGAGGTTTCCTAACCTTGAGGTCGTGTGTGGAGTTATTTTAGAATCTCATGGTTATTTCTGAACTGTTGTTTTTCTAGGATAAAGATGCCAAAATCAGCTTCCTTCAGAAGGCCATCGATGCTGTTGTAATGGTAACAGGAGAGCCACTGTCAGTAAAACCAGCACGTGTTGTGGCTGGACATGAACCTGAGAAAACAAATGAGTTTCTGCAAGCCATTGGAAAGTGTTGCTTAAATAAGGTATGACATCACCATATGTATTTCATCTACATCGTTACAGAGATACGTATTTATGTTTTATATTGTCAGAGCTCATTTGTGACAGAGTTTGACACTCATTAGCTATTTTTAATTACAGAAGATATACTGCGTAAGAGATGTTTAATTTAGAAGAGCAGAAATGTAAACTGCATTTCAAAAGAAATAAAAGAGTCACGTTGACTACAGAGTTTGGAAGAAAGGAGATATTTAATAAAGTAGCTCATTTCAGGAAATTTTTCTGTTTCTTGCAGCTGTCCAGTGATGTTGCTGTAAAAAAGATCTTAGCTGGGGAAAGAGCTGATGCTAAAGGAAAACCTCCATCCAATAAACCTCGAGATATAGAAAGCAGGGAGTCCAAAACAGAAGACCAAAAAAGCCGTAGGGATAAAGAGGTAGGAAACTCTTGTTGGGTACAGTGCTTACCAATTATTGTTATTTTTTAAATTTCTCTTAGCATGTAGAAAGTAGTGGTTATATGTAGAAAGTAACTACGTGATAGAGTTGACATGTATTGAAACTGAATATTACTTTTTAACTTCTTTTAGGGAAGAGGAGATACTGACATTAAAGACAGAAGTTCGAGCAGAGACAGAAAACCCAAAGGAGATGTCAAAGAGAGCGAAGAAAGAGAAAAAGAAGGTGAAAAACAGAAGGATAATGAAGATAGGCACAAAGACTCTGAAAGGGACAACTTTAAGGAAGGAGAAAAACAAGAAAGGGAAAGAAACAAAAGCAGAACGACCAAGCAAGGAAGAGAAACAGAGAAAAGCAAGGGAAAAAGAGACATAGAACGAGAAGATAATATTGAATGGAATAAAGTACAGGAAAGGGAGAAAAAAAATGAAGGAGGAAGAGAAACGGACAGACTGAAAGGAAGAGACAAAGATAAGACCAGGGAGAGAGAACGAGAGAAGGACAGAGAAAAGGGAAAAGACCGTGAAAGGGACAGACAGAGAGACAGAGGGAAAGATGGGGAGCATGTACAAGAACACGGAAAGGATAAAGCAGAGAAAAAGGTAACTGAAATCTTATTTCAGAGCAGTGCTCATCTATTAAGCATTTTCTATAACAGTGCTTGCTTTCCCAAAGTGAACTTTTTTTTTTTTTTGTATGGATTTAATCTGTTAAGGATGTGGCTGAGGCTGTGCGTGCACCTTCCTGTCTGTGAGCAATCAGACTCATCTGACTGTGCTTCCTGAACGTCTGTTAAGCAGTTTATTTTCTGAACTGTGCTTGTTTGAATTCTCCTCATCACATTCGATTCAGTTTGATAGAGTGGACTGGCAGCAATTGTTGGAATTGTTCACTATCTTTGTCATGCATCTTCCCAGTAATGCATGCTGTTGCTTCAGCCATAGCTAGCTTTTGGGAAAGGTGGGGGTTAAAGAGAGTTTCTTTGAGCCATAGCTGGTTGCTTGTCTCACTCTTGAGCTTACTTCTTCTACAGAGGGATCAGTTGAACAGTGATTCTTGCTCTGTTAGGCTTCCAGGAGAGCAAGGCAGATTGAGGAAAGCAGGTAGATGGTTAAGAATGCTGTACTAATGCACCCAGTTCCACTGTATGCTCATTTCCCAATTCATATATTTCAGTTAACTAGGCTGTTACTCAGCACATGGAATCTAAAACAAGTATTTCGTTTTAGTCTGCAGATTCTGAGGAATCTAAACTTAGAAAACTGCAGAGGCCAACTAAAGCCAGCAAGTGCCAGCCAGATGATGAGGTTAGTGATATAGAAAATCTGGAAAGGCAAATTTTGAAAGTGTTCCATTTTAGAATGGTTTGGAAATCTGCATTAAGGAAATTAAGATTGAAAGTTAAGTAGATGCCAAGTTTTAGGGCTCTAAAATAGGTTGTCTGGTTTTTGCTTGTTTTTAAATTTCTTATAGCATGGACAAAAAAAGCCTATTCAGTTTGTTTCAGTTTCCAGACTTTTAGTTCTATTTCTTGATATGTTGACTACTTCAGAAAAATGTTTATTTGTTCAAAGGTTTCTCCTTTTTCCTCTCCAGTCTTTCCTGGAATGCTGCTATTTGTTTGTTTGATCAGGCAGCTCAGCACGACACAGCTGCTCATTTATTCCCCCAGCAGTGGGCTGGAGGAGAGAATTGAGAAAGTTAAAAGTGCAAAAACGTGGAGATTGAGATAAAGAGTTTAATAAGACAAAAAAAGAAAAGGAGAAAAAAAAAAAGAACTCAAAGAAAAGAAAAACAAGCAGTGTAAAACTCATTTGTTCACCACCAGCTGACTGATGCCCAGAAATGGAGTCCTGGCCATCTCAGGATGATGCCATATGTATGGGATATTTCTTTGGCCAGCTTGGGTGAGCTGTCCTGGTTTTGTCCCCTCCCATCTCTATCTGCACCCCAGCTCCTTGTTCCCAGCCAGCTGAAGAAGCTGAAAAGTTCCTGGCTGAGTGTAAGCACTCCTTAGCAACAACTGTACTGTTGGTGTGTTATCAACGTTGTTCTTACCCTAAATCCAAGCCACGGCACCATGCCAGGTGCTAGGATTTAGGACAGGTGTTTTAATAGCAGTTGCTGTGTTGAATGGAAAATAAATCCAGTCTTTCGTTGCAGCCTGTGTTTTGCAGCTGGATGATGGTAGGGTGGAATAGGAACTTGCTGACTGCTTCTGAACAGTAGCTGTTGTTTGAGATAGCTTTGTGTCTGCATCTGCTGCTTCTTGATGACCTGAGGCAATTTGGGGAATTAAGGACCCATATGGCTAAATGTTTAAAAGTGAGCCTTCAATAAATTAGCCTGAAGTAGTTCATTCTAGAAAGAAATAGGCAGCATCCCAAGTTCAGCAGGAGTCTCTGTTGGAAGTCTGTGGGCCACTGACATCATCGTGTCTTCTACATGAGATGACAAATTTATAGCTGTTCTTTGACTAAAATCCAACCAAAGTTTTTAAATTATTGGCACTTGGAGGGAGAGCTTATAAAATAGTTTTTAGCCTGAAGCAAACGTTCATGGCCAAGTTAAACTTCCTGCAAATTGGGTCTCTAATGGAAATTCTGAGCCTCATCCCAAACTATCGTAGTGCTCTTGGGCACCACTATAATATGCTAGGGCAGTAAAGTTTCATTTCCCGTCTTAAGTGCTTTTGGGAGTGATTCCAAGGCATGTTGGTTTACTACCTTAAATCTAGATAACATGCTTTTCCTTTACTTGCTTGCATAACAGTAGACACTGCTTTGCTTTTAGGTGTTGAAAACATACGCTTTAGAGCAGTGCGTGACAAATGGTCACTGTGCTAAGACTGTGGAAGTGAGGAATGAAATGAAAATGCTCCCAATGAATCTTTTAAAGCTGGAGAGCTGGGATAACTGTGTAAAGTGATTTAGAGAAAATTGCATCATGAGATAGTTGGGAAGTGCACCTTAATGGACTGGGATTGATCTTACTTTCCTCCTAGTAGTTTCACAGCAGGATAATGCCTTTATTTCCAGGGATTTACCCTGATTTAAACTGCTGTAATACCATTTCAGTCATGTGAAACAAATGTATTAAAAACAAAGGAAACAATTTTTGTATTTATACCTACAAAGAGTATTTGATTGTATTATTTGGTAGTGTGTGCTGCATTAATATATCTTAAGCATCTATTTTTCAGCTTTTTAAAAATATGCAGCAACTGAAACAAGTTACAGCAACCCCCTTTCAAGCTATGTCTGATATGCCACTGCCTGATGTGTTGCCTGCTTTCTTCTGCCCTAAGGACTGATCTCTTCTTCTTTCCTGGTTTGTTCCTGTTGGGTTCAGTTACACAGTACTGGCTTACTGTAGAGTCACAGAATGACTTAGTTTGGAAGGGACCTTAAAGACCATCCAGTTCCAGTGGTCAGTGGTCCAGTTGTCACCCACCAGCTCAGGCTGCCCAGGGCCCCATCCAAACTGGTCTTGAATGTCTCCAAAGATGGGGCACCCACAACTTTCTGGGCAGCCTATGCCAGTGCCACACCACCTTCTGAGTAAAAATTTTCTTCCCAACATTTAACCTAAATTTCCCCTCTTTTAGTTTACAACCATCCCCTCTTATCACTATTAGACCATGTAAAAAGTTGGTCCCCCTCCTGTTTATAAGCTCCAGCTGCAGTGGAAGGCTGCAGTGAGGTCTCCCCAGAGCCTTCTCTTCCCCAGGCTGAACAAGCACAACTTCCTTAAGCTTTCTTCATAGGAGAGGTGCTCCAGCTCCCTGATCACCTTCAGTGCCCTCCTCTGGGCCCACTCCAGCAGCTCCACATCTTTCTCATGTTGGGGCCCCCAGGCTTGGATGCAGTACTCCAGGTGGGTCTCACAAGGGCAGTGTAGATGGGGACAATCCCCTCCCTCCCCTGCTGCCACCCTTCTGTTGATGCAGCCCAGCATACTGTTGGCCTCTAGTCCTTCTCTCTGCCATCACGCTCCTAGTCACAGCTTCTCTTTCTTCCCAAGCATAATCTTCCCTGCCTTTACATTGCAATGTGCTTCTTGTTTTCCACTTGATTTTTGTCTTGTTTCCACCATATTTCACATAGGTCCTTTCATCAGACATGCTGCCTGCTTTGCAGCACAAGAACGTGGGAGAAATGGGAAAGTGGGGACTTCTATTCAGTTTGAGATGTCCATGGAATTTCAGACTAAGTGGATTCTGTGCTGCATTCAAATTCTTTTGTTTTTTTTTTTTAATATTGTCCATGCACAGCAAAGTTACCATATAAAGTTTAGTCATTGGTATGACTCCTTTGAGATCAGGAACCTAGATAAGATTCTATCATTATTCATCAAAATTTTCATTTTTCTTGCTGCTAATTTTCTGAGGCCAGCCTTAAAATACTATTTCAATTTTCACAGCTTGATTTTTTTTTTTCATGTATTTTTTCTTGAACTGAAGAAACTGTATGTTACAGGCATGTAATAGTCATCACGTAGGTATCTATAATTTTCTGGAACTAAAAAAAAAGCAAATATAAGTAGGGATTAAGAAGAAACATTTGGCCAACACATGGCAATCAGGAGACTCCTTTCTGCTTGAAGGCTGTTGCACACCACGTTGTTTCTGATCGGAGCAAGCCAGGTTATGTTCTGTTCACTCAGTCCAGCTCAGGTAGAAATTTTGTTTGGAACAGACACTTAGAAGCCCAATCTGTCATGCTACATAATAATAATAATAATAATAGAACAACTTTGTCTTTTGACAAGAGGTGATTCGAGCTGTAGAGCTGAGCGTATGGTGCTGCTTATATGAAAGTGTCTGCAGAGCAGGTATGTCATTTACCCCTATGGCAAAACACATTGGAAAAGTCTCTTCCATTTTACAGATGGCTGCTGAAACTTTTGGCTGAAGTTTTTTGTAATATCCTGTAACTTCTGGCCACTTCTGTAACGACCTTTATTTTTGCTGTACAAACCATATTGCTCTGGAATGGGTCATTTGAATCAGCCTCTAAAGTCCTATCTAATGAACTTCTGTTGGAACTCATCTATAATAAAACAACTACTGAATGAAAAATGACATAACTGCCCTTGAAGCAGCAGAAAGAATTGTTCCATGGAAATCTCCTAAACATGGCTTAGATAATTTAGTTCCAGTGCTGTGAACTGGAATGCTTTTTGCTGTCAGTTATTCATAATTGACTCACATAATAGAAGTCCAACGTTCACATTTATGTTGTAAGAAATAGCTATTTTTTTCCTAATAACTCTGTGTTTGAGGGGTTTTAATTAGCAGAAACTAACAACAATAGAACATCATCATCTGAGCATCTCTCAGGAAAAGGTAATTAATCCTAGTGTCATTGCCACACAGTCAAATGGATCTTTCCACGTTGCTGTTATGCACTAATAAATTATGCCTACTAATAACAGTGGTTATTTATGAATAGATACAAGAAATACAGGCAATTTAAGGAAAAGAGTAATGAAAATCTTCGAGCCTTAGAACTGAGCTGTATTTATGCATGTTACATAAAAACAGAAAGTGTGTTTCATAGAATGGCCTGGTTTGAAGAGAACCACAATGATCATCCAGTTTCAACCTCTTGCTATGTGCAGGGTCACCAACCAGCAGACCAGGCTGCCCAGAGCCACATCCAGCCTGGCCTTGAATGCCTCCAGGGATGGGGCATCCACAACCTCCTTTGGTTTATACATGTATATATTGTTTTATTGTTATATCTATATATATGTCACTGACAGTACACATGTAAGTATGCCTCCTGCACCATGGGTCTAATTAGAAGCAAAGTCATCCACAATAGACAGAGGATTGAATTAGATTCCTATTCACAGTTGTAATTATTGTTGGTGAACTCCAGTGGACCTGATGAGTTACAGGAGGGAATTCACAGTGGTTTATATGGTGAGCTGTTCACTCCCTTGCTTGGGTGGAAGTGGTTTTTCTTCCCATGACTGTTGATGCATGGAGTGGCCTTGGCAGGAGGAGATGTATGTAAGCAAGTGGGCTGTGTTGACAGTTGGACTAGATGATCTTAAAGGTCTTTTCCAAGCTCTATGAGTCTTTGCCTGGAATTAGTTAGGAGGGCAGAAACTGTTCAACTACTGCTGTGTGCATACACCCATAAAGCAAACAGCATGGCTATAATAGAGGAGAAAAATCTGACCTCCTGTGTGTGCTGCCTTCTGCTAATATTCACTACCAGACATTAGTGGGACTGTCAGTAAGTTTGAACAGTAGTTCTGTTCACAAAATCAGAGCACATGGAGCTTGAAGGTCCCTCTATAAAAATTATAGACAGAATCTGTTTATGAGATCCTTTTGTGAATATGGAGGTCGATTATTGCATGGAAGGAAAGGGCAGTTAACAGTTTGGCAGGATTTCCTTTCAGACCACGTTCTTCTTGACCAGCTGAAACATTACAAACCATTATTTTCTGATGTCTTAAGAGTGAAAATCAACCTTTTTAAAGATTAACAATAAAACAGCCAATTGGATGGTTTATAGCAGACTACTGTATCCTCTCCAAATAGAAATGTAATTACTCAAAACTGGGAAGCGTGTACATCCATCTAGGATCCCACTTAAATAATTTTCTTTCTGTATGGTAAGTGAAATGAAGTGTAAGATTACTTTTTAATGACTTCATTTACTGCTTTTCAAAGTCTCGGGACTTTGGAATTTGTAAGAAGACCTATTTTATCTCCCTTTGGAAAGACTCAAGTCATAAATACTGTGGGCTTTATGTATTTGTATGCTACCATAGTGATTAAATGTTAGTGTTTTACTTTGCACCTGTTGCCAGCGTGCACATCTGGCACTGCAAAAGTGTTAAGCAGCCTTTGCAGTCACTACCTGACATAAATAAATGACTGAATCTGCTCCTCTAGAAGCCCCAGCACCTACTCTCAACCCCATTCCCCACCTGTGCTAATAATTACATCACCCAAATTGCTGCTAAATAGTGAGTGTACCAGATGCAGCCTGCAGGTCTGTAGAACCAGATTGTGAAGCTATGGGGAGCTCGACTTTTGCCCCTGGCATAGCATTATCATTGTGAAAGGCAGTAGTAATTGAGATGAACCACTTCAATATTCACTGTGCATTTTGGCCTTCTATCTGATTTCTCTGGCCTTGTGTCAGTATCTTGGGAATGAGTCTGGAATACAATGTTAACATAGGAATGGAGGAAAATGTAATTCTCATTTATGTTGTGAATAAGGGCATTATTTACAGAGTTAGCAGGTAATTCTTGCTTGCAAACTTTGTGAGTTGTTAATTCACACAAATTGCAAAATAAGCAGATAGAGTGAAAATCCTGTGAGGTGCTGATTGTCTTCGTGGCCCTTCTCCAGACCTGCTCCAACAGCCTCTCATCTTCCTTGTGCTGGGGACCCAGGTTTGGATGCAGTCCTTCTGATGGGCCTCACAAGGACAGAGATGGCTGGCTTGTTACTGGAGCAGTAATGCGAGGGGTGAGAAGCTGGTGGGCCACATTCCCTTGCTGGCTGCATCCTTTAGTCTGCATGTAACCAGAAGCCTTCTCTGCCAGTGCTGATGTTGTTCTGCCTGCATGAGTGGCAGTCATGCCTGCCCTCAGACTTTCTGCTGCCCAAGACTGGGGCATAAGGGGATGCAGTGCCTCCGTTCTGCCCCCATCTGTACCCACAAGCTGTACTGGGCCAGCAGGAGCTCTCCTTTACACCTTGCCCTTTCTCTGGAGGTATATGGCCACTGGATGCTTAACACAGGGCCTTTGCAGGAACTATTGCCAGGCAGCTGCTCTTAACTTCAGGCAGTGAAAGCTATATCCAGGGAAAACAAAATAATCATGCTTCTGTGTACTTTCCTGCCTTCATTTCCTGGCCTCTTTGAATTGCTTGTGGGCTTAGGACAGAGTCCTCATAAAAGTCCTGATTTTTTTCCTTCAATTTATCTTTTTCACTTATGGATTGCTATCATCATCCTTTCTGTTCCAGCTGTACTTTCAGATCACCCACTGCTTCTTTGATGGCCTTTCTGATAGGACCAGTGTCTCAGTTTGTCCATGTTTTAGTTAAGGACTATGTGTGTCCAGTGCCACAATTTTGTAGTGTCTACTTCTGCTTTGGAAAGAAATTCAAAACACTTCCCAGAAGATTGAAGAGAAACTGTGTATGCAGTGTGGCTGAAGCATGGAGGGGACTCTAAGAATCTTAACCCTTTGGACAGCCCACTGGTAGCAAAGCATTGTATTCCTAGACCAGTTATGGCATCACACATGCATTGCAAGTTTTGCAAGAACTCTACCTTGGATGTGCATGGATCACCTTTGGAACTACCTTACAGTAGTGAAATATGATCATATTTCAAGTTCATTAAAAAAAAAAAAAAAAGCTACCACATATCCAGCAAAAACATCTGCAAACCTGAGGAAAATAGATTCTAGGTATTTTTTTGTGTGTGTGCATCAGTTTTGTAAGTATTTTTTAATGTATAATAAATGGAGACAAAAAAAAATCAACACATGTAATTCAAATTTAATTTTGAGTATATGAATTTTCTTATGTGGAGATATATAAATTTGTGGGGTTTTTTTCTCTTTTTTTTAAGAGTGAAAGTCCTGCAGGAATATCAAGGCAGCCTTCAACAAAAGGATCAAGGCAGCGCTCCAAACCCAGAGGAGAAGGTAATTTTTTTCTATTAAATATGCTGGAGGGTTGATATCCTGGAACAGAATAAAATCCCAAATATCCTTGCTTATTATTTTGAGTGCTTGTTTTTTACCCAGTTTGCATTTCTGAATCCAGTGGGCTGTTGTTTTGCATAGATTTGGTACATGGAGGGTAGTACTTAATTCAGTTTGGTCTCATGCTTCATGCAGAATTGCAGATGTAAATTCAACCTTCTCATGATAACTACAGTTTTCTCTCTGAATGGACTTTGTGATTGGTCTAAAACTATTTCCTTGTCTATTAGTTTCACAGAAACTGTTTCTTTGCTCCATAATCTGGCAAAATTAGACACAAATGACTTCAAAAACTTTGAGAGACTTAGCTTTTGTCTCATTTCTGTTACTGAGGGTAAGTAGATAGTATATCTCAAATGATTAAATGTTGCATGTTACTGTGCAGAAAGGAACATGTGAAGGTTCCTTAAATACTTTGAACAGAACAATATTCAGCACAGTGTTTTAGTTTAAATAAGATTCAAGATGAGGTGTTTAAGATAGCTTTAGTAAGATTAAAGACATTTATGATGCAAGATATGTTTTCCTGTAGGTATTAATTATACAAACGTGAACCCTGAGATATTTAACTTCATCACTTATTAATATTTGGGAAGTGTGTACTTCCTAGATTTATCTTCTCAATATTTTTAATCCTTTCTCAAGGATCTGAAGGCTTTGGGTATTGGATTTCTTTAGAAATTCTGGGATTATAAATGAAAAGATTACGTTTGTCATAAAAAAGATGGAGAAAAAGAGCCATGTTCTGTGGTGCTGACTGATTAATGCTCGGTGCAACAAGAAATTTCCCTGGGTATTTATTTGGTAAGCAATACATTAAACAGTACACATTTGTGTTCAACTTTCTGGTTTTTTTTTAAATCAAAAAGATGGTTGGTTAAATTTGAGACTAGCAAAACCTTTTAAAATGATTTACATAACTTGAGACACTTGTCGGAGTCCAGGTGGAACCTGGAGAGCAGATGAAAATGAGTTGTTCACCAAAACTCCTGGCTTGTAGCCCCTTTGATTAGAGGGTTTTGAAACAACTCTGTGTGTTTGTAGGTCTTTGGCTTCCAACAGTGTCATCACAGCTGTGGTCAACTGTATGTGGTCAAGAGTCAGTCGATGCCTAGCTGTGTGACCTGCTGCAGGGAGCCTGCTTTAGCAGAGGGGTTGGACTTGATGGTCCCTTCCAACCCCTACAGTTCTGTGATTCTGTATTGCACCTGCACTTATGTCAGGTTGGGACCTTGTGGCTTGAATCTGAGCAGAGAAGGTTCTCTAGATATCATCAGCACTGAATCTGTATCCCAGATCATCTTCCTGAGTAGCCTAGCCAGATATAATGAGCCAAACTCTGTGGCATTTCTGCTGGGAGCACTGAGGAAGGAAGGCCAGGTATTTATTTGTTACCCTGAATTATCAGCAGGAAATGAGAAGCTGTAAGAGGCCCATCTTGTACCCACCCAAGAGTTGCCCCTGATGAAATTGTGGCCATCACCTCTGTCTGGTGTACAGTGCTGCAGCCTCTGCTCCCAGGTAACAGTGATAGGACAAGAGGTAATGGCTTTAAGGTGCTCCAGGAGAGGTTCAGGTTGGATATTAAGAAAAAGTGACTCTCAGAAAGAATTATAATGCTTTGGAACAGGCTGCCTGGGGAACTGGAGTCACTATCTCTGGAGGTGTTTCAGAACAGTGGAGATGTGGCATTGAGGGATGTGGGCATGGTGGGGTGGGCTGGGGTTGGACTTGGGGATATTAGAGATCTTTTCCAGGGGATTGATTTTATAATTGTATGATATAAACAACACCTTTATTTTGGAGCTTAAGTCACGTTAGTTCTTATTGAAAATTTTACATCACATCTCATTTACTTATAGGCTGTGAGGTTTTATTAATTTTGTTGCTGAAAAATATAATCTAGATTCCATTAAATGGAGCTTTATTTTACTTCGTAGTGATCAACAGCTGATCCTACCACTTTATTTAGAAATTTTATTTTCAAAAAATGAATTTGAATACTTGCTCTATAGCCTGGACAGGTCCTAAACTACAGTGACCAGACATGGCATGCTTTATAGGATCATCCAATCTTTAAAATCAGCATCCATTATTCTGATAAATATGTTTTACCTTTTATCCAGTGCTTTGGCTTCAAATTCAGTATTTTAAAATACTCCTTTCATGATGCAGCAGGCCAGTCCACTCAAGTTTACCTATGTTACACCCTTTTTTTTTTCCTAATGTGAGAGAGTTACAGTAAGTCAGTAAGGCTCCTACGTGCTCTAAGATGGAATCCTGAGGGTAGTAAAACCTTCTGAAGGTGTACTGATGGCTGCAGTATGTTGTTGTCTGCACCAACTGATGATGATGTTCAGACCTTTCTGTATTTTCTAACATTAAATGGAGACAAATAAATGTGCAGCAGTGGAACAGAAAGGAGTTTTGTGTCATGGCTGGTGAGTGCAAATTCAGCTATTATGGAAACAAAACTAAAGTGGTAAATGAAGGAGTAGTTCAGCAATTACAGATATGTTTTCTCTCCTGGTAATGAAACCAAGTTATAACAGCATTTGCTCACTTCTGGATATTAAAAACAAATTTATAGTGGTATTGAAGCAAAGGTGTTTTATTTTTCTATAGTTATTATTACTCACACCATAATTACTTTCATAGTTCCAACATTCCTTTCAGCAAAACCAGTTTCACATAGTAGAGGATTTTTTCTAATTTAGAAGTTGATCTGTAAACTGAATGTATTTTTTTAAACTTACAGTTGCTTTGAAAATAATTAACCCTTCTTTTGTGGAGGTGATGCACTGTGTGTGTGTGTTCACACAAATGTGTGTGTGTTGGAAGAAAACTGCCCACAAACTTGCACCTGAATATTAAAAGCTGGTTCTATAATAAGGATTAATGTTGCAGAAGAGAAAATGAGGTGAAAACCAGCATAATTTATTGCAAACCCAGTTTCTGAATGGGGTGGAAAAGCTCTTGGTTTGCAATCCATAACACATACACTGGTTTCTCAGGGATGTTGTGTTGTACATGCAGGAGGGAAGCAATCTGGGACTCCTTGTTGAGACAGTAAAAAGAATTAATTTGGAGAATAACACATTGGCAGGCTGTGAAGTGGTTGAGTGCAACTCTTTTTGAGTGCAACCATCCAACCAGTTCCTTACCCACTGAGTGCTCCATTCACCAAATCCAGGTCTTGCTGAATTAAAGACAAGGATTTTGTGTGGGGTAGCATCAAACGCTTTGCATAAGTCCACACAGAGTTGACCTCTACAGTAAGAGCCAGGAAAAGGAAAGCAATGCTTGCTATGTCAGTCTAATCTAATTGTCTGGATAATTGGAAACTGTCAAAAACTAATGTATGAATTTCCCTGGGAAATGCCATTAGTCATCTGTCTAGCCCAATCTCTATCTCTGATAGGCAGTACCCATACTGTTGGTAGCTGTTTTTCTCTGGTGGAGTATCTTGAGCAGTGGATGACCTAGTAATCAGAATTATGTTATTAAATTTGATAGGATTATGTCATTAAATTCTATAAATGAAACCTTTCCTTTATGATGGAGTGAAACACTTCACTTTCTACTGTTGGTATGGTTTTTCAGCAAAGCTCCAGACCTTGTGGGTACCTTGTAGCACAGCTGTATAGATTGGTGATGAACTTTTTAAATGCCTTTTTAAAAATTTTATTAAGTAGCTCTTTATCCTGGCTTTTGTCAGCAATGGTAAATGAAAGGAGAGGGCTACTGTGTTAAAATCTTCAAAGCTAACAGAACTCAACTATAATTCCATGAGTGGGCATGGTGGTGATGGCTTACTATTGGTCTTTATGGTGTTGGAGGTCTATTCCAACCTTGACAATTCTAAGATTCTAACATTGCTGCTGCAGTGGACTGGGTAACTTTATGGATGCTCCTGATGGCATAGGTGGATGGGGAGATCCCCTGCTGGTGGTCCTGAAAGCTGCAGCTTTATGCTGCATGCAATGATTTCATCTCTTGTTTTGCAAGCATTGGACACTTGAATCTGTAGTGTTAGTCAGGTTTATATCTGCTAAATCTTTTCCTGAGCATTCCAAACTGCTGATTTGTTGTGATGGTGGAAATTTGGTAGCCAGAAGATAGGAAACCCGTGGATCTGTTCTTTACATTTATATTAAAGTCACTCAATTTGCAGTATTCAAATTTTTGATTCAGTTCTTGGTCAGTATTTTCAGGACCTTTTTTTCTATGTCTGCAGATATCTTCCATATATCTTTCTGTGTCTTCCTATTTCTGCTCCTGCTGTATTTTGAGGAATGTAAAACCTGAACACATTGCAAGTGAGGTTAAGGCTGTGTATGTGTGTGCTTTTTACATGGCAAAACCAACATGATGTATAACCTGACAAACTGTAAAAGTAGGATTGGGCGTTTTTTTGTTTGGTTTGTTGGTTTGTTCTTAATGCTCAGTTTTGTTTTCAGGAATTATATACAAATGGTGCTGAATTGTTCCTCCTTTGTCTCTCTTTGCCCTCGATATCATAGAATTTAGGAATCAGGAGTGTACTTCAAAACCTCAGCTTTCTTCTTCCAGTGTTCAAGTCGTGGGGTCCATGTACTGAAAATGAGCTTTTCTTACTTGAAACTTTAATGGCTTTAGTATGAAATGCTTTTACAGGAAAACCCTTCCCTTTTGGAACAAACCAAAGTGCATTCCAAGTAGCACATAAACAACATTGTGTTGTTTAGTAATTACATAGGCTTTATTTGTTAAATATTGTTTTACTAGCTATGAGGCTTATAAATAATATAATATTATTATTATAAATAATATCTTGAACTCACTTCTGAATTGAAGAAATTGCCTTAGTTTGCAGTAATATAAGGAGTTCAATCAGTGATCTTTTAAAAAGTATTTGTGAACTTTATATGTTATTTGTTTGCACTCAAGATGGTTTATCAATCTAAGGTAGCTCTGAAAGATATATGAAGTGTAACAGGTATTTAGCGTGGATTTTTTTTTAATTTAAAATTGTAACTGTATCATTTAATTATAAACTTCTGTTATAGGAACGGTAGAAATGAAGAGTGTGGCAGATGGGATTTCAGAGGACAGTGCTGCTAAACTGCAGGAGAAAGCTGAACCAGGACTTGTAGTAAAACAGAAAGGTAGGTGGAATAAGAGCTTGTCTGCCTTGGAAAGGCTAACTTGAATGCCATGCAGTCAGCCTTGAATCCATGCAGTTGCTTAAAGGTAAGGAATGATAAAGGTAAGGAATTCTTGCATAAAGGTAAGGAAGGAGAGAAGAGTACAAGTTTTCAGTGGGCTATGCTTAAACTGTCCCAGGGAAAATTCTCCTGAATCCCTTGGTGACTTGTTCTGTGTAACTGCATGTTGCCTTTTTGTGCAAGTGTTTGGAAGTGTCACTTAGTGTTTGTGTTTTGGAGGAATTTTGAGGCAGATTCCATCCGTGCTTTCTTATTTCTCCATTAAAAAAAAAGTTGTATGTGGCTCCCTAGACATGCATTGTTAATGAGATATTTGTATTCAGATACAGCTTACGTGGCATAAGAGGAGCAAAATGTAGGAAGAAGAACTGAGAGTGAAGCAAAAGACTGTGGTTTTATTCTCTCCAGATCCAGATGCATGAACAAGTTAGGGGAATTGATGCCACTGTCTTAGTTTCAGCTGGGACAGTTTCCTTCAAGAGTGCCTGGTATGATGATGTGTTTTGGTTCTAGGAGAAAAACAGTGCTGATAACACACTGATGTTTATAGTTAAGCATGTTATACAGAGCCAAGGCCATTTGCAGCAAAGGGTCCAAGGAGCTGGGAGGGAAAAGAATTAGGACAGGTGACTTAAACTGGCCAAAGAGATATTCCAGGCCACATGACATCATGCAGAATGAGTTTGAAGGGGATGAGAGTTCATCTGGTTCTCTTCCCCTGCTTGTGGGCTACTGGGGCATCAGTTGAGGGTGGTGAGCAATTGCTTGTGCATCATTTGTGATATACATTCACATATATATACAAGAACTATTATCCTTTTCCTTTATCTTAATAAATAGTTTTATCTCAACCCATGAGTTGTACTTTTGGGGAATGAGACTTTGTGGTGCTGGGCTACCTGCCAGGTTAAACCACAACAGTCAATCCAGTGACCAGTGTGGGGCTTGAAGGCCTAGGTAACAGCAGATCTGACCAGACTGTGTTAACACAGGGTGTTGGAATAGTTTGGTAATTGCTGGTCATGATGTTGATTTATCCCTATTTATGGAGCCCTTTCTGAGTCTTCTCATGGAACTATATTCCTTCTTTCCCTAAAGATCAAGAGCTAGTTACAGTAGCTCTTGAGAACTTTGAATATCCCTGGGGTGTTCATAGCTCCTATTGCTGTGTCTTGAATGTATTTCAGGTTATGTTTAAACAGTTATTTCAGCACATCACTCATAGATCTGCCCCAAGGTGGGATAGTTGAGGGGCACCTGTGGCAATATCATACCAATTGGGACTCCTCATATCATAGAATGGTTACAGTGATTGCCATGTGTGTGGGATATCAAAGGCTGTTTCCCACTCCACCCTCATAGCTGTGTCAGTCCAAGGAAATGTAGACAGTCAGCCAATATATTTGTGTGACCTTACACAACTGGGAGAAATTCCACCCTAATGCCTTTAGCACTCAAGTGTGAATTCTGGAAACAGTCTCTTGTGTTTGTCTCTGCTCTCCTGGCATTGGCAGTAGTTTTGAGCAAGAAGCTGCTGGTAGTTCTTGGTGTGTTTTTCATGTCTCATTTGGTCAGATTATTTTTAAGGAATTCATGTGACTTTTCTGAAAAAACAATGTGTTTACTATTTCCAGATGAATTTGCCAATGACTTTGTAGTGACAGAAGACCAGCACTGAATATACCAGGGACAGCTAAAAACTTCTGTTAGAAATAAAACAGTGCTTTTTAATAAATAAAGCACTTCTGCAATTTAGTGAGTTTTTTTTTTCTCTTATGCTATATACTAAAGATTAAAAAAAAAAAAGAACTGTAGCAAAATGTAATTTGGTTGTGTTTGAGTAGACTTTGTTCAGGTAGTTTTTAGTTAAAAGAATACCAAAAAACAATCTATGAAAGTGCTTTGTAATTCAGGTTAAGTGCTTTCCAAAGGGGAGAGAAACCCAACGACATAAAGTGGTCATAAACTGTTACCTTTTTTTAACTTGAAAATAAGCAGGTCCTATGGGGAACTTCTTGCAATATGTTACAGGTAGTTATTGCAATAGCCAATTCAATAAAACGTATTCCATTTTCTTAATGCCTGCACATGACATTTTTTCCCTCCCATTACTTGTATTTGTGGGTTCTGCTCATATTAAAAGTTAAAGCGATCTACAAAACCTTTCCTACAACAGCAGGTAATTGGGGCAGTGATGAACAGTGAGGGTGGAATTCTCCTTTCTATCTTGTAAGCAACACGTGTGATAGATGTCAAGATGCAGTGGGAGCAAGAAATCAGCTGAGACCTTGGATATATAAAGCTTATAGAGTTGTATTTAGTTTGTCATACAACGCATTTCATTAACACATTAAAGTATAGTGCTGATAAGGCTTGAAATACTGTTGTAAAGAATTAGATTTGCATTGCCAACATGACAGGTATGACACTATTGCACTTTATTTCATTGAATAGAAGAAGAAGCAGAGAACCTTGATCCTGAAAAGCCTGCAGTATCTGAAAACGGTGAAGTACCCAATGATCTTCCACCTCAGGCTATCCAAAGGTTTGTTCCTGTTCTTTATTCTGTCTGACTGAAGCACCAATGGTGTCTGGAGGTAATACAGTTGTAGTGGAAATGCTGAGTTATGGCCTGAAGCAGTGATTGAGCACCCGATGGAAGGCAGGGCCAACCCAGAGGAGCTCAGGTGCATGCAATGTACCCGAGTGACTGGAAGGGGTGAAGCCAGGATCCACCCCTTCCCAGACCTCATTTGAGAGTTGGCAGTGGAGGTGAGGGCATCTCTTGCTGGAGATCCCAGTGTGTTTGAGGCCTTTCAAAGCAGCTCTTTTCCTTCATTTTTGCATGTGGCTGCTGTGCTTGTGTTTGTTCTCATTTGCTGCAGCCAAAGACTTTGCCACCCTGTTATTATCACAGTACTTTCCATCCCATTATAGCATTACAACTGTCAATTTGAAAATAGCAAGGGAACATGGAGTAGTTTGTGCTTGTGGCTCACAATAATGATTATTATCCCATGTATGATTCATTTTATTTGTTTTCCTTCTATGAAGAAAACTTTGTGTCCTGGATGTACATCCTTAATCCAAAGAGTGCTTTGATGTAATCTTACTAAATTAAGAGTGATCTGTGAGGAGTCTCTTGAGTCTATTGCATCACAAGCACTTCAGAAGTATGGTGTTATGGGTGAGGTGAACTTGCCTTTCAAATCCCAGTTTACTTTTTCTTTGCCCAGTAAATGGCTACTGTAAATTTATCACTTATGGAAATATTTTTTTTTTTCCTTTTGCTGTATTCAGATTATTTTTTAGTGAGCCAAACTAAGAGGTGGTTTTACCCAAAATGATATTAGTTTTGCTGAAGGTCATCACACTTGCTAGGTTTTCCCAGACTCCTAGTAGGACAGAAGGTATTGCAATATAGGACTGTACGCTGGGGATGATTCATTGGTTTTATGCGTTGGCAAAGTTATTTGATTCATCTGGATATGCACGTCTGCTCCTTTGGGGGATGTGTGAGCTTCCTTTTACAATATAGGTGAGAAGTCTTTTTTTCTTGCAGACGTATTCCCCGTCCTAGCAGTGCAAGACCAGCACCACCCCGAATAGTAAAACGCCAAGAGAGCACGGAGGCTTTGCTTCCAGAAAGGTGAGGAGTGTGGGGAGATGCAGAAAAGATGTTGTTAGCTCTTATGCCACAGTATTTTAAGATTTTATGTGCACCCTGTGCCAGTGGATAGCATCGGGAGGGATCACCCTACTGCTCATTGATTCGGGCAGGAAAACTTGAGCCTTTCTGCAAATCCAGTGTGTTACTTAGAAGTTACAGTTAGTGGCCACATCAGGAAGTTCAAAGGTAGATGCAACTTAATTTTTTTTGCCATTGGGAACTTTGAAACAGATAAGCCTAGAACATTAATCTTAACTACCAGAAGAAGAGATCTGTAAGGCATGCAGTGTATCTTGTGCTCAAAAAAGGCTGAAATAGCCCTGTGAATTTATGGCCAAAATGTCTTGGAGGTGATGTCAAATAAGTGCCAAGCACTAAAGCAGTGTATTCAGAAGTAATTGCAATGAAGGAGTTAGGTGTTCTGCTTTGTTTTATGGAAGGAGGTGATGGAATGGATCTGAATGGGATTGGACCTAAAAACCTAATAGGTTTTCACCTTTGTTTTATCTCTTTCAGGAATGGTAGTGGTAAAGCAGTCTCAAATGTGATCATAGACCAGCATGCTTCTGATGATGATGATGACCAGTTTGTGGTGGAGGCAGCCTTGCCCGTGCCTGAAATGCCAGAGCTGGAAATGGTCTGTTAATGTTACAAGTTATAGAACCTTTTCCCACCCTTTGTAACTTTCTTGTTTAAGTAGCTTCTAGCTGGTTGTGTTGTTGAATAGTTTTATATCATAGCAGTGCCAAATTTTTGCAACTAAAGCTCTCTCCCTGCACGTGTAGGAGCCAGAAGTGGATCTGGAGGAGGATGAAAAGCATGGTATGTTTGCTTTTGTATATATTTGTATGCATATACGTATAGAATAAAGCCACACATTTAAACCAAGTGCCAAGCACTTAAAATGAGGAATACAGCAGCAAAATATCTTGTGAGGGAGCAGAACCTTGCAACTTTGCAAGAAAAAGGCAAATATTTCTCAAATGTAGTCTTGTATAGTTGAGCAGTGGGATTTACAGCTGATGTCAAATACATATCTTCTGTATGTCTCTCTGAAATAGGTGAAGGGGTTGGCTGGTCAAGGCAAGTTATGGAAAAACTTCTAGGCAAACTGATGGTCTGGTTCTTAGCAATGTTTCTGCTTACTTGTGACCTCAGATATCTGATTCAGGTCCTTCAGTCCATTATGGCCACATTGCATGTTATTTAGGCAGGCTTAGTTCTCTTAGTAGTTCAAGAAACTACTAACAAATTACTATCTGTGTATACACACGTGCATGTGTATGGAGATAAGACACTGGAAAAATAAAGTTAAAATATTATGTGTCTCAGTACTTGAAATATAATGGAACACTGTTCATGTTGGTTTTGATGTTATTGCCTTGAATGTTTAGAATAATATTTTTGTAACAACAGTGCTGAGAAATATCCTCATTTTCTCCAGGTGGACTTGTAAAAAGAATCCTAGAAACAAAAAAGGATTATGAAGCATCACAAAAATCATCAAAGACGACAGAGAAGGTAAGATGGAATTGGCCTGCAAGAAATTATGACTATTAAATATTGTAATTATGACCTTTTTTTCTCCTTTGTTTTTTTTTTCCATTTTTTGATCAAACTCCTCCTTTGTATGTTATACTTACTGTTTACCTGCATTAGTCCTTCAGTCCTCTATGTTCTCTATGTTGTGCTTTCTTTCTTGACTTGTGCTTTTAGTTTTATACAGCATTTAGTAGTCTTCTTTAGCCTGTTTGTTTTCCAGAACAGTTTGATTTCAGCCTTGCCATAGATGCAATAGGACACACTCTACATTTATGTGGCTACGTAATTATTGTTTCAATCTTAATTGTCCTCTGGTCCTATCAACCATCAGTCATTATCATTACCTATTAAAAAGGAGAGATTTCTGGTGCAGTTAACCATGTACAGTAAGTATTTCCATATCACCAGATGTTACTTTAGTAAAATCTAACATACTTAAGCTTTCTAGAGTGAATCGAGGAAGTGATTTTATGTAATTTCCCCAGCCAGAAATTGGGATAGGGAAATAGGAGGGAGGTAGGTCTAGAGGGGTTCTAGGAGCAATCACAAACCAAAAGCAGAATGCTGAAGATGTTGAAGCACACTGATATTCATGTATTCCTTCCATAACTGGACAGCTCTTGCTCTTTTAGCCTTACACAGCTCGTGTTGCAAGAAGGCACAAAAGGCAGAACATTTCAGATTGACTTTTTTGATTCATTGGCCCTTTGGGAACATTTTAGATAAGGAATGCAGTTCAGATTGCTTTTACAAAAATACAAACAGGTACATAGCATTTTGGAGAGGCAGCTGCTTTTCATGAGCTCTTAAATCTTCAGTTCTACTTGCATATCTCTTCTTACATTTATTCAGTATTAGTGATAGATGTGGTGTGGCATTCTGCACTTTTATTAGGTGCTGCAACTCAGATCTTAAGAACTAAGCTTTTAACAAAACTCTTTCAAATACCTCTCTGAAACTGGGAGAAACTTTTCAAGCCTAGACCACTTTTTGGCCTCCTGTTAATTTAATGAATATAGTTCCTGGCAATGAGTAATGACATTGTGATAGGTTATGAGTAAAGTGCACAGCTGGAAAAAACAAATCCCTGAGGGACTAAAACTCATGATAGACAGTAGACTTTTTTTTTTTTTTAAGATTTTATCTAGAACTTGTATGCTTTCATAATCATTTCTGGCAATCTGCAGCAAAAATGACACAACTCCTTAGGATTGTGATTTTTGGGAGGGTGAAATCAACAAATCTCTTAAGCAGGGACACTCCCAAATGCTTTAGTGGTAGTGAGTTATGCTGTCACGCAGACCAGCCTTTTTGTTCCTTCCCCAACACGTGGAGGAAATGAGAAAGGTAGATCAAACCCATGGGGAAGCATCTTCCTATCTCAGGTTTGGGGTTGCCTGAGATCCAGGCCTGCTTGCCAGACCAAAATTCCTTTCATGTATTGCATGGGCTGAGATTAAAGAAGAAAAATAATTTTTAAAATGGGAAAGCTTTCATTTTCTGCTCATAATCCATTTTGAGTAGATACAGCTTTATCCAACTTGCTGAATTACAAACTATTTATTATAAAGGTGCACCTTATATTGCCTAAATGCTTTTGGCTATTTCTAATGAGTGTCTGATGTTGAATAAGTTCTGTCTTTATAGAGCTGTTTGGAGAAAGGGAGGATATAGAGATAATATTGCTCTGTTTATGCAGTAGCTCTTAAAGCTCATCACTGGAGTGTGTGTTGAGCTGGCATTTGTGAGAACAAGAGATACAGCTATTCCTGTTCCTAGTTTTATAACTAGGTGGTGCTGTTCAATCATCAATCTCCAGACTAAGTTTTGGGATTCCAGTAGCAGTTGAATTAGACTTTTTTTTTTTTTTCTGCCAGTACATAATTGTATTGCAGGCTATATTGTGCTGTATTGTGTCCTGTCAAGTGAGCACTTGGCACAGAAAGGAACAATGGAGAGCATTTACAAAACCTCATGGGTTTCATGTTCTGGAAGTTTCCTCTGGGACTTGTACTAAATTTTCCCTTTTTTTCTTTTTTCTCCCCTGAATGCATGTAGCTCACTAAATAAAACAATTCCCTTTTAACCCCTTAGATTTTTTTTTAAATGTACATCGGCCTATGTGTCTTTGTACAATCATCATTTAGTCCCACTGCCTATTTTCAGTCTCTAAAACACTCATTCTGTCCTTGTTTGCCTTTTGTTACTTCTTTTGAAGCACTGATCTGTGTTAGCAGCACTGATAATAGACAACTAATTCTGGAAAAACAAACCTGCTGACTTCCATCACGTGAAAATTTGCACGCAGCAGTAAGCTCCTGGAATATCATCTGTTCTCATATCCAAGCAGCTGGCTGCTGCTGCGTTTAGTTTCTTGCTGCTACTGCTTTTCAAATTAAATCACAGAATGGCCTGGGTTGAAAAGGACCACAATGCTCATCCAGTTCCAACCCCCTCCTATGTGCAGGGTCACCAACCCGCAGACCAGGCTGCCCAGAGCCACATCCATCCTGGCCTTGAATGCCTCCAGGGATGGGGCATCCACAGCCTCCTTGGGAAACATATTCCAGTGCCTCACCACCCTCTGTGTGAAAAACTTCCTCCTAATATGCAACCTAAACCTCCCTGTTTCAGTTTAAAATTGTTCCCTCTTGACCTATCACTATCCACCTTATAAGCTGAAGTTGTTGTGATCCAGAGAGGAGAAGCACAGTTTTCCTGACAGCAAAGGAAAAATCAGTGGAAAAGATGATTAAAAATGCTCAGAGTTGGTGACTGGGACTTGACAGATGTAACCCAGAAAACACGAGTTTGAGAGACTGCTGAATTCTTCTGACAGAAGACAGCGATAGGCACACCTCACATGAGACCCCAGACCAGCAGTTTGGGAAAGAACAGTTACTGGTCTGTGGGATCTCTTTGGGAAGATGCAGCAAAAGTAATTAAAAAGAAAGAAGAGTTTCAGGTGGTTTATTCCTGCCAAGTGCTCTCTGCTTGCAAGTGTAACCAAGTCCTGTTCTGTGGATGGGACTGTGAGAATGGGTCTGTGAGTGCTGGCCAGCATGTTGTGTTGAAATAGCTGTGGGTTTTGTGCCAGGTCTGGCTGTGCAGTCTGCTGGGAGCAGCATCAGTCTGAGACCTGACTGTTTCTCCCCAGCCTCTTACCTCTTTCATTTAATTGGTTTTCCATCAAACTCTCCAGAAGAAATATCTTCTACGTCAGCATGCAACATTATTCCAAAATGTGTTTTGCAATGTAGAGTAAAATGTGATTATTGTATTTTGGAGTAAGATAATTACAAGTCTGGTGAAAATTTGAAAGAATAATTCTTTGGGAAATTATACCTGAGGTTGATCTGTGTGTCTGTCAGTAAGAATGTTTGTTTGCCCTGGTTTTATTAAACTATTCAGTGCATATGAAATAAATGAAATATTTTCTCTGCTATATTCACTACTCTTTAAAGCCATGTCTTTCTGCCAGAAGATGAAGAGGGAAGAGGAGATATCTGTAATCTGAGCACTGGATCTTTTGGCTGATGCTTTACAACATCTAATGCAGCAATTAACTGATCGGTGGCTCTACCTGAATTACTGTGGATTAATCAATTAGAAATTAGCAGAATCTGGTGAAGTAATACTTAATGGAAACGTAGCACTCGTGGGCTCTTGGGGATGTTCCATACCTTTACTTGTAACTGCTGATTGCAGAAGAGTATTTGTTTGTGTTAAAAGCATTTGCCTGAAACCTTCATTTTGCTTTTTCAGAAGTTTTAATAAAGAAAAAGCCAAGAAAATCAAGAAAGACAGGGACTTTCATCATGTAGGTTTTGCATGTGCAGAAACTTAAAATAATATACACAATTTTCAGGTCAAACAAAAAGGTCAGTCTGGAAATACACAAGGTTTCTGCTGCCTTGATTAGCTGTGTTCAGCCTAACAAATTCCTAAAAAGACTTCCTAAATGTATTTGTTTACAGTCTAATCCTCTTATGTTAAACAGAGAAAGAAACAGATGGTACGTTTTGTATTCCACTTCATTTATTTGATGTGTGGAAAGTGTAGGCAGGTTATTAAATAGTTGAAGCAAGTGGGATCACAGAATTCCCATCTTTCCCAAATATAGTTCATAGGCTTTGGAGAAGAAACAGATTTGAGGTTTGTGCTAGTAACAAGTGATATTAAAATAGCTTAGCACCTGGATAATATTAACTTCAATCACAAGTGCTGTAAATCAAGTAGGTACTTCTAAGCTTAGAGCAAATACAATCAATGCTGATTCTGTTTGTTCAGAGTTCTTCAGGTCATTGGTTTTGCACATTAATCCACCAGCTGCATAGCACTGTGTCCACATCCAATCAATGCAAGCAGTAATGTGACTTGTTAACCATTTGTATTCGTATCTCCCATCATGTCAGTGTTTCAAAGGGGCTCACAGCTTCACAGCATCCTGCCTGTTCACAGAATCACAGAATGGCCAGGGTTGGAAGGGACCTCAAGGATCATGAATCTTCAACCTCCCATGCAGGGCCACCAACCTCCTCATTCAATACCAGACCAGGCTGCCCTGGGCCCCATCCAACCTGGCCTTGAACACCTCCAGAGATGGACAGGGCATCCACAGCCTCTCTGGGCAGCTGTTCCAGCACCTCACTGCTCTCTCTGTAAATATCTTTCCCCTGACATCCAACCTAAATCTTCCCTCTCTTAACTTAAAACCATTTCCTCTTGTCCTGCTGTTATCTACCCTTTCAAAGAGTTGACTCCCCTCCTGATTATAGGCTCCCTTTACGTACTGAAAGGCTGCAGTTAGGTCACATGTTGTAAGAAGTGCTGACAGTGAGATTTAATAGGAATTACCTGCACAAGGGCTTTTGTGTTTGTCTAACAGCTCTGGCTATGGTGATGTTATGTTAGCACAATGGTTATAGAGAAGATGTGCAGGGGGATGTTTGGTGCAAGCATGCAGTTCCTCAAAGAACTGTACCATGCAGTTTGCTGGTGGTCAGGTGTTGTTGGAGCTTGAACTGAGTAATTAATGTTTGAGTTTCCCTGCTTATTACCAGGAGGAAAAAAAAAAAAAAAAAAAAGTGGTCCTCCATTAATTGTCTTACAAGCAGTGAAGGTAGGAATGGAACTTTTGTCACTCTTGTGATATTCTTGGTAGAATGGCTGCTGTGCTGTGGCCTTTGCATAGTACACAAAATGTTCACTCCTGTGGATATAGTATAAATAAAAAAAAGAAAGCAGATGGATATGTTAAACAGAAAGTGTATGTAGTAGTGCAGTGAGACAGCTGTGCTTTCCATCCCTAGGAAAGGATGCTGTGCTGGCAGCTGTTGTAGGAGAGCTACAGGTGATGTTCATACATTTCAAGAAGGTTATCAGTGGATCTGGCCAAGACATTCTGCTGGGGCATAGACTGGTGTGAAAGCATTGGCTAACTCAAGGAACATGTGTTACAATTCATTTTGAATGGAAAAGGGGCTGCTGTTTCAACAAAAAAAAATACAGACCCACAGAGTGAGCAGAGAGGGAAAGCAGGGCAGGACTGGCACCCAGTATTTCAGATGAGTTGATACTGGAGTTGTCTCTTGGTGTGTGTGTGTGTGTGTGGTCAGACACATAGGATTCTGCTCAGCATGGTGAATAGCAAACTGACTTCTCTGCAGCAAGGCAAGCCAGCTCAAGGAGCTGAGGTGGGATGTTTACATACATCTGAAAATTCCATCCTATTTTTTGCATCTTCCAGCTCTGAAACAGGTCAGACACTGGTAAGTCTAATGGTACAGAACATGGTGTCTCTGCTGCCTTGGCCTGCTGCTGAACTCCATACCTGGCATAAGCAGAAAAAGCATCCTGTTCATTTGAAATGATTTAACGTTTACTGTTTTCCTCTCTGTTACTGTGGAGGACTTTCTTACAGTGATCCCTAGTGGATAGTTACCATATACTTAAAATGCAGGCTCTGTAAAAACCAGGAAAAGAAAACACCCTTTATGATCAAAAAATGTTTTGTACAGTAAAAAAGCCCACGCTGTTATTTTTGCATTGAATGTATCAAAATTACTTGTCCAAAATGAAGTTTCTGTCCTGTCCTAGCTGTAGTAAGAGGTAGAAGGGAAATGGTATAGCTCAATAAAACTGTGATTACTCGGGTCTGTTTCCATAATGGGACATAATACAATAGTTAAAAGGGGCTGTAGAAACTATTAACTGCTTGATGGATGCTTGTTGTAATTTGTTTCATATTTAAAAACTGTTAATTTAAAAAATGGAAACAAAGGAGAAGCTATATAAAAGTAATCAAATGCTGTTCCTGGAAGTGAATTTTTCAAGCAGGGTGGGTGGGGGAAAGTCATGCCACCTCTTTAACTCCATGGATGCCAGGCATTTCCCATGCAGGCATTTCTCTGCAGCATGGATGCTGGAAGTGAATGTCTTGTGAACGATCCACTTCATGGAGCTGTGCACACTGTAACATTTGTGCTAATTGCTTTGACGAGGGTAAATTCAACACAGGTCAAATTCTGGCGGGTTCTGGAACCCCGTTGATAATTTCCCCTTCATCGATTAAGGAGAAAATTTCTGCCTTCTTAATTTCTTAGGTCCCTGCATTCGAGTGCACGCTGTGTTCCGTTCAGGTTGAGGTAATGGGAAAGGCAGACTGTTTCCCAGGAATCCAAAATAAACATTTATCTTGGTGCCTTACGAAAAACATGAAGGAAAGGAAGCGTGTTGGGCCTACAGAAGTGATACAGTCTTTTTACACGGGGATAATTTATTGATTCTTGGGCTTTTGTGAAAGGAGAGTTCATTGAGGTGTATGACCTAATTAAATAGGCTGGAACAATTCTGATTCTGGCATTTTTCTTAAAGCTGAATATATCCTGTTACGTGTTTGTGCAGAATGAGCAAAGGTGGCATTCAGGACTCCAACCACCCACGTTGCTTGTTGTAATAAACCATCTGCCATAATTCTTAGTAATTTCAGGGTGACCTGTGCAGATTTTAACCCATAACTGTAACTATTAAACAGAACAGACAGCATGGGGTTTGGTTTTTTTTTTTCCCCTTTAACTGCCTTTAATCAGTGATATCTGGTGAAGCTTGAGTATGAAGCTTGAGTACTTCAGCTTTCTGTCAGCTGCACCAAGTGTAGTGTGAAAAGAAAGAAAGGATTCATCATTATCTGTCCCTCCTCAAGCTAATGGTGGTGTGCCAGGTGAGTTACTGTGCCCTCAGGTGAAGGGGAGGTTTTTGGGAGCTTGGAGTTTAAGTGCTCCTCCTTGAAAGGAGAACACACCAAAATACTTTTGTGTGTGTTCCTACATCACTTATGTTGTGTGGTTTTGTGTCTCAGAGTTGCAGAGTTTTCTAACCATCCTGTTGATGTGCATTCTAAAGACTGAGTAGTATTTAATAGACTTTTAGTGCTGGTGTATTTCGACGCAAGGAACAGGCAAAGGAAAGTGGGAAGGTTTGTTGCATGTAGGGTGGAAAACAAGGCAGCAGAACTTCTTCCTGGGAAGCTCTTGAATATCTTACAGCCCTGCCCTGCTGCTGAACTGAAGGTGTTTTGTTTTTTTTTTAATGGGCTTGGGTTGTTCCAGCTCCAGTTTTTTTTTACAGATAACCTCCAGGCTTGATGTGGAAAATAGGGTCCCATAGCCTAAGCCTTCTTTATGGCTTTGGGGAAACACGTGTAGCAAGAACTTGTCTGGAAAAAAAACAGTTACAATAGAAAGCGTGCAGTGTGTGAGGGTGCAGATCCATTCATATACTGTTACAAGGAAAGGAGGAAACAAAATATTTCCAGGAAAGAAAGTCTTACCAGTGTACACCATGCCCAAGGAAACGTGCCCTGTGATGTGTGCCTTCAGGGACAAAGCATAAGGGGAAAGGAGTCTGACAAAGCCAATTGGGATGCTGTTGGCATTGTGCTTAGAGGTTTGCTAAGGAAGAGACTGAAAGTATCCCCTCAGCCCTGGGTGGCTGTGCTCTGAAGGTGGGTGCTCACCAGCTCTCAGCATTAAATGAGTCAAGAATCAGCGCTTTCATCTGTGTGCTGTAAGGGACAGCAAGCACACGGATGGCTGTGGGAAGTGACAGAACAACGAGTTTTATGTAATGCAGCATAATGAAACACCTGCTTCTGTGAGAGAGGCACGGGTCGAGTGAGAAGGAATTAAGATGAGTGTTATTTTTAACAGCTTAGCCAGCACTCACAAATTGACTTAGGAAGCAAAGGCCACGAGTTCACCAGCAGTTGTCACTTCAGGCCAGTTCCTTATTAAACAACTTCAACATTATAAAATCACAGTAAACTCAGAAGCCCTGCAGTTTCCATGTGCCGTGTGTGTGGTAAAACGCAAGCATCAGACGCAAGTAAATCTCAGCCTTCAAATCTTTAGAAGTATTTTTCTAGAATAATATATATCTGAGTTCATCAGTAAGCAGAGGGCTGCTGAAATGTGTTTGGCACTGGTCCCTGCTGCCTCCAAACACAGCTGAACAAACAGCCTGCAGCTCACACAGGAAGGCAGGCAGTTGGGTAGGAGGGCAGTAAGGGACAGCATGGTAGGCATGGTGTCCTAGCAAGGCACACAGTGTCACCTCTGTGCTCATAGAGCTGCTAGGAACTGTGCTTTGAAGGTGGTTATCCTATGGTTGGGGGGAAAGAAAGACCTTTCTAGTTTTCTGGCACACGTTAGATGACTGAAATGACTTTGAGTAAACTTAATGTAAAGTTTCGTGTGTCTTAAAGAAAAACTCAGGTTGGGAATTAGACATTCAGGGCTCTTGGAAAGAAAGAAAAATCTGCGGGCTTCTCTTTAATGGCAGTTATTGTTTCCAGGAAGGCCTTTTCTGGAATAAGGTCATTAGGAAGTGTTAGTAATGTGGTCATTTGGCTCTGTTTATGGCATGGTTTTGCTCTTGGTGACTTTGCTGTTTTAGCATGCACTTTCCCTGTGTTAAACTTGCAGTAAGCTGGGAGGCTGCAGGAGGCTGAGCACAGGGTCTGCAGGCTGCACATGAGGGAAGTGTGCACAGGACCAGATGAGTTTTGAGCAGTGCAGTTGACTGAGGGCACACCTGCAGCTTGCGTGGTTTTACAAATACTGTTAACTTCAAGGTATGGAATAACTGCCATTTATTTTAGCTGTGCAGTGTGAAATGCTATGACTAGAGACAGCATTAGGAGCAGAGACTCTAGATACAGCCAGAGGTGAGAGAGAAGTATCTCAAAGGGAGTGATTTGGAGAACTGCACTAGAAGGTGGCGGTGGAGCATCCAGAGCAGCTCCCAGGCAGCAGCAGAATCCTATGATGAGCAGCTCTGATGGATGCTTTTGGTGCAGAGCATCATGAGAAGGGATGCTTCTGCTTCTCCAGCTTTTCAGAGACCATAATCATCTCCCTCTCAGTTCAGAGGCTATAATCATGTTCAAAGGAGTTGAACAGGTCCTTTTTTCAGTGCGGTGGTTTGGGACTTGCAGCAATATTGAGTAAACACCAATCCACAATGTCCTTGTGCCAGGCACTGGAGTGATGCAGGGACAGTCCAGCTGTGCCCCATAGAGTACACAGCTGAAGCATGCAGGGAGAGGATGGGTAGATGGATGTGTGATTTACAGGGTGGGCGTAGAATCATAGGATCATAGAATCATAGAATGGCTTGGGTTGCAAAGTACCACAATGCTTATCCAGTTCCAACCCCCTGCTGTGTGCAGGGTCGCCAACCAGCAGACCAGGCTGCCCAGAGCCACATCCAGCCTGGCCTTGAATGCCTGCAGGGATGGGGCATCCACAGCCTCCTTGGGCAACCTGTTCCAGTGCCTCACCACCCTCTGAGTGCAAAACTTATCCTAATATCCAACCTCCTGTCTCAGTTGGCAGCCGGTGCCAGCAGCAGGTTGATAACAAAAGTGATGTCATTATTATGTGAGATTGTGTTTAATGGTGCCACATTAAGCCTCTTTCAATATATAGAAACACATTGAAGTTAAACACAGCAGAACGAGGAGGAGGTCTCCCTCCAGTACTCCCTTCACACCCACTGCTCTGGGAAAGATCTTGATGAGAACATCAGGAAGATGAGGTCATTTATGGGATCAAATGCTATGTTTAATTTTGAGCGCTCCTGATCGGAAAAGCAAGTGAATATTGCCAAGGTTACTGTAGTTTTGTAGCAGTTCTCCTTAGCAGTGGTGGCTTGGATATGATACTCATTCTGCTCATCTGATTCTAAACTGATGCTGCATTCTTCTCCCTTTCATTTCAAACTGTGAACACTGTGTAAAGATTTCTCCTCTTAGCTAGCAGTGTCTAAAGCATTCTTCATTTGACACCTTGTGTACAACAAAAGTTTTTCCTCATCTTGATATTTTTCTCCTTTCTTCCAGGAGAAGCCTTTTGTATCAGAAGCAGCGAGGAAGAAAGAGAGGGACTTGGTAGCCAAAGAAGTGGAGAAGTTTCGGGACTCTATTCAGACTCTGTGCCGCAGTGCCTTTACGCTTGGCAGGATCATGGACTACGTTCAAGAAGACATGGATGCCATGAAGAACGAGTTGCAGATGTGGCGGCACGAGAACAGACAGCATGCAGAAGCTCTGCAGAAAGAGCAGAGGTGAGAGTGGTCAGGGAAAGTCTGGTTTATCTCTCGAGACAGATCTGTTTCTAGCAGAGGGGAGAGTTTCATTCACTACAAAATGCAAATTTAGCATTCTGCTGTGGTTTGGGGAATTTTCTTTGCAGTCAGAACTTTTTGAAGTGTTAAGATCTTTCCTGCTAATGTCATGTGATGTACATGGCAGCAGCTATGCACATGTTGAGTTGAGATGAGAAGGCTTAACGTCCTGCTTTTTTTTTTTCTTGTCACAAATACATGTGGAGCAATGGGGAGGAATAGGTTAGTAGGCCTGGTAGGTTCTGAGTTTCTAAATCACGAACTGCTTTCTTTGTGCCACTGAAATCTGTGTGTTCTGCAGCAATGTCAATAACAGCTGTTGTCTGTGCATGGTTTGAAATCAACATCAGAAAGCCAGGAGAATGAAGGTAATATGCCCAAGGAGGTCAAGCCAAGGAAGGGATGCTTCAGCCTTACTTGCTTCACTAGTATGTCTTTTTATTCTCCTTGCAAACAGAACTACCATCCCAATTCCACATAATGTGATCTTAAAAATGATCTCAGATACTGAAGATTAATTTTTATCTTCATGGATTCCAGTGTAGGTAACTTTGCTGCTCCATGAATTTAATTCCTGCAGAAGCAAGTATGTCACTGAGTGGTGTTTTTAGCTGAGTTTTATCTGGGTAGGTAGCAATGTGTTAATTGTTGGAAGTTTTACAGCTGCTGGCTTAGTGGGACTGGGGTAGGAATTAGGATTTGGGTTCACATATAAAGCCTAATGATGTTAATTCCTTGCACTTACATAGCACCTTCTTAAACTGTGGTTGGCCTTAGAATGCATTACCTCTGCAAAGAGAAAGGAAATGGCACTGGGCTTTATTTTACAGCTGGAGAAACTGAGGCACTGATCTGCTTGCCTTTGCCCAGCCAACTCGAACCAACCCTGGTGACAGGGAGCAAACCAGCATCACTGCAGCAGAGCCACTCAGCTCTCTTTCACTGCTGCAAAATATTACAGCACTTAGCAGGGGTTGCTGTGAGATCCTCATCAGATCAGTGTAGTGCTATGACTTGTCAGATCCTTCAGGGAAGAATTACACAATATCTGACATGAAGAAAGCAATGCTTCCCATATGTAATGGACTTTGGATGCATCTTTTTGTTTGTTTGTTTGTTTTTTGCTTCTGTGAAAGACAATTGAAGGATCCCATTAGGGAAATGCTAGAATTTCTAATGATATTTTTTGTGATTTTATCCCAATGGTGTAGAAAGGAGGAGAAAACTAAATAATTATGAGATGCAGACTTTAGCTGATGAGTCCTCACAGTGACTGGGTAATTCAGAATGACAACAGGCTAGTTCTGTCCATCAACTCCCTGGCTGCTAAGCATTATGGAAAGGGGCACACTGGTTTTAGAGCCAAACAGTCCCATTCCCTTCAGATATATCAGTGTGCTAGTGGTGTTATTAGCGTCCAATTCCTGTTTATTAAATTTCCTGTTATTGTGGGATTGCCTGCCCTTGCCAGCAGCTATTGAGGGGCCAGTTTTCTTGTACCTTACCTGTTAGATATCTACTTGCTGCAGCTTGGTGCTGCTGGCAGGCAGTGCTGTGCTGCTGGCTAATTGTAGGAAATAGCTGGTATCAGGCCATCAGCCCCCACAGCAATTGTATTTGTTCCTTGCAGTGTGCCTCTCTCCCCTTTAAATGCCTGTTGTGAGGCCTGGAGGGATGGCTGTGGCCATGTGCATTATGGTAAGATACAGGAGCCCCAGTAAAAAGTGGGTGTTGTTCTTATGCTCTGTCCTACACAATCAAGTCCCACCTTGTCCCTGAGCCAGGCACTTGCAGCTCTTGGCTGGTAAGTAAAAGACGTGCTTGACACACACTCATGATGGAGCAGAATAACTGCACAGCACAGAGATTTTAACAGAAAAGCTAGATTAGACAAGAGATTACTGTTTGCTGTTGAATTGTGGGGGATTTTTTCCTGAACAGTGTTCTTCTCTGTGGTGTTAGCTTTGCCTTTGTGCTTCTCCTCCTAAACTTTCTTTCAGGAAGGGTGAGCACAACTTAAATTCTATGCAAACTTTTAAGTATTGAATGTACATTCTTGGAGGCTTAAGTAACCTGAAGCAGCATAACGTTTCCAGTAACACAATACTTTGTGTCTCTTTCAGCATCACGGACAGTGCTGTAGAACCACTAAAAGCTGAACTGGCTGAGCTGGACCAGCTGATTGAAGACCAGCAAGACAAGATTCGTGCTGTTAAAGCTAATATTTTAAAGAATGAGGACAAAATCCGGAGGATGGTACTTAGCATAAACCTGTCTTCAAGAAGGTGAAGAAGGGAGGGAAAAAAAAAGCCTTGGGACTGATAGACTGATATTCCTACCAAATAAAAATTCCTACCAAATAGTGGAGAAAAGTAAAGAGATGCCTTGTTGGGATGTAAAGTGGCGAGAGACTGGGAGCCTAAGAGTTATATAAAATACCATTGATCTTTAGATGTTGATATTACTGTGGATAAAATTATGTCCATTTGAATGCTCAAGGTGCAGAGCTATTAAAATAACTTGTTTGTTTAAATGTGAATTGCTGTTACTCATTTGCCAGGTCTTCACTGCCCTCTTTCCCTCCATGGCCTGTTGAGCAATGTTTCTGAGTCAGTTCTCTATGCATCTCCTTCCTCCCTTCGTGTCCACCGAGGTTACTTTTCAACGTGAGCAGGTCAGGGGATTCCTGAATCTTGCAAAGTAAGCTACAAAAGAATGCCACAAGACCAAGAGGTAAAGCCTTGTGTCACTTGCAGTTCCTTGCATCGTTACGGAGATGATGTCATGTTTTCAGAGCTATCAGGAATCTTATTAGGGAGGACTGAAAATGCAATACAAGCATCACGGTGTAAGGGAGCAGAAGTACTTTATCTGCACAGGTGTTAATGCCATTTTTATTGCGTATGTTCATTTGGAAAGGATTAATTTAAGTACCTGTTTCCTCCCAAATGCATGTTCCTGCAACTTTTTGTACGTGAATAATAATTCCTCTGTTTTTTTTTATTTAACTGCAGATGTCTGTACTGTTTTCCTAATGACCTCTTGTTTGTAGTTTTTACTTATTCCTAAATCTGCAAAGTGTGTTAGCATAGACACAACTATATGACACTGCCCTGAGCACAGAATGCTTTAGTCCCCTGCAAGGCTGTTCTCTTAAGATTTTTACAGTGTGTGAGTACATCCACTCCCATGTTGTTTGGATTATGTATGAAGTGGCAGTGTCCTCTTTTTCCTTCTTTTGCTGTTTTTTTTTTTTTTTCTTTCTTATTTTTCCTGATATCTGGGCCTCAAAAAATCTACCAAAAGGATAACCACCAAATGATGTGAGTATTTAATACACAAATATGAACGTCTTAAAGGGTTTTACATGTTTGTTTAAATAACTTAGTGGGGAAGATTTTATTTTTCTTCCTGGGTAGTCACCTGTGGTTACACCTAGAGGTAGTCTGCCCCAGAACTTGGACTGTGAAAGGAATTCCGTGCTTTGTGGATGAAAAGTGACTCATTTTCTAAGCTCAAATTAATCAACAGCACATTGCACCTAGGAGTTGCATCCTAGCTTTGGTCACTAAGGGCAGGATGCTTTGCTGCATGATGTTTTGGTCAGATTGGAGAGCAAGCAGGGAACTGTGAGACAGTATGTGAAGTGTTTGATCCCTTCTGAACAGTACATAGCACTGTGCTCTGTGCTTTTGAATTGTCATCTCAACTTTTTATTTGGTGAGGCAGTATCTCTACAGGAAAGAAGGAGACAGACTCTTTAGCGGGGTCTGTGGTGATAGAACAAGGGGAAATGGTTTCAAAGAGAGGAGATTGAGGTTAGATATAACTGGAACAGATTGCCCAGTGTTGTGGTTGATGCTCCGTCCCTGGAGACTTTCAAGGCGAGGCTGGCTCAGGCCCTGGGCAACCTGATCTAGCTGTGGTGTCCCTGTGAATTGCAGGGGAGTTGGACTGGATGGCTCTCAGAGGTCCCTCCCAACTCTAAGGATTGTGTGACCCTATTCTGTGTAGAGGCCAGAAAAGCAAGACTCCTGCTGGGAGCTCTTTGTTGCCACCTCCTGCAACTGTGCATCGATTCTCACCCAAGTTTGGAGCCTGTCCACTGTCTTCCAGGTCTGATCACAGCCAAAGATGTTCATGATGCCTACCACAAAGCCCAGAGCTCAGGACTGGTGATGCAGTTTGTGTTTCTCCATGCAGGATAACGTTGCCTTAGCAGTGCTGGGAGTGCAATGATGTGACCAGGCTGTGTCCAGCCCCGTGCAGTCTTGGCATGGAGAATTTCTTGACCACTGATGACTTCCAGTTCTGAGGTTTGTGCTTTTGTAGCTCAAATAAACATCTTTGCCTCGTGAAGTGGAAAGAGAGACTCTGTGAGAATAGATATGGATGAGTGTATCTGCACAGCTGCTTGTGACTCTTGCACATGCTACACTGCCTATGCCTTGAGCTTGCCTTTCAGCTGTGGGTGGTTCATTAGCAAGGGAGACTTTGCTAGTGCAGTGATTTGGGATTTATAACCCTTACACTGTCAGGCCCCTTTAGAGCTAATGGAACCTGATGGGTCTGGGAAGCAGGACTTGTACTTTATGACATGCCTGACATTCCTCTCTCTTGTGTGGGTCAGGAAATGGCTGCCAACCCTTCTGGTTTAGGATTGGGGAGTGTTTCTCAGCCAGAAAGGTTCAGCTGTTGGCTGGACCCTACTGGAAGGCTGTGAGGTCTTCTCCAGGCTGAACGACAAGCCCAGCTCCTTCAGCCTGTCTCCACAGAAGTGATGCTCCAGCCCCCTCATCATCCTCCTGGCCCTCCTCTGGATCCACTCCGTGTTCATAGGGCACTGCAGGTGGGGTTACTGGTGTCAGAACTTACATGTGATTTGTCTCACCCACTCAAGAATTAGGAGTCCTTCAGTCTTAAACTTTGCACTTTAGCTACAAGAACAGATCTCTTCCATCCAATAAAGGCCCTCTGGTTTCTGGGAAAACCCCAAAATGTCAGTCCTCACTGGCACTCTCCAAGTGCAGTTTCTCTAACTCAACCTGCTTGAGAGTGGCAGAATTCAGTCTAGTTTTGGCTCTGATGGCACACTGTCCTACTTGGAAGTACACAGATGTGTAATTAAGTTTTGCAAATGAGTGGCTCTTGCCAGATCTGGCACTCAAACGCTTGTGTTTCAGGCTTTGTGGTAAATGCTCAGTGGTTTGACTATTTCCAAACGTGAGCCTGCTGACTCAGGAAGACAGTGCTACCATTATCCTCACCACCCTGAGAAAAAGGAACACCAGCAGTGTTGTTGTTCAGCTTAGAAGTCTGGAATTCCTGCTCACATGTGTGTAATGCAAGACATCCCATCTGCAATGGAGCTGTGGAGCACACATCCCTGAGTCAGATTTGGGTTCTTCTCCATTGACCTGCTTGCCTGTTTTTGCTATAGCTACCTCTGGTTTGGCTCAGCAGTGCTGTGTTGCCTTGCTGCTGGAGATCTGAAGACCAGATGGAAACTCCTTTTGGCAGAGAGTGCTTCCTAAGCCAGGACTGAGAGATACGTTGTTGCTTCCTCCATAGCATGTTCTTTCTTTCAGCTGCCTCCTTGCTGCAATTTGCTGTATAGGATTTCTTCCTCCATGAAGTCAGAATAGTTGTGAGGCCTCAAAGATGCTCTCTTGCCTCTTGAGTTACTTCCCTTGAGCACATCTTGGAACATAAGAGGGAAAAATGCCAATTACTTCCAAATGCATTAGAATTGCAAAGCTCTAGTATCCTGTGTCTTTAGAGCAAAGCCTGGCATTTGTGAAGCCAGCCAACCCATATGTGATTTAGGGGATGCAGCCCACTGAAAGCTAATTGAAAATTAGCTCCTAAGCAGCTTCACTTCAAAAGTTAAAAAGAATCAGTGCTTTTATTTCTCCCCAGCAAGCGTGAAGATGAGTGCATCTACTATTTCTAGTGGATTGGGTTGCTGCTGGACATGGAATGATCTCCAGCTCTCAGAAAACCCCCACGGTGCCCAGAGAACTGCCCACCTGGCCAAGGCATTCCTCTTCTAACACATTTCCTGCCCTGTTTGGTGAGAAAATACGAAGAAATAACATTTCCGTTTTCCAGCATGAAATTTAATTAGAAGAAATTAAAAGGTGTAGTTTATAGTTTAATTTAACGCGATGAAAAAAAGGATTGGTTTCCTCCCATTACTGCCCAAATCCCACCCTGAGACGATGGCAGCCAGGCCTCGAATTGCATCCGACGGCCACAGAAGTGAAATGCTTACCAGGAAGAAAAGAGAGAGAACTTCCACTTCAGATTTATGACTTGTGAAGCAGAGGTTGCACGGGTTAGTGTTAATTTATGTTGCACAGACTTGACTTTGTTGTGTGCCCGGGAATGGGCTGAAAACTGATTTTGTTGGCTGCTTTTACAGGTCACATGCGTGCTTAGGTTCTATTTTGGGCCACTGAGGCTCTTGGTTTTGTATACACAGCGAAATGTGTGTTCAGACATGGGGAGTGTGTGTGCTTGTCCCTGTGAGGCAGGGTTCTCCCTCCCAGGTCGTTTCCCCTTTTTGGCATTTGTTTGGATTGTGGCAGCAGTCGAGGAGCATCAGGAAGAAAATGAATGTGTGGGGCCTGTTGGTACCGTAGAGTTTTCCCCCTGGTTGAAGTCAGTTCAGCAGCAAATTCTGGTGCTGGGCCCTGCAGGGGAGCCCCTCTGCATGGCAGCCCTCCCTCAAGCGCTTCTGTCATGACTTTTCCAAAGCCACCACTTGCTGTTGAGGTTGAGAACCCAGATGTGGCTTCTTCCTTAAGGATCTCTCAGCCTCAAGGTAAACTGATGGCAGGACAGCTTTCCTCACACTCACAGTTCCAGTGTCTTTGTCCAAAAGAAACCTTTGGGGAATCCTTACACATCTCATGCCTTCAGCAGAACCATTGAGTAGCAGTAGTAGTTGAGCTGATTATTTCTCTTAGAGGTGAGAGGTGGGAAAGCCAGGCCTGTGCACTCACCTTCCTGAGCTTCTGCCATCCGCCAGAAGAGCCACTTCCAGACAACCAGATACAAACGGGAAGGACTTTTATGAATTTAATGGAAAAGGCATATTTTAACAGAGCTCTTTCTGTTTCAGAAGGCTGACTTGGTCTAAAAGGAAGTGGATGGGAAATGGTAAAGGCAAGCAGCGTGAAGGAGCTGCACAGTATCTCTCAATTCCTGGGCTGGCAGCCTAGCCACAGGGACAATTTTCTGGCTAACAGCTTTAAACTGGATTAGAGGTGCTTAATTTGTTCTGTACTTTCAGGTTTCTCTGTTTTTGGAACAGTGTCTGCTGGTGCTGGAGACCAAGAGTCGGCTGTGCTTGGGAGGAGCTGGGGATACACAGCACAGTGCAGAGCTGTCTGCGAAGGAGAAGCTGTTTGGATATGAAACAGTTGCTTTGAGCAGGAGGTTCAGAGCTGCTCTGGCTTTATGCTAGAGAGAAAGGAAGTCTACCTGTCCAATTTAAATAATCTCGGTGGTAGAAAGCTGGAAGCTGGAATCAACCTGAGGTAGGTCCTGGGTCAGCATCAGTGATTGGAGCACAGGGTCAGGTAAGAACCAGAAGTGACTCTGACAGCTTGTGAATGAGCAGCCATGCTGGGAGTCCTCCTCACACTCTCCTGTAGGCAGGCAAGCACCCTTTAACCATCTGCACTGTTCTTTATTTCTTTATTTTTCTACAGAGTCAGTAGTGGCAAGAGAGCCTGAGATGCTTCTCTCTGCAGCACTCAAGTTGGTCCACTGACCATCACAGTAATGCTTCACTTTAATGTAGCTCTTGTAAGCAGAAATGGGAAAGAAATGAAAGAGCTGCTCTCATAAATAATGTCTGAGGATTAAGTGGTTTCACAGATATATTGACCTGAAAATAACTGTTACAATTGAGCATTTTAACTTTATGCCAACACTGTCAGAAATAGCTGAAGACCTTGTCACCTCGCTGGTGCTTGGTCTGGAAGGTCCCAAGACATACTGATAAATGATGGCTCTGACTTCAGGAAAACTGTAAAGCTGTGGGCAAGAGTGAGGTTGGGAAGCTCTCCACAGGCATATCTAACTCCAGCCTCTATTGGAGCAAGCTGAGACCTCATTTCTCCTGGCATTGTTTTTATAGCCACTGTGGTTCATGGCCACCCATGACTCTATGCTGACCAGCTTACTGCACATCTACACTACCCAAGGTGTTCAAAGCCAGGTTGGATGGGGCCCTGGGCAGCCTGGTGCAGTATTAGATATGGAGGTTGGCGGCCCTGCAAGAGGCAGAGGAGTTGGAGCTTGGTGATCATTGAGGTCCCTTCCAACCCAAGCCATTCTATGATTCTTCAGGTTTCTTATGACTCATACCTGCCTCTTTGTGCACTGAGGTTTGGGAGGAGGACAGAGAGGGCAGGAAAGAAAAAATGTTGCTCCCTTTTTATATGCCAGTAAAGATCTGGAATTCTTTGGCAGCTGATGTGGAGGTTGTCTTTCTTTCAAGATGACTTGCATTATATTTCACTGTACAACCCAGTTGTGTTTGGTCTTTGCTCTGCAATTCTTGCAGGAGGGATTTTCTTCCTGTTGTCTGCAAGTTTTACTCTCTTGTGCTCACTTCTTGCAGGCCATTCTCTTCCATGAATGTTACTCTCAGAGAAGGGAGGATAAGAGGGCTGCAAGGAGGGATAGCTATTATTTAGCTTGGCTGAAGATGCTCAGCCCTTTCCAGGGTGTGCAGCTTGATGTAGCAGGAAGGTTTATTTTTTCTAGTCATGCTAAGAGTTTTATTCATGCTTCTTGTTGCTCCTGGCAAGGCAGGAGCTGAACAAAAGTACCTCTCTGTCTCAGCATGCTGGGCCTTCACTGGTCCAAACAAAAGGATCCTGACAGGCGAAGGGACAGCTGAAAGGGAGATTGCACCAAGAGACTGACATCTAAATTGCCTGATCCCGAGCTACCTGGATGCAGTGAAGTGGCTGAGCAGAAAAGAGCCAGGCGGGATTTTCTGACAGCAACAGGATTTCAGCATCGTGGCTGTGGCCACGCTCAAATGGCACGGGAGAAGGCAGAGGAGAGCAGGGGATGCCCTCTGGGTGGCCCCAGCATCCCGTGGGGTCCTGGTAGCTGCAGGGGCAGCTCGGCTGAGGAGCAGCTTGTGCCTGAGGCCAGCCCTGCAGCCAGGAGGAATTCACGGCCCCACACAGTGGCTGTGGTTTGCATGTAGGCCTGTGCTGATCAGGGAGGAAGGAGTGGTGTTCTCCTCCACTTTTAGTGCTCCCTGGGTCTCAGCTTTTCATTCCTGTCCACAGAAGTGTCAAGAAAAGGCTGGTTTTATGTTTAACTCTGTTAGACCGAGGGCTGTAAACTCAAAACCCACGTTAATAGGATACTTGTCTTTAGGAGCCAAACGGAGGGTGAGAGACCAGGGTCTCTCGCAGCTAAATACTGTTCTATTGTGCTGTGTTTTATATCTGCTGGTAGGAGCGATCAGAAGCTGTGTGGGAACGCGTGTTAAATGTGTTATTACGTTAAAATGTCACTTTCTCAAGTATCATGTGCTGTATTTGCATGGGGCTTGCGGGCTCGCAGTATGCAACTGCGGAGAGCAACTGGAGCGCAACAGGACCACCCGAAGGCATCCAGCTGCTTCCAGTGGGGGGCCACGGCGGGGAGACAGCAGCCCAAAAGGAAAGGAGCATGAACCTCCACTGCAGACCTCGGCCTCCACGACTGCCACCATCCAAGCCCTGCAACAGGGTGGCTTTGTGGCCACAGAGGGCCGGGTCCCAGCCACCTGCCGGCACTTGTGCAGAAACAGCCAGGGGAGTGGGAGGCTTCATCACACTGTTAAAAGGCCACACTGACTTTGGCAAGCGTTGGGTTATTAAGTGCAGATTTCAGTGTCCCATTAAGGATGAAATTTGCTGAGAGGTGGGTTGTGGGAGGTGTCTGCTGGCGTTTGCTTCCAGCTCACTCTCATAGCCTGCTCAGAAAATTGGTCCTTAGGTGTTCTGTGCAAGAGCAAAGTGCCCTTTCTCATGTGCAATATTTAAATTGCATTCCTGCTGTCTCTGCCTCCCCTACTTTGGACACCCATTACTCTGTATACTTGCAGTATTTGCTCTGGCTGTCTCCTGGAGCTTGGCTCTCTTTTTGATACCCTTTCTCATTGTCGAAGCTGCAGACATGACTGGGAAAGCCACAAGGGCAAGCAGGCATTTTTGTTGGACAAGAAGCTCAACAGCTCAGTGACAGCCCTGTTTCTTGCGCTGAAGTTTCCAGGTAGTAAAGACCACTGTGAGACTGTCATACTGCTGCAGCTCTTTAAGAAATTGTCCTCTTCTGAGCTGCCTTTTCCAAAGCTTTGGGAGATGGAAACAGACACCCCAAGTGTGTTTCCAGGCTCAAAAGCAGGCATTAATCAACACTGACACATACATTTGTATGTAATTGGCTCTCATTCCTCTGTAGGCCATTGCCTTAGAAGCCTTGATGCTTTTTTGCTGTAATAGGAAAGAAGGTGTTGGACATGACATTGGGTGTTGTCTGGCTGGGCAGATAAACATTTCTGCTAACATCCAAAAAGCAGGCAACCAAAATCTCAGGATTTGAACGGGAGTCTTACTGCTGGACTCAAAGGAGGAAATCCTGAAGTGTGTCTAGGCTGGAGACTGTTCAGTGACCCCAGCCTTGCTCAACAGAAAAGGCATCAAAACAGCAGAGCTGCTTGAAAAGGAGATGGTGGAACAGCTGCTGTTGAGTCACAGGACTCAAGGCATCATCTAGCAGACTGACTAAGCTGCCTACTAATTGTTGAGTGCAGCAGAGTGCCCCAGGGAGCCTCGCAGTTGAAGGAGAGATGGTCAGGCAGGTTGGGCTGAGGCTCAGCAGCCTTACAGGGAGCCCATCCCTGTGTCCCAGCCTCAGCCTCTCCATTCTTCAGATACAGTGGTGGTAACACATCTCCTTTTCTCCCATACTCCTTTCTCCTATCTTCTTGCAGCTGCAGGCTGGACATCTGGGATTCCAAGCCAGGGCTCAAAATGAGAGAGTCTTGTGCCACCAGAAATTCATCTGTGGAGACCATGAGTGGGACAGCTCTCCTGGAAAGCCTTCACAAGGCAGAAGGAGCAATAATTTGGAGGCAGCTTTGGGACTGGGACTGTTCTCTTTGCCATGTCTGAAGCCCCAGAGGCAGCTTGGAACCAGAGTGCTCTGGTAATAGAAATGAGGACAGATTCAAATAAGACAAGTGATATGTTACCTTTAACACTGGGGAAAACAGAAATGGCTCAGCAAAGCTGAGACAACATTTCTGGAGCAAAGCAAGGTTTTTTTAAACAATTTCCTGATTACTTTGACTGCTTGATCTTACAGCCCGAGTATTGCCCTGGTGTTATTTTTTTGCATTTCATTTCCTAAGACGTCCTGAAGAGCAGGGAGTGAAAACTAAAATAAAACTTGGCATGTATTTTACAAGCTGTGCTGGCTTCTCCCAGAGTCCCCATCAACCCTTTGAACCACAGCTGCTCAGATAGCTGAGGTCACTGGAAAGGCTCCTACTGACTTCTTATGGGCTGGATTCGAAACTCCTGCAGTGGTGTAGTTGCAAGCTTGCCCAAAAGACCATTTTGATAGAAAAAGCTCCCACAGGCTGCAGTAGATGTCAGGCAAGGCCTGGAAAGGATGGTCAGTTGTCTTCTAAGAGTGTTTGCAGCAGCTCCCAAGCATTGCTTTGTCCTTCAAGCTCAACAAGAAGAAATGTAGTTAGAATTTTTATTTTTTATTTATTTATTTTTAAATTTGAATGGCGAAAGTTGCTTGCTTCAGGCCAAGCAGAAAAAAATGTGGAATGGATTTGGATTAAACTTTTTTTTTTTTTTTTTAACTTTTGGAATTTTATTTAAAGAAATAATAGTGCCTTGGGCAAGAGCTGAAGCATGGAAAAATTTATCCCAAAAGGTGAATGCTTTGTGAAATTATAAGCGTGTGAAAACAGGTGGTTAAACTGAAATGGTTTTACAGATTTAAGTACAGAAGGTGCTACCAAAAACCTGTTATAAATCCTGAATTGAACTCTTCTTGAAAGGCTGAGGTAGAAGAACAGGCCATCAGCAAGTAACCTGAACCACTACCAAACCCACAGGCGACTCAAGAACCAGTAAAGACGCCAAGCAAAATGAGAAGAGGCTTTCTGAAAGGTCAGCAAGGGAGCCAAGTCCAGGTCCAGGCTTCAGTATATAAACTCAGTCTCAAAAACTACACCCTAGTGACTGATGTCTGGCTGGGACAAATTTTACATACAGCACCTGATCCAAAGTCGGTGGCAAGTGCTTTGCGAACTCCTCAGTGTTGGATCGGGGCTTTAAACGTGCAGCCAGGAAGAAAAACATATAAGCACTGTGCTGCAGCACGCTGAAGGGTAGACAAAGAACAAGAGCCAAAATCACAGCGTCCTTTGCCATGAAAAGCGGTGGATGTATTGCTGAAGGTGGAAACACTGAGAGAGGAGCCCTGTCTGTTCTATTCTTGGTCTGCACAGAAATTGACTGAATGGTTTCCAGTGAGCACAACGTGAGGCTGTCACTGTCCTCTTTACTATGAACCAAGCTCCTGCTGGAGCCCAGCACCTCAGGAGCACGTCTTCTGGGCAGATTCAGCTAAAATAAATAAGAAAATTCAATTAGTGAAATGTTATATGAGTGAAAGTTCCTTTCTCTTCAGATGAACATGCCTCTGTGTGTGTGTTCGTGTGTGTTCCAAAGGATGCTTGACTCCATAGTCTATACTGGGAGACTGTCTATTGCTCTATCTGTTCTTCACATGTCCTAGCAGAAATGAAGGCCATCCCCAATGTGCCTGACTCCCCTGAGCTCAGCTTTGTCTCAGTGAGGTCCTCCCAGAGGGCACAGCAGCTCCAGCCCCACACTTTGCTCCCAGCTCCGTTATTAATGTGTGTTGGTGCAGTGCTTTCAGGCTCGCCAGGTCGCCAGGAATGAGCTGATTGCTGTCGTGTTACTAAAATGTAAGTGTGATTATGAAGTGTTATGATATATGGTCTGCAGAGTTTTACAGCTGTGTCTTAAAAGACTCATAACATGAGAAAAAAAAAAAAAGAGTGGGAAGGGGAGGGCTTAAACTAGAAGACAGAAATATAGTCAAATTAAGGAGTACAATGGCATTGCTAATTAAAACCCCTTGGAGAGAAGGGAGGAAGGAAATGACCTAACTCCCAGGGCTGACACAGGGTGGTTATTGCCCAGGGATAAAGTGAAGGAAAGGCAAGCCAGAGGCTGGAGGTGAGACTTGGGTGATAGGAGATAAGGCCTTAAGCTCTCTTTCCACTGCCATAGAGGAAGATATAACCAACCACAGAGACTTCACCAGTTGTCCAAAGCCTTTGGTGCGTGGAAAGCAGCAATGAGGACTTCAACCAAGGCAGAGAGTTGCAACCTCAGGCTGTGTGCACCTCACTTTGGGACAGAATAATGTGCTGGAATGATGGTGAGCTCCATGAGAGCCTTGCAAGGGCTTCCACCAGATCTTGTGTGCAGGCAGGGTTACCAAGTGTCTGGGCTGTACATTACAGATTGTTTTGCTGTGTAGCAGCAAAACAAAAGAGTTTGGAAAGAGAAATCATGAAAAAAAAATCATAAATGAACATGATGCTCATCAAAGCCAAACCTGGACAGTTGTTTTTATCAGTACAAATGAAGTTTCAGTTTGCCTGTTTGTTTTCCTATGCACTCGTGAGATAAAAATAATCTGAATTTGTCCTATTGTCTTACTCCATTCTTCAGATATCCTCAACAGGAGTGCAGGACCCTATGACTGTGCTTTGAGCCCTACAACTTTGTCTTCTGTCCCTTCAAAGCAGGATGAGTCTTGAGGTCTCCTCTCCAGCCTCTCCAAGCAGGACCTTATTCTGCCACCTACTATCAACTCAGAGCAGCACCTCTCGTTCCAAGGCAGCAGTGGCACATCACCTGTTGGGCAAGTAACTGTCCAACCAGCCAGCCTTTCTCTTTGTGTGTCCAAGCCTGGTGAAATGGTGAGGTGAGGATGGTGAGGCCCTGGCACAGGCTGCCTGGAGAAGCTGTGTCTGCCCCCATCTCTGGCACTGCTCAAGGCCAGGCTGGATGGGACTCTGAGCAACCTGGCCTGTGGGAGGTGTCCCTACCCATAGCAGGGGTTAGGGTTGGGTGGGCTTTAAGATCCCTTCCAACCCAAACCCAGTCTATGAAAAAAAAATAAAAAGTTTTCCCAGAAAGCATGAGCATGACGTGTCAGTGTGAAACCTGCTGCGAGGGGTTGGGATGCACTGCTTCAGCATTTGGCCTCCCTTCCATGGGGACTCCAGAGAGCTCCATGCTTTGGCTCTAATCTTGGCTTTTTCCTTCAAAGCAATCCAACTGGAAAGTGTTTAGGAACTGCTAGTCTTCCTGTTCTCCATTTTATCTATTCAACAGAGTCTCTTCCACTCTCTTTGGATTTTAGTAGTTAATTAGGTGAGTCAGTACTTCCTGGTCATAGCCATGACTTCAGCACCTGATGTGGTAAGGTTCAGAGCCTTTCAAGATGACTTCAGTCCACCATCCAGATTTTCTTAGAGCTAAGTATGCATAGATGAGCCTTTTTTTTTTTTTTACATGAAGCCTTAGAGCTGTTGGATTACACAGTTCCAAACAGGTTGGTCCAAAATCCAGATAAATTTAGATCAGACATCAAGTCCTGCCAAAGACTTACAGATCAAAGCAAGAAGAGTGCTGGCATGGGAACACAATAACATTCACTACATTGGCTTCCTCTCCAGTTCTGCAATGGATCTCTTTCAGTTTGAGGCAGGCCACCTCCTTTCCATTGCTTGGTTTAAATGGCTAGGACATCACAGCACCGTCCTCGTACAATGTCTGCAGCAATGGAGCTAGGTTTTGCAATGATGCAAAAAGAAATCAATAATAATAGTAGAGAAGAATTAACAGGGGCTAATAATGACTTTGTCAGTTGGAGATTCGCTTTCTTACACGACTGTCTTTCCCTCCCTGTGTTACTCATCTGTAGCACTTTCTGAATGTTTCTTAAGCGTATTTGGCAGAATGAAATGCTGTTCCACATTTTGTGGCATTGACAGACTCCTTTTCCTGAAGTTAAAGAACGGTCCTTACTGACTAATTTGTGGTACTGCTAATGCACTATCTCAAGTTAACAGTGAAAATAACGTGTCACCACAAGGCGTAAGTAACCAGGACAGATTTTTATAGCAGGCAAAGCTCATCTGCCATACCTGCCCGTGGGAAAGCTAATTTTTCTGTATTTTACTGAATTTTTCCTACATCTAAAATGACGCAAACCCTTTCCCCTGTGCTCTGGAAGGATGTAATTTTCAAGATGGATGAAACCTGACAGCAGTGGGAGTGGAAGTACACAGCACTGATCAAAATCTACTTTCAACAATCCACACTGCTTTTACTTCTCTTTGTCTAATGATGGAAAGGAAAAGGAAGAGGACATTTTTGATACAGGATCTGTCAGCACAGCATGTTTGGCCTCAATTGGTGCCAGGGGAGATTCAGGTGGGACATTAGGAAAAATTTAATCTCTGAAAGAGCTGTCAGGTGCTGGATTGGGCTGCCCAGGGAGGTGGTCGAGTCACCATCCCTAGGGATGCTCAAGAAATATTTAAATGTTGTACTAAGGGACATAGTTTAGTGGGAAATATTGGTGGTAGGTGGACGGTTGGACTTGGAGTGATCTTGGAGGTCTTTTCCAACCTTGGTGATTCTATGTAAGTTGTGGTCAATTTCAAGCCAGAACCCAGTCATCCTAAGATAATTAGGACAAAAGATGTTGTGGAATGTGATGAACTCAAATGATACTGTCTTCCTGTAAGCTGAAAGACTATCACTTATTAAGGTAACTCTTAACATCAGAAACTTTCAACCTGATAATTTTTTCTTCGAGGACCACGCACAAACCTGGAGCATGTTTCCAGCCATATAGCTGGCCACTCTTCTGCAGCCCAGAGTTTGGAAAGGACAACTGCCTCTTCTCTCATTTAACTTGAGCCTAATTACATGCTGCATCACTGTCATGAATCCTAGTGCATCTCCTTTGCTGTAGAACTGGCCTCCGGGTCCTCGGGGAAAGAACAGGCTTTCCCTTGGCCAAGGAATGGAACCTTGCTAACTGCTAACTCCTGAAGATCAGGATGAAGGTAGAAAGTGAAATGATACTTGCAAGTCCCAGAAATGAGGAGTTTAAGGGTGAGAGGGGCTGTGTGCTGGAGTTTCCAGCTGTATCTGTCACTTCCGAGGGGAAAGAAAGAAACACACACAAAGAAAGAAACACACTGACCAAAGCCTTTCCTGGAGGATCTGTTCCCTGGGAATTCTCACTTTGATGGCTGTGAAATCCATAAAGTTTTTTTCTTCTTGTATGTGGGAAACTAAAGTTAAGATCCAGTGGGGCTGTCCTTGGTTAAAGAAATGATGGTAAATATAACTTGCAAATGCAACACCAACGTGGGCACATAAATCAACACCTGAAGTGCCTGTTTATGTAGGCTGCCTCCTTCCTGGGGGGCTGTGGAGGAGTCATCCTGCAAGCAAAACCCCGTCGAGCAGGAGGAGGTAAAGTCCCATCAAGATATGACTTCACAAATCCATCAGCAATTTAATTTCAGAAGAGATACAAGGATTTAATACAGCTGTCAGCAGCATTCTTCAGGTCGCACTGCTGCATGAAAGAGAGTGTTAGAACCTGGGACTTAAACTAAACAGATTTCCTATAGGAAACACACACAAAATTACATTGCTTCTAAAGTTACTTTTATAGACATTTTCCCTGAGAAGTATTTCTCCCTGGAAAAATAAATTCACAGGATGTAATTAAAACAGCTATATGTGTACACTGGAGTGGCCCCCTTTAAGTGCTTCACCAAATGCACCACTAAATAAAGGAATGAAAGCCAGCTTTGTTTAAATCTATTAATAACAATATGCATTAATTATAAAATGAGACATTGTTCTCTTAGTTTATGGTTATGAAAATAGCCTTTAATACGGCTGAGAGTGGAGTACTCAGCTTTGCAGTTGTCTGCACTGTTAGAAAGGCTTTGAAAATCTGCCACAATCTGCTTCTTTTCTTTGTCACACCCTGACCTGATAAAGGCAATAGGTATCAGATTCCATGCCCTTTAGATTCTGGTAGTGACTGGGTGCTGGTGAGTGTGTTTTCATCTGCTTTCCTTGCCCTTTTCTCTGTTTTTAGCTCTTTTTTTTTTTTTTTTTTTTTTTTTTTTTTTTTTTTCCTTCCTTTCGTTTTCTTGAAAAAGAATTAAAGTCTAACACATTGCATTCTGTTACAGTTTGACTTGGAGTTTTGGGGAACAACTGCTGAAGAGGTTTGTGGTGATCCATCTCCACGCTGAGCAGGGAGCGCTGATGCTGCCCAGTCCACCTAGATAATTAAGGATAATAATTAGCTTGCTCCATGCCCCAGTCCTGCAATGCATGGCACTGCAATGTACTCACCTGGTTGTACAAGGCACCTGCAGTCTGCCTGGAAAAGGTTCCTTAGGGTGCAAGGATGTCACAGCCCAGCACTAAGAGGGGTGGCCTTTTTCTCATGTGGATTCTTGCTTTTGGAGAACAGTGGTGAAACATCAGGAAGAGCAGGCAGCCTCCTTTATCAGCACAGATAGCCCAGCTGAAATATCCAGGACAGCTACCCTGCCTCCCTTGCCATTGCTCCCACCAGCAGGACTGTGAAATGTGATGCTGCTGACCTGAGGAAGGAATGCTGATGGTACTCAAATCAGGCGGAGGTAGCTGGGTGGCTTAGAGATGCTTCTCATGTTTTGGCATCTTGTGAAGTTACCTGTCATCTCCCATAGCCCTTGCTGATGCAGGATCATTGCTCTGTCATTCTGGGGAGCAATTTGGCGAGCCTCATCTGCTGGAGGGAATTGGTGCAGTGCAAAGGAACATCCCAGCTGCTACTCTGCTATTCTGTGTAGATCATCTCTTGCTTTGCTGTACCTGGTTGGGTACCTTTTATTTTTTCTTATAGTGTCAATCACAGAATCATGGAATCAACTGAGTGGGAAAGGACCTTTAAAGGCCATCTCTTTCAACTACGCTGCAATGAACAGGAACATCTACAGCTGCATCAAATGCTCAGAGCCCCGTCCAGCCTGGCCTTGAATGTTGCCAGGGATGGGACATTCTTCCATTAGATAGTTTCAACCTTCATCCTTTCCTACTAACAATACAAGCTAGAAGTCAAAGAGTAGAGCAGTACCTGTAAAATGTTTTGTATTGCCATTTGCTACATTGCTATCCTGATGCTCTGCAAAGCATTTCCATGTCCTTCAAGCAGGAATGGCTGTGTTCTGTGTCTTTCTCAGTCAGAGCAGAGAGATGTTTCTAATGCATCACCAGTCCTGGACTCCTTTGCAAAGGACCAGGTAAGAACTTGGGGTCATTTTTTAGAAGAAATGTTGCATCACTATTAACCCTTGAGAAGGAAACACTGTGAGAAGGATTATCAGAACAGCCACTGTACTTTCTTTACTGGAAGCCCAGTTTTGCTAGCTGAGGCATTTTAAATAGCTTCTCCAGAGCCACTTCCAATTGGAAAACAAACAAACAAACAAAAAGAGACAAAAGGAGCATGGCAAAAATGAACACAGATTGATATGAAGTACCTTGCAATAGAAACCTCTTCCCCGGGAAGGATGGGAGCAGGGAAAGGAGCAGAGAGTCAATTTTCATTTTCTAATTAGCCCTAAGCTGCCTCTCCCTGCCACGACCAGCCAAAGCTGGGACAGGGAACGCTGCCCATGAGCCACTTTACAGCTGTGCAGCATCACTGCATCGGAGTGGGAAAAACAACTGGGGAAATGTTTTATGTTCACACTCTACCTCGGAGGTGGGCCCGTGTCCAGAGCGTACCGTAAAACACGCAGGAATGCTGCTGGTCAGGAACACGCTCGTAATTCTTATGCCCCTCTTTCCAAAAGACACCTTTCTTCATTTAATTGTTTTAAAACCGCAGCATGTTCGCGTTACCCTCTGCGGAAATTACATCTAAAAATGACTTTGTAGTTTCTTTTTTCAGCGTTGCGAGTGGAGCAGGGGGTTGTTCTTGCTTTGTTTAGTTTCCCTAAATCCCTCTCACCGTAACAGCCAGAGGCTTCTTTTTCCCTTTTATTCTCCTAGGGCTCAATTCAATAAATATACATCCGGCTCCTTCCCAGGCATCGTCTGGCTTAATGAAATTGTGCTAGGCACTTCCAAGACAAGGATGTTTATTTTTCTCCGCTGATTTGGTTAGGCTGGCCTCGGCCCCGCGTGCCCGCAGAGCTGCTCCATAAAGAGACCCTTGTGATTGCGTGGGGATGCTGTGTCAGCCGGTGAGCGCCTGCACTCACTCAACACGGGGATTCTCTTACTTCGGAGCCGGAGTTGGGCGGGCGGCTGTATTTTCTATATACAACACACAGGGAAAAAAAAAAAAGCACGCTGAGAGCACGGTGTTAAGGTGCGAAAGTCAAGCACTCGCAAGGCAGATATAGCTAGAACTGTCTGGAGAGCAGGCTTAATTCATCTGTTTATGTGAGCACATTATGAAACTCTCCTATTTTTTGCACAGTCCCGTGCTTGTTTTTAAGTTATGGCATTCTCGAGCTTTTGCCAGAACTTTCCACCTTCACAATGTGTTTCTCCAACACCCTAGTCTGTTCCTGGATGCTGTGGTGAGGTTAGAGGTGCAGACACTGCCACAGTGGACAAGGGGAGCCATTTATCACTTATGGAATCATTCAGGTTGCAAAAGACCCTTAAGATCACTGAGTCCAGCCATCAGCTAACACTACCCAGCCCACCAATAAGCCATTCTCCTAAGCATCATGTCCATACATCTCTTAAATAACTCCAGGGATGGGGACTCCACCTCTCCCTGGGCAGCCTTTTCCAATGCCTGACTACTTTTTCCATGAAGAATTTCTTCCCGATATCCAATCTAAGCCCCTCCTTGATGATGTTTCCTCACATCCTACATGTTATCAGCATCCCACCAAGTTTGTTCTCTAGTGCTGGTAGCAAGCCTCATTTTAGATGATGTCTGCATTCTAAGGCTGCTGAACCTTCAGTCCTAGGTCAGGCTTACTGGTTAGAGGTTGCAACCCTGCATAAAGCAGAGGGCTTGGAACTAGATGATCTTTGAGGTCCTTTTCAACCCAGGCCATTCTGTGATTTTACAACCACCTGAAATGTCTCAGTGTTCCTCGGTGATGGCACGAGCTGCTCAGAGAAAAGGATGTTTTGCTGTTTTCCTGCTGTAGCTTCTCCTCAGCTCAGCCCAGGCTGTGTTATGGGCTCCATCCCACTAGCACACTTCAGTTCCATCTGTCAGGACAACCTTATAGAGAAGGTGTATATCACAAAGCCATCCCTCTTCTTTGGCTGTCCATCTCTTGAGCAGAGGTAGGCCTCCCTCCACAGTAGGCTGGAGACTATCAGAGGGATAGGCCATAGGAGCCATCACAAATCAATAGGGAAGGCCAGAAAACACCTCATGCTTATGTCCTGTCCACCTCTCCTGAAGTCTCACATTTGGAGGGCTGAGTTTGGCTGTGCTGATGTCACTGAACACTCTGCAGCACCTATAAAATACCTGTGCTTGGACATTTCCTGAGCCACCAGCACCAGTGCTGTAAGTCTCCTCGGTAAAGCTGTCAGCTGTCTCCAGACAAGTTCAGACACTGCAGGCTGCAAGTCAGAGTTTCAGCCAACAAATATTAAGTATGATCTCTCTTTGTGTCAGGAGACAGTCACTGCTTTGAGACATTCTGCATCTTTCCATGCAATAAATAATAAAAGCTTGGCCAATTGCCATTTGGACGAACTGATGCAGAAAAGCCAGATGCATTCAAATGCCAGTAGTTCAGGGTGAATCCTATTCTCTTTGGCTCTGCTGGCGGTCACTCACACAATAAACCATGTTCTTTGCCTGAGAAACCTTCAATCAAAGCCACGAGGGAGTTTGGAAACCTCCATTTTCATATGCAGAGGGAGAGGGTTGCTCAGCAAGCATCAGCGACCTGCCTGAGGTCATGTAGTGAGGGGCAGGGGTGGGAAACCTGCATTGTATTAGTGGCATATCCTGCTTTCCTCCTACTTACACTGTCCTCAACTTCTTCAACTACAGCCTTGCTTTGAAAATAGCTGGTCTTTCTGCTTTGAGTTAGACTCGCTTCCTTGTTTGCTCATGATGAAATGTTTGATGGCTATCAATACATGTGATTTCTTTCATGTTAGGCTCTCCTCCTTTTAGATCTGCAACTTCTCTATTCAGCTGAGCAGTACAGCACATTCTAGTCTACCAAAAGAGTGGGTGAAACCAATGGACTCACTGTAACTTTGAACAAATTTTTGACGTTTTTGCTTAGGAGCTTACCTACATTTTCAATGCTTTCAGCAAAGCGAAGGACAAATATTCTCATTCCCAGCAAAATGGTGTCACAATCTCTTTTTTCCTCTGTGTGGGGATTAAGTCTGGTCACATTTGAGCCAAAGCAAGGAGAAGGTTCAGCTCCCAGTGACTTGGGGAAGGCTGCAGAGAAGTGTTTTGCACATGTGCTGGGCATTAGAAATGAAATTTTCTGTTCCCCCATCTCTTAGAATGGCTATCTTTCCTCCTGCTCTCACTTTTCTTTCAGGTACTTCTACACAGTGATGAAAGAAGTTTTCCAAAGGGCAAAGAAGAGAAGGAAAAAAAGAAAAAAAAGATTTCTAGTTTTATTTTTCCATCAAAATCGGAGTACTTTTGTCTTCAAAGTCCCTAGTGAGAGTGTGGGAAGTTTGACTGAATTGTTCCTGCGTGACTCATTTCTCAGCAGCTCTTTGCTGTCAATGGAAACTTGTCCTCAACAGATTTTATGTTATTTTCTAATCTGCCTGCAAGAAGGTGTTTTGTTTGTAGATTGAGGTAAAGGAGGTGCCTGTTCCTCCTTTGATATTCCCACATCTACCATCAGAGGAAGGCTCTAGCTGGCAATTTCTGCCAGCAAATGGTGATAAAAACTCTGTTGGTGTTTCCACCTCCCATCTCCTGCTCAGATGTGACCTGCAGTTGCTGCTGGTGATGGCCTGATCAGAGTAATGATACCCACCAGCATCCTTCTCCATACACTCGATGGAAGGTCAAGATGCAAAAAAATATAGTTTATGCATTGGTCTTCTCCACGAAGACAGTCATAGGAATGTATGTTAAGACAGATTCACAGCACTATTAGCTTTCTGCACTTCTATAAATTCATTCCAGGAGCTTAGCAGGCACCAACTAAGCCATCTGATGACTTCTTTGTGATTACAGCTCCAACCCTAATGACAATCCTGGATGCTATAATTAAGTTCTCCTCCCATTTCTCATTGCTGGTTTCTGTTGCAGCCCCTTGTTAATATACATCTTCGTGTCCACTACAGAAACTACATAAATACCATAGAAAACTGTTGAGCTCTGCAAAAAGAGGGAAAGAGGGGATTTCCCCCCTCCCTTCCCCACAGATGCATTTATCACCAGGGCAACTTGACTTTAGCATTCACTAAAAATTGAAGTTGTTGGCTTAGATCCAGGAAGAGAGAAGTTTTATAGACTGAGCTAAGTGTGAATTACAGTAACAGCGATGTCTCCTTTTCTTTTCTTTTCTTTTCTTTTCTTTTCTTTTCTTTTCTTTTCTTTTCTTTTCTTTTCTTTTCTTTTCTTTTCTTTTCTTTTCTTTTCTTTTCTTTTCTTTTCTTTTCTTTTCTTTTCTTTTCTTTTCTTTTCTTTTCTTTTCTTTTCTTTTCTTTTCTTTTCTTTTCTTTTCTTTTCTTTTCTTTTCTTTTTTCTTTTTCTCTCCTCTCCTTTTTCTCTCCTCTCCTCTCCTCTCCTCTCCTCTCCTCTCCTCTCCTCTCCTCTCCTCTCCTCTCCTCTCCTCTCCTCTCCTCTCCTCTCCTCTCCTCTCCTCTCCTCTCCTCTCCTCTCCTCTCCTCTCCTCTCCTCTCCTCTCCTCTCCTCTCCTCTCCTCTCCTCTCCTCTCCTCTCCTCTGTTCTCCTCTCTTCCCCTCCCTTCTCTTCCCCTCCCTTCTCTTCCCCTCCCTTCTCTTCCCCTCCCTTCTCCCTTCTCTTCCCCTCCCTTCCCCCTTCTCTTCCCCTCCCTTCCCCCTTCTCTTCCCTTCCCCCTTCTCTTCTCTTCCCTTCCCCCTTCCCTTCCCTTCCCTTCCCTTCCCTTCCCTTCCCTTCCCTTCCCTTCCCTTCCCTTCCCTTCCCTTCCCTTCCCTTCCCTTCCCTTCCCTTCCCTTCCCTTCCCTTCCCTTCCCTTCCCTTCCCTTCCCTTCCCTTCCCTTCCCTTCCCTTCCCTTCCCTTCCCTTCCCTTCCCTTCCCTTCCCTTCCCTTCCCTTCCCTTCCCTTCCCCTCTCTTCCCCTCTCTTCCCCTCTCTTCTCCTCTCTTCATTTTATTCTCCTCTCCTCTTTTCTTTCCTTTTCGTGTTGGTGTGGCTGAACTACCTGCCCATGGCTGAGGATTCCTCAGATGCTGCTTTCTTTGCATGTAGACATTTTTTAGATTTTCACTGCTTCAGTGTCAGAAGCTGTAGAAAAGGTCTTGTCTAATGATCCAGGCGTGTGTCTGCTGTGCTGAATTGGTATTTTTAGATCTTGGAAGCTCTCCTTGAGAGAGTAACAGGTCCCAGTTGCTGGGTGGATCTGGTTTCAAATGGCATGGGATCAGTGCAGCGATGCAAAAGGCTGCCCACTGAGAACAAACTGCCAGACTGCCAGCCATGGAACAAAGAGGAGGCAAGGGAGCTCGTGCTCTGGCTGCCAGTAGGCCTGGCCATGGCAGGTTTCAAGAAGTTATATGCCCCAAGAGAGTGAGCTAGCAAAGCCTGACTCCAAAGGAGCTACTCGGTCCAGTGTATTCTGAATGATCAGCAGCTGCCTTTTGTAGCCTTTAAAAATAAGCCATGAACCTCAGGAGCACAGCTGGAAAGCAGACAATCTAGCATGCTCTGATGGTGGATGCTGTGATAGGAAGTCCTACTCTCTGCTTCTCCACTGGGATCTTCCCTTTCAAGGTGCTGACCATGCTGCAGGCTCACAGCTATGTACTGGGAATAGAAGATGTGTATATGCTTGAGCTCTGGAGCTGGGCTTATCCAGCCTCCTGGTGGGACAGGCTGGAAGAGCATCCCTTTCTACCACCTCCCAATGAGAACCAGTTAGATCTGCTTGGGATGGGTTGGTTTTCACATAAATACATAAAACCATATATAAATACGTGGATATGAGAGAAGGGAATGGTTAAACGGGAAGCATTTTCTGCAAGAACTGAGAGAACCTAGAATCATGAGCAGTCCAGACACTTCCTTTCCAACTCTGTCTGTTCTATTTACCAGCCACTTTGTGTTTCTGTGAGGCTCTGCTTTGCCCATGGGGACAACATACTGCAAGTAAACAATGTTGTGCCCTCTGCTTCCTTTTCTTTCCTGTCTACATTGTACCCATGACAGAAGAGGAAAGAGTCAGCTCCAAATGACACAGCCAAAAAACAAATCTTCTCTAAAGTAAAGTTGTGCTGACAAGGATTGGCCTCTCCCTACGTGCCTTGAAAGCTGGCATCCTGTTCTTGCTAGGAAGACACTGAAGTACAAAGGTTTCCGTCCCTTGCAGTAACTATCCCATTATGCACAGTGTTACAGCTTTTGGACTAAAGCCATGCATATGAAAGCCTATGAACTGATGTGCCTTTCTCCTCTGGATGGGACCTCACTGCTGGCCAGCAATCCAGCACAATGCTTTGTAGCTGGGGAGCTCATTAAATCTAGCCCCATTAAATCTGTGGCGACAGCGGACATATGATAGGTAGCACGTTGCTCTGGTCTGTCTTGTGCTATTATCAGGCATAGCTATAGGGAACTGAGATGTACGTCTAATGTGGATTTTGAGCTCCACCTAGCCCTAGTATCTGGTTTTCAGATCTCATCCCTTTGACTCAAGGAGGTCCCAGCAGGCGTTGAGTCACATTTCCAGACCGGCAGCCAATTAATTCAAGGGGATGTTCCTTGGCCTCACATCTGTCTTGTCTAATGGCATAAGGACTGCAGCAGGGGAAGGTGGCAGTGCTGGCCGGCATCACTGGCTTCTGAAAATCCCATCCATTCCTTTTCCCTTTGGATCTTTTACTAGGCAAGGCAAACTGGTTTGATTTGCAGATTGCAAATCTCTCCCCTGGACTGCTCCAGCCCAAACAGTAACAGTTACAGGAAACCTTATTTGCAGCCATTCTGCCATTTGTGGACTGACACCCTGTCATGGAGAAGTGGAGTGGAACTCCAGGAAAGCCAGATGGATTACCACCATTCTCTCTGGCACTGGGAATTCAGATGTGCAGGCAGAAGCAAGGATGTGTTTCAAGCACTCAGAGAGTGGCTGTGGTCCACAAGGAGTTGCTCCAACTGCCTTCGGAGGAAGCTGGAACTTGATGAGAACCACTTTCCTTGCAAACCTTTTGCACCCCTGCTGTATCAACTGCACTTCCAAAGTGCTGTGCCTATATGGGCACCTTACAAGCTCTCTGCTTCCTTTTAAGAGTGCACCTTTGAGCTCTGTACTTGAAAATACCTGGGGGGGAGGGGGGAGTTATACACAGTAGCAGATTTTTGGTCAGAGCCTGTTCCTGCAGGTTTCTTGGTCGCGTCTTCAGGGCTTGCCTTTTTGCTGACAGCCAGCTCCATCTATTCTCAGCACAGCTCCTCTCTCCCCAACAGCAAGAGACTATGCTGCAGGGAAAAATGGGAAAATATGATTGCACAGAACTTCCTCTACAATTTGAGTGATGGGTAGACCTTGTTTAACCTAAGAAAGGTCCTGCAGCCCACCAGAACAGCTTCTATCCACTAAGCTGCGGGTGGTGGCTAAGGGCTGAACAGTGATGGCACTGCCCGTTTCCAGCACATCTCTTCTGGAAGTAGGAGTGCCCAGATCCGTGCACCAACAAATGAGCTCTGTGCTTTTGGAAAGAAACTTGAGAAGCCACCAGGGCTTGGATCCATGGTGCTGTGGGGAATGGACCAAAGGACATTTTGGCTGAGGGTTTCTTTTCTGATGAGCTGGTAGAGACAAACTTCACAGACTCCCTCAGCCCAGAGCTTTGTCCTGCTGAGCTCCACACAGCCAATGGTAGAATTGTTTGAGTTGGAAGGGACCTTTAAATATCATCTGGCTCAAACCCTCTGTGATGAACAGGGACAGCTACAGCACAATCAGGTGCTCAGAGCCCTTCCAGCCTGATCTTGGGTGTCTCCATGGACAGGGCATCCACCACCTCTCTGGGCAAGCTGTGCCAGTGCTTTACTACCCTTATTGTGAAAAATTCTTCCTTATATCCAGTTTAAATCTCTCCTCTTTTAGTTTGAAGCCATTTTCCCTTTTCCGGTCACAACAGACCCAGCTAAAGAGTCTGTCTCCTTCCTGTAGCTCCCCTCCAGATACTCAAAGGCCGCTCTCAGGTCTCCTTGCAGCTTCTCTTCTCCATGCTGAACAGCCCCAGCTCTCTCAGCTCCGCTCTTAGGGAAGGTGTTCCATCCCTTGGAGCATTTCTGTGGCCCTTCCCTGGACACGTTCTAACAGATCCCCATCTCTCCTGCACTGAGCACTCCCCATCTGGATGCAGTGCGGGTCTCACAGCACGGGTCTCACAGCACAGAGGGGCAGATCCCCTCCCTCCACACAGCTTTTGATGCAGTTGATACGGTTGGGTTTGGGCTGTGAGGGCTCAGTGCTGTCTCACGTCCAGCTGCCACCCACCAGCACCCCCAGGTCCTTTTCAGCGGGGCTGCGCTCCATCCTTACACCCCCCCCCCCCCAACTGATGCCATAACCCAGGTGCAATAGGCGATGCAGCTCCGTGAGCCGAGCAGTTCTGAAGGAGGAATCGTTAGCTGAGAGCCGCCTCCTCCGGCCGGGGAAAACCACCTTAACGCGGAGGCAGGAAGCGGCGGCGGGCACCAATCAGGCCGGGCTGGGGAAGGGAGGGCCGTGGCGGCGGCGGAGAGAAGGCCGCGATGTGAGCCGGCTGCCTGCGGGCGGATGGCCGAGGGCAGTCCTGCCGGCGGCGGGGCCGCCCCGAGCGGCGGTGGTGAAGCGGCGGGCGCCCTCAGCGCCCCGGGCGGGCCCGCAGGTAACGTGAGGGCGGGGAGAGCCGCGGGGAGGCCGCGCGGGGAAGCTCGGAAGCTGCGAGGGTCGGGGTTCCGAGCCGCCGCCTGCCGATGCGCTCAGCCCAACGCCGCTCTCTCCAGCGCAGGTCGGGATCTGAAGGAGTGGCTGAGGGAGCAGTTCTGCGACCACCCTCTGGAGCGCTGCGAGGACACCCGGCTACACGATGCAGCCTACGTGGGGGATCTGCCCACGTTGAAGAGCTTGCTGGAGGAGGAGAGCTTCCAGAGGTGAGGAGGCTGCTGAGTGAAAGACGCTGAGAGCTGGAGCGTGCACACAGAAGGGCAGCAGAGCTGCGATGGGCAGCAGCGCGAGTCTGATGGGGGAATGGGGTTGTTAGGTGTGGAGGAGAGGAGGCTCGGGAGACACCTCACTGCTCTCTAGAGCTGCGTGGAAAGAGGTTGTGGTGAGGCGGGGTCGGCCTCTTCTGCCAGGTAACAGTGGTAGGAGGGGAGCTGATGGCCTCAAGTTGCTCCAGAGGAGGTTCAGTGTGGATATTAGGAACAATTTCTTCTCAGAAAGAGCAATGAGGCAGTGGCACAGCTGCCCACAAAGGTGTTCCTGGCCTGTGGTGGAGGTGTCCCAGAGCTGTGGAGGTGTGGCACTGAGACACGTAGTTAGTGGGCACGGTGGGTTGGACTTAGTGATCTTAGAGGTCTTTTACAACATGAATGATTCTACGATTCTCTGATCCTCCGGGTCCTGCACTTTGGCCACAACAACCCCAGGTTTGGGGCTGAGCTGCTGGAAGACTGTGTAGAGGAAATGGACCTGGGGGTATTGATTGATGCTGGGCTGAACATGAGCCAGCAGTGTGCCTGGATTGCCAAGAAGGCCAGTGGCACATCCTGGCTTGCATCAGGAACGGTTCCTCCTTGCCAGCAGGAACATGGAAGTGATTGTACCCCTGTACTCAGCTCTGGTGAGGCCACATCTCGAGGGCTGTGTCCAGTTTTGGGCCCCACACTGCAAGAAAGAAATTGAGCGGGTTCAAAGAAGGGCGACAAAGCTGGTGAGGGGTCTGGAGCACAGGACTTATGAGGAGCAGATGAAGGAGCTGGGATTGTTCAGTCTGGAGAAGAGGAGGCTCAGGGGAGACCTTATTGCTCTCTATAACTACCTGAAGGGAGGTTGTAGTGAGCTGGGGGTCAGCCTCTTCTCTCATGTAACTGGTGATAGAACTAGAGGTAATGGCTTCAAGCTATGCCAGGGGAGATTTAGGCTGGACGTTAGGAAATACTACTTTTCTGAAAGAGTGGTCAGGCACTGCAATGGGCTGCCCAGGGAGGTGGTGGAGTCACCGACCCTGGAGGTGTTAAAGGAACATTTAGATTTTGTGTTGAGGGACATGGTTTAGTGAGTACTATTGGTGATGGGTGGATGGTTGGACTGGATGATCTTGAAGGTCTTTTCCAACCCTGGTTATTCTATGATTCACTCCCTCCTCCCCATAGCCTGCTCCTTTTGAACACCTTTCCCACTGATAGAAGTGCTGTGCTCTGTTTCGACAGGAGCTGTGTCTGGTGGGAGGCTGCCCTGCTCACATTTGAAATCAACCCTGTGTCAGTCTCACTGGAGGCAAATCTCAAGCCAGTTTGTGAACTTGCATTGTCCATGCACAAACTCTTTTTGGATCATGATGGAAATACAATACCATGAAAATAAGAGTCTACATATAATGAGAAAAACATACAAAAGGGGTTATAATCAGTTGTAAACCTGAAACACCCTATGTTACAAAATCTACCCAGTGCTGAGTCTCTGACCATGGGGATAGTTAATTAATTTTCCTGCAGTATGGAGAAAAATGCTTAGAGTGCACAATGTTTACTAGCCTTAAAAACTGTCATTTCAGCAAAAATTGAGAATGAGCCAACCCCTTTTTCTCTACCTAGGCAACTCTGCTGGGCCTCTTTGGTCCCTTGGTCTGAGATTTTGGCTTCCTTTTCATCATGCTGCAGGAGCAGGCAGCCCTTCAAGACAATGAGCTGACCAAGGTTTCTGCAGGAAACAGCAAAGTTTGGCAGGACCTGCAGCACCATCACACAGGTGGTGGAGTGAACAGAAAAATGTTGTGACTGTTGACAGAAAAATTCAGTGACTGTTGAACACAGTCACTGAATCATTAAGAGTGGAAAAGACCTCTAGGATGATCAAGTCCATCTGTTGACCCATCATCACCATGACCACTAATGTGGTACTGGATGTAAAGTGGAGATGCCCAAACCTGCTAGGGAGAACTTCTACAGGGTTTATTTTAATCCTCTTCCTAAAACATGTTTGAAGTAAAAAAAAAAAAAGGTGGTGGCATTGCTCTCTTAGCAAGTTGCCTTAAGTGCAGTGTATGAAAAGTGTTTTATCCTGTTCTTGTTATAGAGACCAGGACAGAGTGAGCTAGAAGAGCAAATCTACTACTGCTCTGGCTAAAGGGCACTTTGGCCAGCATGCAGTGGCCTTAAAGAAATCACTTTCTCTTGGCGTATTGCTTCTAAAAGAGTACTTGCAGGGATTTACAGGGAGTTGGGGACTGAGGCCTGGATATTTGAGATTTATGGGTCTAACCAGATCTGGATTACTGTACTGAGTGTGACAAGTAGTACACGTGATTTCAGAGGGGATCCAAGCAGCCTCCTGCCAGACAAGTCTTATATAATTTGAATAAAGCTCTTCTGACAATAGGCTCACAAGGATGCCAACGATCTATTTCTGCTGTTCTGTTTAACGTGGCATCTCTCTCCAAGCCAGCTCCTTTCTTGCTGGCAGGGCAGTGTTTGTACTGTTTTGAGCTTCCCTGGTTTTGCATTTATGTCATTCCATGGTGCCAGGCTGAGTGTGTGGGCATCCCAGCAGTGTGATAGAGATGTATGCCTGAGTTTCCATGCATTTCTCCTCCTATAGTCCTTTTCTGTTTTCCTGCTGCTTTGACAACCTTCTGCCACTTTTGAAGCAGCTTTAATTAAGCAGTTTTGGTCCCTAGCTCGGTCACTTCTAGTGGGGTCATCTCCCCATGGAAAGGGAGTAGAGGGAGGGGTTTCTTTGGTCATTTGGCTGAATTTTGAGGAAGGGTTTGTCCCTCATTGTGCATATGTGCAGTTCCTGACACAGCAGAGCTGCAGCAGAGCCCATAGTCCAGGCATGCCATATCTGCTACAGCCTGCTGCAGTGGAGACAGGCTATCGGCAGGAGCTTTTCAGAGCTGCTGTAAAGCCCCCAAAATGTGGAGGAAAACTTGAAGGGTGCTGTTTGGGCTCTCCTCTGGGGTAGGGGCGGGTGGGGTGGCAGAAGATGACCGGAGACCTCTTGACCCTATGTTTCTCACTAGCCGGATCAATGAGAAGTCGGTGTGGTGCTGCGGGTGGCTGCCCTGCACTCCTCTACGCATCGCTGCCACTGCTGGCCACGGCCCTTGTGTCGACTTCCTCCTCCAGAAAGGGGCTGAGATAGACCTGGTGGATGTGAAGGGGCAGACCGCCCTCTACGTGGCTGTGGTCAACGGGCACCTCGAGTGTGCCAAGATCCTGCTGGAAGCTGGAGCTGACCCCAATGGCAGCCGGCACCATCGCAGCACACCTGTCTACCATGCAGCGCGTGTGGGCCGGGCAGACATCCTCCGGGAGCTGATCAGGTGAGAAATATATCCTGGAGTTGATCCCGATGGGGTGGAGAATGGCTTTGCCTCGCTTTTCTTTTTCCCTTGGATCTTTCCATTATGCAGCTGGGGGTATCCATTTCTTTCTCACCTGCCTGCTTGGCAAAGCTGGACAAGAGGAGTGCTGTCGGGAGAAGTTCCTAAAAGGGTGTTAGGTGTCTTTCCCTTTGTTTGGGCCTGGTGACAGATCCTGTTTCTGTGTCCACCATCCACTATTCAGTCTTGCAGACCACCTTCCCCTCAGCTTCTGTCTTGACTGCTTGGTTCCTGCTACTCCCCAGTGGCCAGCTCCGCTCCCCTATTGCTCGTGGGATGGATCACCCACCCAACCAGAAAGCTTAGTTCTGCTGCTCTAAACACTTTCTGTCCTTGGGAACAAAGGCAGCACAGTTTGTTCTTGGCTGCCAGGCACATGCCCATCAGTAGGACACTCTCCATGCCCCACTCCAGCAGGGAGTAGGCTCAGGGTCCAGCAGAAGGCTGTGTAAGCTTGAGTTTCCTTCCTTTGGCATGCCGTGGTACTTCCTGTCTTCTAAATTGGAAGCTGTTTGCACAAGGGACCATGCTGAGCAACTATATGAGCCTTTGATGCCAAATAATAGTGGATTATAGGGGGGAAATACAGGCTGTAGAAAGGGGTAGTAAAAGAACAGAAAGTTTATTTGGATTCACAGAGAAACACTCTCCAAGGAATCCCTTCAATGGCTGTAACTGCTAGAAAATAACAGCAGAAAGGAATTTTGCTTGTGGGCAAATTAATTTTCACACAGTGCAGCTTTAAGGAAGCTGAGAAGTAGAAAGAAGGAGGGAAACTCTTCCTACTCCTGCAAACTGAGAGAAAGATGTCACATTGCCACACGCTTGCTGGTACGGGGTACATTATTACATATTGCATTCCCCAGAGTCTCCCCTGATGTCCAGTAAGGCAGGGTGAAATGTAGCAAATGGTATTTCAGCACATGGAGAGCTGATGCATTGATTTATATGTCTGCTCCTCGGGATACCTTGCCAGCAATATTAAAAGCAAGATTTTGGAAAACTTTCAGGATTAAAAATTAACTGGAGTTTGTCCAATACCTTTTTATTAGATGATGTCTCTCCCAGGGCTGCTAAGCTAATACTAAATTGTCAGATTGCCCAAAATTTCCACTATCTCGGAGTACAGATTTCATAGATCTCTTCAGAGTTGCTTGCTTTAAAATGCAGTCTTATGTTACAGAGCTCACTCAGAGATTTTCAGAAATGTTGCTCTAAAGGATCTGGCAGAAGAAACGCGATGAGGAAGACGCTTTTACTGAGATATGAGAAAATATTTCAGAATATTCAGCTTGAGAGAGCCTCAGTGTTCTGAAATGAAAGCCCAACCAGTCAAGCTTACTGCAGGTGTCCAAACATAACTTGCTTCAATTTTCGTAATCATAAGGCAGCACAGCCAGGATTCCTGAATCCTGCCACAATTACTATACCAGCTAAGCAAGCAGTAATTGAAATTGTCTCCACTAATAGTAAATACACACGTAGCTATGGAATGGAGATCCATTTTATAAGACAACTGGCAGAAATATTTGCAGTTGTATTTCCAAGGTATAGATTACTTTCCTAACAGCTTGTTATGTGATCGTGCTATGATGGGATCGACCATCATACTGTATTTGCAGCACCACTGAGGGATGACCTCAGGATGAGAAGGTCCTTCTGCTGCACTAAAAGCAGCAAAAAAGCAATCTGACAAATCCCACCAGTGCCTCAGACAGGTACCTGACTCTGAAACAGCAGAATTTCATGTTTTGGGGAAGCGGGGGACTGAGAATGAGAACGTTGACAGCATTAATGAAAAGGGATTAAGACTGAAATGAGAGTCAGACTGCTGTGTGGTCAGAACCATGGCCACAGAAGGCAGTGGCCCCGTAGCCATCCTGTGAATGTCCCATAGTAGCACAAATGATCCCATTCAAATGCTTGTGTAGTCTGATTTTAAGTGATTTCTGTATCTATAGGGAACATGTGTGATTGCCTGTGCAAAACAGACACGTTTTCTTATTTTGCCCTCAATACTTCAAGAAAGCATAAAGTGATGCAAATTCAGCAAATTCTCCAGAAGATGGGAGTGTCCCATTAAAGTGCAGTGAACTGCGAAGCAAAGCTTGGTGCTGTGGCTCTAATGACTCTCAGTAGTGTCATTACTGCCTAGCTCCAATTTTTTCTTGCTTTTATCTACCCTATAGATCTCCTGAGCTCTTAGCCAAGATCCTCATGCTCGGGAGATCTTGTGCGTTGGGGTAAAATCACCTTGCATGCCCTTTGCAGCTCTCAGACAGGTTTCCCCAGCCCTTGTTCTCTATGTGCTTAATTTAAATGAGACGTAGAGTTGTCCAACATTCCAACTTGGAAGGGACCCATTGGAAGGGGTCTTCACATCCAATTTGACTATTCCTATCCTCTGAACTGAAGTGTTTGGCTAAGTATTTAATGGGTAGAGACCAGTCTCTACTGGGATCAGCAAGAGACATGCTTGCAGTGAGGAAGAATTTGTCCCCACGTGGTTTCCTTATTTGTTTTTTATTAACTGCAGAAAGGAGTATTGTGTGCTATATAGGAAGACAAAAAATCTAGTTCTCTGAGTGCTTGATTTGCAATTTTGAGAGGGGGGACTGGTGACTGAAGGAATGTCTTTTTCCTATGTGGGAAAGAAACAGGGCTTTGCTTGATCTCTAATACTGCAATTAAAACTGGTTACACCTCAGGGGATTGTATTGTCTTCTTCCTTGTTCCAGCCCAAGCTGCACGTGAAGCAGATGGGGAGCTGTGCTGTCCCACTGCTTGGGTGTTACCCAGCCTGGGGGAAATCAATGCTCGTTTCTACAGTCTCCTATTTGTGCTGCATTACCATTTTTTGAATTCCATGCTTTTCTAGAGCGTGACACCTGACCCTTTTGCTCCCATTTTTTTGGCTGTTTCCTTCATTTCCTCCAAACAAACAAACAAACAAACCAAAAAAACCCAAAACAAAAATAAAAGGAATCAAAGCCAATACGCCCTGTTCTCTGTTCTTTCAAACTTACAGCCACCTGTACTCCCAGAAAAAAATTATGCCACTGATGTTACTTTCTATACCATGATGATGCTGATTGCCTTTGAGCTGAGCTGTAGCCTCCTTGCCTGCCTTTACACCACAGCAAGATGGCACCTACTTTGCTTTGGCCAAAGGGCTTATGAAGCAGTTGAGAGACATGACCCCGTGTAGCAAATATGTGAAGTATTAACTTTCCTCTGCGGTAGCTTGAGGCCTGAGCCATTTGCAAAAGACTTGAGAGGTTTTCTGTTGCAGCTTCTGGAGGTCCCTGCTTCAGTACCCAGAGTGCTGGCCAGTGAACTGTAATCTCTTATGCAATGTCTCACGTTATATATAACCTGTAAATTGAGCCATACAGGATGGATGGGGAGAACAGAACGTCTGGCAACAGTTATTTTATATTTTTCTAGTTTCTTACACGCTTAGAATTGGCCGATACCTCCCATCAACTGAGATGAGCACTAGAGAAAAGGTCTTTCTTTGACTTGGATGGGATTTTTGATGGGATTTCAACCATCCAAGTTTCTTTGGGAGCAGGATTTATCATATGTGTTTCACTGCTGAGCACTAATTACTGTTTCCATTTCCCTGCTGTTTGTGACAGGCAGATCAATCGCTTGCATTGCTTTTTGGCCTGTTTTATACTGGTGGGGAAGTTACTTCACTGCATCTCTTCAACTGAGTCATTTGGAAACATCCCCTGCTTCCCAGCCAGCCCATTAGCATCCAACATTACATGCTGCTGGCTCAGGGCTGAGCTGTTCCTTGTGCCAAAGCTGTGCTTGGCATATCCTTCAGGAGGGTAAGGGAAGGTGTCCCTCAGCCTTCTCTGTCTTGAGCCTGGGCTATTTCTGGCAGCAGGACAGCTTTGCTTCTTGAAGATCAGACCATACTAGATATGACATCCCTGCTTCTGTACTAAGCCTGTCCCTGGAAGAGAGGCATTACAAAAAGGTCCCCTGAATTAACTTTGAACGTACATGGGTGAAATTGCATTAAGTCCACTTGCAGACACCCTTCTTCTTCTGAACCAGCGTGGCCTTAATTTGATTTTTTTTCCCGTACTTTGGGGGTAAGCGTGGGTGGAAGATGGGTGGTGGGCTCAGATGAACCAAGGACAGGCAGCCCACATGGTTGTTGGTCCTCTCGGTGTCCTCTGCCTTCCTCATGGCCATTTTGTGCCCTTGGGCTACCAGTCATCCTGATGTTGCCCTTCTTTCCAAATGGTTACTACTCTCCCTTTTAGATATGGTGCAGATGTGGATGTGAATCACCACCTCGCTTCTCGGGTCTCCAGCCCCTCCTTGCGACCCCTCACCACACTTGTGGTCTGTCCACTATACATCAGTGCTGCCTACCACAACCTTCAGTGTTTCCGGCTGCTGCTCCAGGCTGGAGCCAACCCAGATTTTAATTGCCGTGGGCCAATCAACATCCAAGGCTTCTCTCGGGGCTCACCGGTGTGTGTGATGGACGCTGTCCTGCGGCATGGCTGTGATGCGGCGTTCATCCACCTCTTGATTGACTTTGGAGCCAACCTGAACCTGGTGAAGGTGGAGGCCTTGGAATTTGACTCCACGGGGAGGGTCAAAGTCAACCCTGAGGCTCTGCAAGTCTTCAAAGAAGCACGAGGTAAGTGGCTTTGAGTTACTGTGGTGACTGGTTTTATCGAGCTCTAGATTCAGGAGAATTTCTTGGCACTGACAGCTCAATGGCCCCCTTGTTCCCAGCTAGACTCCCTGTTTTTCTCTTGTTGCTTTTTGTGTTTTTCGCCTTCTGTTTTCCTTCTTGTATCCTTGAGCTCCCAGTGATCCCTGTCTCCTCAGCCCAGCCTCTGTAATTTTACTTTCTAAAATCTTTCTCCCAGCTCTTTTCCATTGCCTGCTGTTGTCCTCAGGTGCCTAAGGGAAGGTTAGGATGGTATTGTAGCAGGGATTTGGGTTTGCAAACCACAGGCAGGTGTATCCTGTTGGACCCAGTTCTCCAAAGCCGTATAGATGTGTCCTCACTGTTCTTGAGTGACCCTGTGCTCAAGGGTTAGTTGTGTCTGCGCAGGCTTCTTGGGAAATAAAGATGCAGTGGTGGCAGTAAAAGGGGAAAAAAAGGAACTAAAATGGTGGAAAATGGTGGAAGAAAGTGGGGAAGGAAATGAGTTACAGAAGTAAGCCTTAGCCTCCAGTCCAAACTTGCCTTAATTTATCTGATATTTCTTTCTTTTATAACAAACGTGGCATCACTTCAGTGTGCACCCTACTTTCAACAAGAGCAGCACCTCATAAAGCCATCAGGCTCACCTGGTAAAGGCCAGGGTTTTGTACCAGAGTCCAGAGTGGGGTTTCCTTCTTGAACTCCAGACCAGAGAAATTGAAAAGAATTTTGGGATGTGGGATCCAATTCCCAGGCTCCACCCCAAAGTTATTCAGCTTTGCACATGCTTTTTTCAAACCTGCCTAGACTTTTGCTGAGAGGAGCCACAAATACAGAGCAAGTGGTTTCCATTAAACCTGTTTTTAGGAGGCAAATGGGACTCCTTGGGTAGAACATGCTGGATAATGGAGGGATACCCAGGAGAGCCTGAGTATCCTGAATCAACATGGATGCCACCATCCTCTTATCTCTGTGATGGAAGAGTTCACCATGAACTCAATGGAAGCCATCAGAGGAAATCTGTGATAAGACCTGAGCTGAACATCAGTGCTGTTGATTCTCAGGGGGTAATTTAGTGCAAAAAGAAAGTCCACATCTTTTTAAAATGATTGGATTAGCATAAAGTCTCTCACAGCCTTGCTTGGTGTGGATTGGGCAGTGATCTTTTGAACCTTCTCTGGCAGGAACTCGCTCTGTAGCCACAACCCCTTGCAGTTGCCCTTTTTACCCTTCCAAACTGCCTGTGTGGCAGCTGTGATTGCTCCAAATCCTTGGCCAAAAGGTTTGGCCTCCTCGTAGGGAGGATTTGTGCATACTCAGCTCTCCTGCACTGCCTTCGTGTTGCTGTGCAGGTCGTAGCCTCAGCATTTGGAAGGGGTAAATGGCTCCTCCGCTGCCAACCGTAGCTCTGCACAATTTACATGCTGTTATCTTCCTCCATCTGTCCCTCAACAGTTCCTCTCTGCTTTCTTTATTGCAGGCCGCGCCCGGAGCCTGTTGTCTCTCTGCCGCATAGCTGTACGAAGAATACTTGGCAAATCTCGTCTGGATCTGATCCATATCCTTCCAGTCCCAGACCCCATTAAACAATTTTTACTTCATGAACACAGTTAAAGGGCAACCAGCTGCTTTCTGGGACAGTTTGATTTGCTAAACGAGTGAGTTGACAAAGCCAGGTGCCAATTCTAGCCCTTTGCCCCCAGAGAAATACTGGTTTGCTCATGGAATGCACATAATTCCCTGCCCCTGTGGGTTTCCCCTCCAGATTAGGGTGCAATGATTTTGTGTGTCTACACTTAAGCTGCCAGTTATCTCACTGGTGATTTGTTTGCAACTGGTCGGGCAGTGAGGTCACAAGTGTGTGTGGCTGTTACATGAGCAAACACAGTATATCCCATAGCTGTTAGCATATGTCTGTTTGTTACGACTCTACCTCTGTTATTGCTCCGTGTTACACACACCTTGGGTCTCAGAGGCACTTTTGTGTGGCAAATGTTCCTGTATTTAAGCCTTTCATTTTCCTACAGTGTGCAAGGAAGTCTCTCCTTGCCTTGGTAAGGGGATTACAGCAGCACTGTTCTCCCTCTGCTGTCAGTACCTGGCCTTTCTCTTCCCTGTGGAGTTTGTGGTTGCTGCTGTAAAAGTGGGTATATTTTCTTCTGTCCTCTTCTGGTGTGAAATGCATCAAGTTTCCTGTCCAGTGCTGTGCATTACTTGGAGAATTGTATCCGTGTCTCTACGTGCTGCAAGGTAGCTGCTGACTTGGCTTTCTTCCTCCAGAGGCCCCGTTGCACAGATGGGAGAGTAGCAGAATGTGTAATCCTATCCCATCTGAGTCGTTTCTACAGACCACCAGATCTGCTGTGGCACGTTAGCTCGCCTTCCAGCACTATGATGGATGAGGCAAGGGTTGGCCAGTCCTCCTCCCAACTGCCCAGGACACTGCTGTACCACAAATGAGAAGATACGGAGAGAAGAGGAAATGGTATTTTCATCCATGGAAACTGAATAGTACAGAGTTCATTGCAGGGATGATGTGATTGATCCCTGTGGTTCAGTCACTGCTGCAGTGGTGGTGAGTCAAGGACTGTGATACTCAGACGAAGACAGAATGTGAACTTGAAAGATTTCTAGGGTACTTTCTGGAAAAGCAATGACCAAACTCAACCGTTCACTGTAAAATTGGTTTGAATATTTGAGAATGACCAAGAATGACCAGGAGTGGAGGGGCTGCTAAATTAAATTGTTGTCTTGCAGTGCTGGATAGTGGTTGATGCAATGGCTGTGAATATATCTGTGTGATTATGAAGAAAAAGATAACAAAAATTATCTGTAGACTGCCTTGCTATATTCCAGTGATTGTGACCTTACTGAAGGCCCAGTAAAGTAGGTGACAATGCAGAGCACATAGAAATTCCTACCTACCTTTTACTCCTTACCTCACAGAAGCATGACCAGATAAATCCACCTAACAGGCCTTTTTGTTTGATCCTGCTTCTCTCAGCACTGTAGAGGAGGGAGAAGAAAGGACTTTTTATCTTTTATCAAGGAATTAGGAGGTAGCATGATTCTGAATGAAGTAGAGCCTGTGCCAGCAGTGTTTTACCCTGAATGAGTGCTCTGCTATTAGATACTCCTTGAGTTGCTGCGCACTTCAGATCAGTTGCTGAAGGAGGAGTAAGTTGCATGTCTTTTAGTTGGAGATACCTGCTTACAAATACCTAAAGAAAGAGCAGAAAGGTGAATAGGGTGTAGCACTTGTTTATGAAATGCTTTTTTCCAGACGCATCAGTGACTGCAAACTCACAGCTCAGTTCCTGAGATATTTTTTATGGTGGAGTTTGATAAGCAACAGTGAACTTCTTTGTATGTTTTTATTATCTGCTGAAGCATCTTTCTGAGATGCTTTTGCAGAAGGAGGGAGGGCAGGAAGAAATGGAGACGCTTGATTGTTTCCTTTTATTTCTGTTCCATGCCTGGGCCTGGAAGAGCAGTCAGGTGGCCTTGTACATTGCTCTGCTCACTTATTTTAGGATAAGGAGGCAAGATTTGCATTACTGAGCATTACACTGTTGAGAAAAGGCTGAAATGCAATGGTCACACTCACTCACTGTTCAGACACTTTCAGAAATCCTCATCAGATGAGATATAATGGCAAGGATGTATAGCTATGGGCATGCTTTCAAGGTGAGAAGGCAGCAGTATTGCATTGTTTCCTTTTCAGGCTTGCAGATGGTTTAGGTTTTCACCGTACGGGAGGCCAGGGCAGTCCATGAGCATTTTGCCTGAGAGTTGTGTGCCTGCTTTATGGAAGTGTTAACATGCCTGAAAGATGCAGGCAGGTTGTAAAGCCGCTTGTCACCTTGCTGGTAGAACCATAATGTTTTGCAGGAGCACGGACCAAACATATTCTCTAGCCCAAGTGTATAGAGGCAGAAAATGAGGGAGGATGTTTAGAGAAAATGCCATGGCAACAGCTTCTTTGGGCCGTCTTTTTCAGTCCGATTTTTACTTCTTCACATAGTTTTGCAAACCACTCACACATTAGTGCCTTTTGGGAGAAAGTAGCTGGATAGAGGTGGAAGGCACGTGCTCCTCTGGGGAGGCATAACAAACAACTCAGTGCACAATGTTACTAGAGTGTATAGGTAATGCTAAGCCTCTGCGGATATATCTGTTACAAGTTTCATTACAGCTGCCTTCTGTATTTGATCTGTTGACTGTTGTGCCCTTGATTGACACTGTCCTACATCCCTCCTATGGATAGTCAGCCAGTGAAGTCTTATCCAGGCCAACAATTGCAGCCATCCTTCTGAGCTCCCTGCCATGGGAGTGGGAGTTGGAAAAGCACTCTTTCCATGGACTGTCAGTAAGTGGTACTGATAGGATTCCTTAGTTGGTCCTGTTGGTAAGCTCAAGCTATGCTGAGGGGTGGGGGCTTCCACCTCAGTTACCCATTCTTTATTTATCATTTGAAGTACAATAATCACGATGCTCTAACAGCGTGCTGAACTTTGTGCATAGGGGTAGTCCTTTTGACCTCAAGTTTAAAGACTATATGGGTCTTCAAATCCAACCTGTGTGCAGTCCAAAGTATTCCCCTAACTGTGAATGCCTCAAGTCCCTGAGCCCAGTGGATCAAAGGATGGTTCCCACACTCCTATAGCAAACAAGCTTAAAGTTCAACAAGCACTTGGGTGTCTGCACAGTCAAACCTTGGAAGTGCAGGAGTGCATCTGCCATCTTAACTGATGGACTGTGCCTCCTGCCAAGGTTTCAGTCTTAAAGTTGAGTGAACTACCTTTTTGAGGGACTGAAGAGAGTCCAGTGCTTGAGAACAGCTCACGTAACATTAAGCTGTAAGTGTGAAGGCTGCTGCTGGAGTAGTCCTTGTGGACATTTGTTGCTAGGCAACATAAACCCATTTTTGCCTGGATGAAATGGTTTAATACACAGAATATCTGCAATTTTCATTGTAATAATGAATCTCAAATTAGATTTATGATGTCCTGCAGGGCAACAGCACATATCCTCTGGCTGTCCCTGTCCCTTTAAACCCAGTAAACAATAGTCTTCCAATACGAAATCTGAGTAATAATATGCATATCTTATGTTTTCACACTGTATAAGTGACATTTATTTTTGCCTTAATTCAGACTTTACCATTTCCTCCTATGTAGCAATGCATTTTTTATACAAGTATTATTTTCCATGCAGTCTGGGAGGCATCCTCAGATAACATGAATAACAAGTGAGATGTGGGAAATTGAACAGTTGTGCAGTGTGCATCCCCTCCACTGAAGAATGCCTTTTATATTTGTGCATAATGTATGAAGTGTGCATTGTGTGGCCTTGCTGTAAGTACTGGGTGGGATGAGATTTGGAAAATGGTTAAAGAACTGAAGCAGATCTGGAATAAGCAAAGATATACAAAGGAGTCTTGTAGGCTTTCTTCTTTGTTGTATAGGGACTTTTGAGAGCATGAAATGCTGGTAGCTGGCGTAATACCCAAATGTAACTTCCTGTCATTTGGGAGTTGTGCAAATGGCAGAATGGAATCTACCAGGTTGCAGTGTTCGTTGGTTTGTTTGGTTTTTTTTCTCCTTCCCTTATTCAAATATAGCACTTTTTACACCAGAACTGGCCTTTGAGGTGCAGCACCTCTTAAGCCCTTGTTCCATTGAAGAAAGGAATCCAGGGACCTGCCCAGCACAAAGCAGAGGTGACAGCCAAGAGCGCTGCTTCAAGGAACACTATTCAGTGCTCCTTTCTTTTGCCCAGGGTAGAATGATTGTGCACAGCAGTAAGATTTGATCCAAGAGCAGATAGGAGATATCTGTGGTGGGTCTGTGTGTAGCTAAATAAAGATGTTCCAGTGCAAGAGCTTGGCTGTGTGCCTAATCATTTACCTCGCCATGGGAAGGGGAAATGCTTCTATGTATTTCCTAATATTCCTAAACCTGAATTATTTCCTGGTTTTCCTACTCCTGAATCCAGCTGACTCCTCAGCCTGTTTTGTAGCCACTGGAGGGGGCCGGAGAACCATGCTTCCTGCAAGTGGGTTACAGCCAGAGGCTGAGAAGTGGTTTCCTGTACCATTGTCACCCCTGGACAGTTTTCAAGAGGGATGTGGAAACCAAATCAAACCGTAGCCCATCGGGGATGTGCAGAGCAAACAGCTCTCAGGAGCATCTCCGCCACCAATCCTCATTCACGAGCTCACATCCTCAGCATTGCTGACCTGCCCTTTCCTTGGAATGCCATGGCAGCACTGTCACTCCTGCTGCTTTGGGCAGCCCACAGGTCTTGTCTGTCCACCTGGTCCTTCAAAATATACCGAAGAAGGCTCTTCAGACCTCTAGTTTCTGCTTTATTTGGGTCCATCTCTGGAAATCTAGCTCCTCAGATTATCCTGGCATGGAAGTACTCTGAAGGCAGTGTAATTCTTCAGAGCGTTTTGGTTCTTGTAACTTGGCCTTTTCTGATATTTTCATTGGGAAACTCCCTACAAGTTCAAGCTGCAAGCACTTCTGCTGGGTGTGCTCTTCCTTCTAGGGATTAGCAGATGTAGTGCGGTCTATCTGTCACACCTGGATAGCTTGCATTCTTTAGGTGGTACAAGGAGAGTTGTGGGTACTTAGTCTCTATAGCTGTCTCCAATCAAGGATGCCAGTCTGTTTTTTAGGATTCCTGCCGTTTCCACTTCCTAGCTGATGCCAAAATTTCCTCTAAAGGCAAAAAGAGGAAGAAAATGATGAAATGATTTGGAATTATGGTGGTGGTGGATCAAAACAAAGCCAAACGAACCCTGATCTGAAATTCTAAAACTCACAACCAACCTCTATATTGCTGTAATTCAGAAGTGGCTCCTTCCTGTGCCCCAACATGAAGCTTATGTTGTGGCTGTCCCAATTGAGTGCCCATAACCCTCCTGGGGAATAGGTCAGCAACTATCTCCGTGCTGCAGCTTGGAAAGAACTGGAGATTTATTGTTGCTGGGGAGAGATCCGAGCTGCAAATGCCAGCCTGATAAATGTGGAATTGTTTAAAGGGCTGTTGGACTCAAGCCCTGAATTTGTGTGCTGTAAACCTGTCCTCTCTTGGTCGTCTCTCTGGAGGAGACAGGATGAGGTTTTTGGTCACCTCTCATTGAATTTCTTGTATTTCTGGGGAGAAGAGCCCATCTGAGAGCCTGCCCTTGTTTTTTATAATGTCATCACAACTTTTTTTAATTAATCGCACTCATCAATCCTACCTTAGGATCTAATGCAGTTACTTTTCCTGCAGCAGTGAGGAAGGGAAGAGGTTTTGCTTTGCACTATGAAATGCTCAAATATTTGCCCTGGGCTATGAAAACCAACCAAGGCTGCAGTAAATCTCACAGTCTCAAAGTATTTCCTCTAGTATGTGTTACTTCCATTCCCCCAGCTCCTGCTGGGGAAGCCCCTGCTTGTTTAACTTGCTTTGTTCCCTATCAGCTCCTTCAGAGTCATTTTCCAGTTTCTCTGCACGAGCCCTCTGTCCCATGCAAGGTGTAACCTGCAAGAAAAAGAAAACCCACACAGTGTTTGAGTGGAGGAAAGGAGGCTCCAGCCCTCCGAGACCATCGTTGCACCACAGAGCCCATTAATCCATCTCCAGGTACATGCACTTCTCACTCCTTTCACCACTTTCTCCCCCTGACGCATATGTACAAGCTCTGTTTTGCACTTTTTTCCCTTTTTTTCTTTTTCTTTTTTTGTTTGTTTTGTTTATGCTTTAGAGACAAATGAAACCTGCTTTTGTTTACTGGAAAGTATGCTTTATTTTCTCATCACCGAGCATCTGGTGTTTGTAAAAGGCACAACAAATCTTTCCAACAGCAAATCATCCTGTCTGAGAATGCCTGGCCAGGAGCTCCATGTGTGCCGTGATCGTTATCCTAAAAAGGTACTAAAATGGCCAAACACAGAAAGTGCTGGCCAAGCTTGCTGCCCATCAGTGGAAAACCACAGGTAAGATGCTGGACATTCGTGTGACCTATGCTTATTGAAGGCTGTGAGTTAACAGAGGGCTTGACTAAGCCTTTGCCTGAAAGCTTTGTGCACGAAGGAAGTGGGGGTAGGTGGCACCAGGAGTCTCCAGGGACCCATTGCCATGCATCTGCGTCCAAAATAAGAATAAAAAAGTCACAGCAGGGGACAAGATGCATTCAGAAAATACCTAGATGCATTTCAGGCAATTTGGTTAAGATGGGCACCTGGCCCAGACTGATGGAATCAGCCATTACGTTTCCATACTCAGCCACCTTCTATCACTTTGAAATCGGGAAGAAAATTAAAGCCACAATGGGCAAAGTAGACCAGGACTGCCATTAGCACTGATTAATGGCTCCGAGTGTCCCCTCAGAAAGCAGCAGGATGATGTATGATCTGCACACAGCCCACTCCCTGTGGCACAGGATTTCTATAAGCTTTCCAAACATACCAGGGTGAGGTGATGCTTGCAGACACGACGTTTTCTCCGATGGCATCTTTCCACAACCATCTGAAAGCCACTAGGGGAATGTGGAAGCTGGTTTCCAGCCATAATTCGTTTGGCCAACTCTGCACTTGCCTTTAATTTTAATAATTTGGCGATATCCATTTGTTTGACATTTTGCAAAGAGGGGTCTGCATTTGCTCAGAGAAAATGAGAGTTGAAGGATGGTAAAATGCCTTCATAAATTGCAAGTTAAATTAAGAAGTTGCCTTAAAAGCACTGAGCTCTTAGCCCCGTGCAGTGTCATTTATGGCATTGAGAGCTGTGGTCCCGTTTGGAGGCCCAGAATGCTAAGGAGGCACAGGAAGTGGGGTCAATTGTTTTGTGGGTGTTTCTGGCCTTTCCGAGCCCATTTTCATTAGTGGTTGGGATGTAGTAAAGGATTCATATGTTTTTTTCATTTTTCACAGCACACATTTTTTACCAACAAGTCTTAATTTTTAAAGTTTTCAGCATTTGAACATTTCATGTCAATAGAAAAGCTGTTTCTGAAAATTTTTTCTTTTATTGGATCGTATCAATATTATTCTGTAACGCTGCCTGTAGTGCAAATAAGTTGTCTTGTGATGCAATATTGTAAGCATTTATTTTTATTATTTCTAAATCGCTACTGGCATCTGCAGCTGGGCTTTGATTGGGACATACTGTTGTGATTGGTTTTTTTTTTTTTTTTTTCAGAGCATCACCTTCTTATGTTTTAGTGAAATTGTGAAGATTTGAGATCACAGAATCACAGTTGTTGGAAGGGACCTCAAGAGATCATCGAGTCCAACTCCCCTGCTAAAGCAGGTACCTTACAATAGGTAGGTGTCACACAGTAGGTGTCCAGCCAGCTCATCAGCATCTCCATAGAGGGAGACACTCTGGGCAACCTGTTCCAGTGCTCCATCACCCTTACTGTAAAGAAGTTCATCCACATGTTAGTACAGAACTTCCCGTGTTCAAGTTTTAGGCCATTACTCCTTGTCCCATCATTACACACTGTTGAGAAGAGCCTGGCCTCATCCATTTACCTCCTGCTTTCCTTTAGATATTTATAAACATGCATCAGATCCCCTCTCAGTCTTTTTACGCCCAGAAAAATGGACTATATTGTTCTCACCACGTGATGAAACACGGTAAAAAACAAAAAGGAAGCCAAACACGAAATAAAATCAACCCCAACAATTCTACATGCCAATACGAAGTGCTATGTTTCACAAAATTTATATTTTTATGAAAAGGCTTTTCTTTCAAATGACTTCCTTCCATACATTTCCACTGAAAGAAATATAATGTGACGTCGAATAATGTTTTTTGTTTTTTTTTTAATTTTATTAGTATAATGAGAAATGCCTGGAGGGGCTTCAGTCTTTGTGACATTGTGTAACGCCTAGTGAAGACTTCCTCACATCTCAGCATCACCCCAGCACTTAGACACTCACCTCCAGATTCTTCTTGTTTAAAGGAATTTTCCTTTAAAGTGAATGTGTTGTAAGACCTTCTGTTGTTTAAGGGCATCTGAGTCCTTACTTCATCAAAGCGAGCATTAAAGCCTCCTATAAATACTACCTTGGAAAGCAGAAGTTTTCAATTACCACAACTCCTCTCCTGATATCAGTTCCTATAATGATCAGCCTCCATTAGTGCAACTTTCTTTAAGCCAGAGCACCAAAGCAGATTTCTGCTTCCCCAGTGCTGGTGGCTGCCACCTGCCTGGAAGTGGGTCATCTTCACGTTCACATGTTCTGGCTGCTCTTTCCCTCCCTTCTTCAGCAGTTATATGGATCTCATGGCACAGCACTGTGGCATCCTGTCCAAAGTGCCCTTTGCTCAAAGCAGAACTATTGCCTGTCACAAATTTGTAGGTTGAGAACTTGGCATCCTGAGATGGTCTGGTCCGTCTTACCAGAAATTGTTTTTGCAGGGAGTTCGGTGAACTTTGGGTTTAGTCTGCAAACCTTTGGTTTAGTGATAATCGTTAAGTATTTTATGCATTGCAGACTATGAATGATTCAAAGATGCCAGTGAAGCACATTGTGCTGCTGCAAACGAGTCTAGGAAGTTTTACTGTTCCCATTGCTGGTGCATGAACCCTGTTTCTCTTGGCTCTGTACGTGTGCAACTATATGGAGAGGGGCCAAAAGAAAAGAGTGCAGATAGAGATGAATCCTATCATGTTATAGCTAAAAGATAAGAAGGAGGACTGTTAAAGGACGTTTGAGATTTCCATAGCACTGAGAAAAGATTCACTGCCAATGTGAAGTGCCGTGGATTTGTGTTTGCTCCCCAGCATTTAAAATGCTGCGGCTACATACTGAGTATGCACCATTCCACTTCAAACCAGCACAGATAGCCTTGGCTCAATATGCACTGACGTGGGACCTTCTTCAGGGTCCAGCATGAATATGGACACCACCACCCTGCCATTTGGAAGAAATGATCTAACTGGCGATGCATTCGTTTCCAGCGTCTGTGGAAATGGTAAATAGGCTGGTGAAGAGGATGTCAATGGGTGTCCGCTGTGAATTTGGCTTTCTGTTTTTTCTTTTCTCTTTTATGAAAAATGAGTCACATGGCTTTGAAGTACCCGGTCTTTTTAGCATGGGTCAGATGTTGAAACATAACTAAAGATGTTACATGGGCTAATTAAATCAGTGCATCTGGCTTGCATATCTGCAGATAGATTTCCATGGAAAATAGTTCATATGCCATGAATGTCATTAGAAGTTTAGATTACAAATCAGACGGATCTTCTGTTCTTCCACATACCACCTTGCTTTCAAATGGGGTTTAGGCTACTAAAGGGAGCCTTTTCTGCTTGGTTGCATTTTTGGCTCTTCAGCAGTTGGCATTTCAAGTCTAGAGCTCTGCTCTGCAGTGCAACATCTGCTGCTCTCAAGAAGGTAACTGTATAGGCAACTATCCAGCATTTTCTCTTGAAGATAAAGGCCTAAAACTTCCCATTTGCCTTCTCTGTAGACAGTAACAAGACAAGGGAGAGGGCAACAAGCTCTCTGTTTTGCTGTAACTCAGATGCACGCTGAGCTCAGCAGCACATTGGTTCCATGGGAAGGTGTGTGCCAGGAAACCTCCAGACCTGGGATGGACTCCCCATTTTCTCAGTGACTCAGGTTTTTCCTTCGCGTCACCTTTTCTACTCAGATCTCCCCAGGTCCCAGCTAGGTCGCTGTGGGCAAGGGCCATGTGTGCTCCTTGTGATTCATTGCTAGCAAGAATGTGTGATGTTGGGATGCGGAAAGCCCACGGCTGGCGATTCATTTCCATGTAACTAAGTGCTGACGTTGGTTTATCCCCAGTGGGGTAGGGAGAAAGGATTTTTCATGAAACTACCCCAAATGTTGAAGTTTCCCCACGTGTTTCAGCTATTACTCACGCTCTCTTAAAAGTAGCCTCTAAAAGAATAGGTCAGAGCCTCCCTTTATGGGAGTCGGCATGGTCCATTGGAGGAGAAAAATCAATTTGTACCAGAAGATTGTAATTAGTTTAGGAATTCAAAAACCCAGTGCAAATCTGGTCTCAAGCAAACACCGTTTTATTGTGAATTCTGAGACAGCGCTGCGCCTCTTGCTCTTGTTTCTGAACTGCCTTCCTACCTTCAAATTCAACAAGGTTCTCTCAAAATCAGGGGCCCTACAAGTCCATGGTGGTCTTGGTTCACGCTGGAAATAATCAGCATGATAAGTCACCACAGAACAGAAATGTCCCCAGACAGCTGTGGCTTGGGCAATGATAAACCAGTTGATAAACCAACTGCAGAGTAGGCGGGGGATACACCCAACTTATTTGGGCCGCTGGACAGATGGGAGGCATGCAGCATCTGCTTTTTGGGTGTCTTCTGGCTTGTGGTCATTTTGTCAGCCTGCATTTGAGCAGGAGCCGATCTCGGTTCTGCCAGGATCCAGGAGTTAATTCTTGTTCCATGAGAGAGCCAGAGCTCGCATCCAGCCAGTTCCCTGGGGTGCAGAGAAAGAAAGTCTCTGAGAAATAAACACAGACACAAACAAACACCAGACTTGGCATGCAGCTTTGCAGGCAATAGGAATATCTTTTAGCTTCCCGCCGAGGTAATTTGCCTGTGAGGAAGCTTTTCCACTCTGCCCCTTGGCTCCTGAGGAGGGCCTGCATGCCAAAATGCTTCGTGGCCCCTTGAGCCACTCCTAGGCTGGGCTTCGTGTTTCTGTCTGGCCATCCCACCCTGCAGCTGCCTGGGTGCTCACTGCATTCCCACTGGGTGCTGGGGACCTGGGCTTTGCCTTTTCTTCTGCCCTGGTCTCCTGGGCATGGCACAGCCCTGTGCCCACATGGGGATCATAGAATCATGGAATCATAGAACGGCCTGGGCTGAAAAGGACCACAATGATCATCTAGTTTCAACCCCCAATGCCATGTTCAGGGTCACCAACCAGCTGACCAGGCTGCCCAGAGCCACATCCAGCCTGGGCTTGAATGTATCCAGGGAGTCTAAAGGGAATCCCACCACGTTGCTTTGAGAGGGGACAAACCTTGTCTAAACCACTTCTGGAGCTATGCATTGAACCTACTCCTCTGTAAGTCATGGAGTCAGAGAATCACAGAATCATTTAGATTGGAAAAGATCCGTGAGATCATCAAGTCCAACCACTAAGCCATGTCCTCATGTACCACATCCACACATCTCTTAAACACATCCACTGCCTCCCTGAGCAGCCCTTCCATTGCCTGACCACCCTATGAATAATAAATTCTTTATGACGGTACAATCTGAACCTCCCCTTGTGCATCTTGAGGCTGTATTCCATTTGTCACCTGAGAAGAGACCACTTTCTTCTTGTGCGTTTTATTGCAATTCTTAGTACTCCTCATGCGGAAATTTCCTTAAATCTCCTTGAAATTGTTCTGATTTTCTCCTACATCTCACAGGAAAAGATGCTAAGATTTTCTAGTTCTGTGGTTTCCTCTTAGTTTGGTATTGATGAAGCTTGTTTCAAAAAACAATTTCAAGTGTAAATTGAAACTGGCTATGCATGGGGCCGCTAAGAAAAACGAATGTGAGACAGGAAATAGAAAGTATTTAGCTGTGTAAAGTCCAGTAAATATTCACTATGGGAAACAAATGGCTGTTTTGAAGCTTAGGCTGGAGGTGCTTTTAAAATATATCATCACCAAAGCGAAAGACAGCTTATTTCTCATTGATCTCTCTTTAGGCAAAAGCAGTTTTCCTCAGGACTGTCTCTGTGCTTGTATCCTAGAAGCATGACCATGTTTCATGCCAAGCAAGGAAAGTTACACCCTATGGTTTTTGAATTACAAATGGGAAATCCATACTGTTTTGGAATAAACAGCGCTGGCCATTAGGCAGTCTATTTGGTTACTATTTGGTTACAACTGCATGAGGAACAGCTCTAGTGGAAAAAAAAGAGAAGCAGCAGTAACAGTCAATCGTCACTTTTTTTTTTTTCCTGCCTGGAAAACTTGGAGTTTTATGGCCTACAAACCACAAATTAGAATTGCAGGCAACAGATAAAGCTTCGGTATAAATTCAGCTATGTCAGTGCCTGTTGGCAATTGCAACAAGGCAGTTGTCAAAATGCCCCTTCAACAGTCATTGCCTGAACAGGGCCTTTCCAAGCAGTGAGTGACACCATATGGATCTGGACCCATTCGCAAAGATAGAGCATCCCTGGGGGGACCCTGCTGCAGCTCCTCTGGCTGCTGGGCCCTTCTGGAGTGACGACCAGTGAGGAGGCTGCTGCTCTTCCTGTAGTTGGCATCAGACTTGTTTGTAAACTGGCAGCAACCACTAAGTCTTAAATGGTTTCTCTAGGAATTTCTCCATCCTCCATTTTCTCCAAAGGGTCCCAAAACTGACCTATCTGTTTCTTCCTAGGAAAAGCAGATCATTTGTCCAGGTAGGAGGACACCAGCTGGTCTCTGTGCTTGTTTGTCCTTCCTCTTTGAAAGTTTAAGCAGGTGCTTTGCCCTTCACCATGCTTTTCACCAAGTTGCCATGAAAGCAATCCTCCTCAAGGGTCTTGTTCACATGGGCCAAGATATGCTGGATGAACAGAATGTTTCTGACATCCTGGAATGGATTCCATTGCTCAAAGACATTGCCACTACAGTACTGGGGAGTTATGCTGCCATGTCTCCCACCGCTGCTCTAGAAGGATACTAGAGAGAGAATGGAATCAAAGAATCTTTTAGATTGGAAAAGACCTCTAAGATCATCTAGTCCAACCACCAATTTTAAGGATCTTCATAGAATGGCCTGGGTTGAAAAGGACCTCAAACATCATCTAGACCCCTGCTATGTGTAGGGTCACCAGCCACCAGACCAGGCTGCCCAGAGCCACATCCAGCCTGGCCTTGAATGCCTGCAGGTGCCTGTGGGGCATCCACAACCTCTCTGGACAACCTGTTCCTATGTATCATCTTAAGATGTTCTGATACAGTCTTTACCACTGAACCAGAATTTTCAACTTTTGTGTAGATGGTCTGACAGGTAATTTTATCAAGGTTCACCCAGACAAATCAGGAATTGCTTTTTCTGCCAGCAACAGCCCCAGGTGGCAGTTTCTCTTCCAGAAACCAAGAGGATGGTAGGAACTGCAGTGCTACCATTAGACATGCTGAGACATCACGTTGTGATGTTGTGATCCCTGCCCAAGGCCACAGTTTTAGGGAAACAGGCCACAGTTTTGACTTTTGATTCTACATGTTCCTGCTTAGACAAGTGTCTTCAGAAGTACTTCAATGACTTAGTAGGAATGTTAGGAAAAAATTGTCACTTTGTCACTTCCTAAGCCATGAGGACTGTTAGCTGAGCTAGAACATTATGTTCTTGAGGATAATAAATGGAGTCCTACTGGCTTTTCTTGGAAGATAGAGCTGAGAACTCAAGATGTCCGTTAAGGGAAGAAGCAAAGAATTTATCCTTGCTGATAAGAAAGAGCTCATAACCTTTCACAACCTTTCTCTTTCATATCTGCTGTTGTTCTTGATAACCAGAGTGGATGTGTAGGGCAGCATGGCACATTTTTACAGCTGAGGAAGTTTTCCCTGGGTATTCACAGACAGCAGACAAAAATGATGGGAGAGCATTAGGAGAAGTTTGGGTCCCTGCATTCTGCTTTGGGATGGTCAGAGCATAGGTTTGTTGCTCACAAACACGTCTGGACTCCTTTCAGATTGAACGCAGGACTTCAAGTGGGATCAAAGCAATCTCAGAGCATCCCAGGAGCATTCTTTGAACTGCGTATTTAAAAGATGCGAAAGCAATGTGCCTTTTTTTTTTTTTTTTTTTTTTTTGCCTTGTCCTCCATGCCAACAGCAGAGACACAAAATGGCTCAGCGAGAAATAGATTTAATAACCCTTCAGGATATCTTTTATTTTGTATTGTATCCATCTATATTTTGTATTGTGTTTAATAGAGGTATTCCTGGCAGCTACCCAGGATTTGAAAGATCACTTTATGGATAAAATTTGCACGAGGCCTGTAGTGATAAGGCTGGTTGACATAGAATCTCGTGCAGAGGAGGTGAGGGCTGTACGTCAGTTGCAGACATCCCCCTATTTTTTTTTTCCATTAACCATCACCATTAGCAATCGTACTCAAACAAACAAACAAACAAGCCCATTTAAATAGTTGTTTTTTTTTTTTTTTTTTTTTTTTTTTCCTGGCCTCTTAGTCATGAATAATTATGAAATAATCACCAAAGTCTGGTTTCACTTGGCAAACGTTTCCAGGTTTTGTTTTCTTTTTAAATACTTATGGGTTCCAGCAGTCCCCCCACCCCAGCTTATATTTTTTTGGCGGTGATTTCAGCTAGTCACATTTACTGATGCCTGCTGCAGCACGATCAGAAAGCACGTGAATGCATTTCATCTTTACAGTGAACATTTTTCCTGCCTTTATGAATAGCCTGAGCATGCAACTTTTCTGTGCATGTGGCCCCAAACTACACCCCACTGCAAAAGTGGCAACAGCTGCTGGCAGCACGAGTTTTCTCCCATTTAGACATCATTGTGAAGGCAGGATCTAACCAGGCTCCCCAGTCTTTAATCAGGCTAATTGCATGTGGTCTAAGCCACGTTGAAGCTCAGTTCCAAGTTCGGTGTTAGATTTATGTACTATGAGCGGGTGTAGAGAGAGCCTTGGATGTGTGTGAAGGTCAGTGGTTTGAGTTCACGTGAGTTCAAGAAAACAGTTTTCCACTTTGGTGTACCTGGTTTCGCTCTCCACTCTTTCCTCATCCCCCCTTTGTGTTTTGGTTTCACCCAAAGCAAAGCCCAAGCAGAACTCTGCCAAAGTTCACTTAGTTTCAAGCTTGAATGGGAAACAACTGAATTTCATCTGATTTTCACCCAGAGCAATAAATCACTTCAGGCTGGCCTGTTGCACAGCATGGTTTTATGGAGGGCTGGGGAACCTTTTGGTAGGGCAGGCAGGAATATCGAGTTCAAGTTCATATCGCAGCCACAAAAAAAAAGAAAAAAGATGGATTTTCACCTGATTGCACAGTGCAGCCATTATGTGGAGGCAGGTGCATTTCTTTCACTCACAGCCTAGGTTGTTTTGGATTCCAGGTGTCCAAAATGAAGTTTTCCCCTGTTTTACTATTGGAAAACTCGCTGGTGCCTTAACATATCATCATACTTCTTCAGTCAGGAAAGGTGGTGGGGAGGTGGGGGTCTGAGGACAGGCTGTGTTATTTCATTGCTGACATTTTTATTACACTGTGTTGTGTAATGCTGTGGGAAAAATCACCAAGGCAGATTCCTTGGGAAGGTTTTATAAGGGCCCCTATCAGCTACCTTCTCTAATGGCATCCTTCATTTCCTCCTGCCCTGAAGATCTCCCCTGACCCCAGGGAAGCCTGCTGGGAATAACACTTATCACTTTGCTGGTTTCTTACTTTTCCATTTGGCAAGTGTCTTATTTTCCCATTTCTTCTTTTCTTAGATGATATGAGAGTTTTTTTCAAAACATGTTGTTTTCTAATTTTGCATAAGAGCACATACAGGCAGGAGAAGAAAAAAGAATGCATACTCATTGCATATATCCTGTCTGCAATGTTAATATTTGTTGTATATCTTCCTTTTTGTGAAGGGAAGGGAAGGGAAGGGAAGGGAAGGGAAGGGAAGGGAAGGGAAGGGAAGGGAAGGGAAGGGAAGGGAAGGGAAGGGAAGGGAAGGGAAGGGAAGGGAAGGGAAGGGAAGGGAAGGGAAGGGAAGGGAAGGGAAGGGAAGGGAAGGGAAGGGAAGGGAAGGGAAGGGAAGGGAAGGGAAGGGAAGGTGGTGAGTTTTGCTGGCCATTGTGAGTGCTGCACAGTCTCCATGGCAGCTGTCTTCTCACCTAAACTCTACATCTACTGTTTTCTGTATGTCTGCCAAGGATTTTAGCTAAGCAGCTAGGCAGGGACAAGGAAGGGCTCTGATAACCATGAGTGACCTAACCCACGTAGATGGAAATCAGACTCAGGGCAATTCTTTCCTTTAGCTGATGCAACATGATATATGCAGCTTGGAGCTCGGTTCCTCCACAGCACAGCTATTTGTATGCATTCACTTTATCACATTTTTAGGAATTTTGATAGTGTCTGATAGATTTAGATTCTGAAAGGCATTTCCTGTGAGGCACCAGCATCTCCATGGCAGCTGGAGCACTGGCTATAATGATCTGTCCTAGCCTCCTTATCTTCAGTAGCCTTCCATATCTGCCTGTGTCTCTGCATACTGAGAAATGATTGTGGTTGTCATCATACGTGCCTTACTCTCATCCTCCCCAGCTGTGGATTCCCTTATTGAGATCAGACTTGGTAGACCATATCCAGGGATTTGGTTGTATTGACTTGAAGTGAATATTGCATTTGTCTTCAGAAATCTCTTTCTTTCCCTCCGTCTTCCTTTGTGCAGGTCCTTTTTCTCTCAGAGCCTGTTTTCTGGCCAGCTGCAGCCTGATGTTTACTCAGCTGGGGTGAATAACTTTCCTTTCTGTGTCTCTGCTGTGCTGCGTGTTGTCACTACATGGGCCAATGGAGATGTCCTCCCTGCTCCATCCGTATCAGCTTCTGACCTGAGTTATCTGCTGGCAGACCAACAGCACTGAAGTCAGTGCAAATGCATCCATAGAAACGTACAGCAGAGGGACTGAGCTGTCATTGCCTTCACTGCGCCTGCTGAGGTTTGGTCAGCTTTCCAAGCTGATAACATGAAGCCTAAAGACCAAGTGCTGAAGACAGAAGGAACTTCATCCTTGCTTTGTGAGGCATAGGGATCCCAAAGGCCATGATTAGATAGTCTTAATTTGACCTAAGCTTACTGCTTCTTGTCTTTTTATTTATTTGTCACGACTAAAAGACAGTGGGCGCTTCTCTATCATGAAACTGAAGACTGAACACAGTTGAACACCTAAGGAAGCAATGGGAAATATTTGTCATACTTGAGAAAACCTTTTCTTCTTCCAGTTTTTGCTTCCCTCGTTCTAGTAGACAAGTCCACTCTTAGTCTTTCCTTAATGGAATCTCAGGATTTCTCTTGATTATTGGTGCTTACGAAATAAATTTGGGGCTGATCTAAAATGTGAGCGGCTTATTTAGACTGGGACAGCTCCAAATAGCCCTTCTGCTCTAATAATGATATCCCACTGCATCAAACTCCCAAATCCCAGCTTTTCAGGGGGAAAATAATAATAATAATAATAATAATAATAATAATAATAATAATAATAATAATAATAATAATAATAATAAAATAAGTCTATTTTAGGCTTCCTGAGGTTTGGACCTCTCCCTGTGTCCTGTCAAGCACATGGCATGGGGGCCCTTCTGTTTCATGGAAGAGGGATGGAAAGCATTTATGAAGAAGGAATGCACTGGGATAAATTTAAAGGTGCTTTGCAAGTCCTAAGTCAAAACTCTCAGTTCTCCAGGATTTTATTTTCCATGGATTTGTGACAGTGTTATGAGAAGGTGCTCCTGAAAGAGAGGAAGGTTGAATTAAACAGTGATTGGTGTTGAAGCCTCGCAGCCAACATGGGAATGAATCCAGTGAGTGGAAGGAAAAATATTATTAGTAATTATAAGAAGAAGATGAAGATGGCCAGAATCAGAAACGTGTTCTGGAATCCTCCAAAAATAGTACAAAAGAGATGCCAAACCTAACAAGTGAAAGCAAAGCTCTTAGGGCGAGTAATGTGCTAAGGGGAGTTAAAACAGGGAGAGGAGTTTCAGAAGGACCTCATTTCGGGTGACATTGTGGCCTCAGGAGTTCAACTGTTTCTCAAATTCAGGAGTGCCAGAGGGCAGCTGTGTCTTCCAAATGTTGAAATGATGTTTGGAGTCATCCAGCATGGCATGCTTGCTTTGTCGGCTTCTGCTAATAAAGCAAGCAGTAGTCAGTGAATGCCACTGAGATTTGGATCTGACAGCTCCAAAGTGGAGATTAGGATGGGGATTTTCACAGCTGCTGGAGAATAGGAGATGCCTGGACTCAACTGATGTTCTGGACAGTGGCTTAAATATTGAATTTCCCTTGAGATTTTCAGAATTAGACCAGAGAAGGCACTGAGAGATCTGGTCAAACTTTGAAACTAAAGCTGCTCTGAGCAAGGCTGAGCCAGACACCACTCACTGATGGTCCCTCTGAGTGTTAAGCTTCCATGACAGTTAATGTTTGAGCAGGTCAAGGACGTCTCAGACATCAGGACCATTAGACAGCTTTGGAAATCTTAACCAGAGACAGCAAAAACGTTGTTAAACCCTGACAGGAAGAGGCTGCAGTCATCTGCATGAAGAAATGGGTGAATCCAAATGTCTCCAGCGTGGGTAAGGAGCAGATAGGTGAGGTTTCCCAAAGGGGGAGGGTTCATCTACTTTACAAGGAGGGTAGATTTGGAGGGTAGGAACTGATACACATTGTTTTCTGTTTCTGGACCAGATTTTGGGGTAGAATGGACTGGATGCCAAAATGCAGTTAGGATAAAGAAGAGATTAAACACAGTGCCTGAGTTCTGGTGTGACTGTCATCATCTGTGTGTGCTTTTTCAGTTCATAACCTCACACCTGTGATAAGGAGCCAGACAGAAGAGCCAGGTGGATGCAGCAGTCCCCTACAGTAACTCCTGTGTTGGGAAGTTCATCATCAGCTGCCTTTGCCAGCTTGGTTAAGCAACGTGATATGCCTGTCACTTTCAGTGAGCTATCATTCTGCCCCCTCCTGGTGTCAGCAGCAGCTCTCACAGCACTTACATTAGGCAAAGAGCCTCCATGTGGCAGTGGCTATGAGTTTGTCCTGGAGGGGAAACAGGCAGCTGTGGTGCAGCATCGAGGAGGACTTTCCTCGACAAATTCTCAAAGAGGTCCTCCATCTGCACTTGCTTTGTTTTTTGTCTGTAAAGAGGAGAATTTGCTTCCGCTGAAATTCCTAGCCAGTGAATCTTGTACTTCACCATCTCAAGTCTTGCTTTCCTCCTCCCAACTCTGAATCTTTTTTTGACTGATTTTCTAGCAAGAGGGATCCATTTTTGCCATATGGAAGCATACAGCAAAAGGTTCTGGCAGCTGGAAACTACCAGGAGAGAGAGCTGGGATAGGACTTGCTTGCTGAAGACGAGCACCCAGTCCCCAGGTCCCTGTGCTTCCCAGCCATCCCACTCCCTGACAGATGTCCATCCTAGGATGCTGGCTCTCAATCCTGTATTTCAGAGGTGGCAGATTACTTGCTTCTCCTTTTGCTAGCCTGGGCTGGGCTGATCTGATTGCCCTTTTCAGCTGTAGAAAGATCCATGTGGACAGGAAGGCATTAGAGATATCTAAGACATCTAGGACATGAGATAAACGCAAATGCATCTCCAACGGCTGCTTTAAAAGAAGTTAAAATAGACCCTATTGATTAACGCTGGGTGGTTGCACTGCTGAATTCTCCTGCTCCCTTCTGAAGCATTCTGACTTTCTCAGCTGTGCTGTCTGTAATCCCTTGCTCTGGGAGGGAGCCTGGTGCCCTGACCACACACACGCACTTCAGGCTGCCCCCCATTGAGCTGCAGGCACTGCTGAGCCCACCGAGTGCTCTGAGCACCTGGGGTCAGTGACACCCAGCTGTCCAAACAGACCCCACATGCAAGGGCGTGCGTTGGGACCGGTGGGGGAAACCCCACCAGAACCAGACAGCTCTTTGTCTTCAGAGGCAGCCTGGTGGCTCTGGGGGCTGCCCTTCTCCTTTGATCTGAGCCCTGCCTTCCTCTGTTACTCCGCGTCACCCCTGCTTGTTTTCTTCTTTTTGTTTTCCCCTGATCCTTGGTGGTTCTGATCTCTGTTCAAGAGTTGATCTCCACCTTAGAAATGCTGCCTTGGGCTTTGAAAGGAATCTGAGAACATGTCCTTCCTCTGTAAGTAACTCAGCTTCCATCAAAGTAGTGCCCTGTTCCCCATCCAAATGCTTCACCTCTGTGCTGGGTGACTTCAGCTCATCCCAGAAGACCTAGCTGGGAGGCAGCAGGAAAACACCATTTCCTTTGCATCTTGCATATTTTCATCAATATTGTCTCACGTTTTACTTTGCCCTGTGGAAACATCACAAAAGTCACTCTGAGAATCCCTTTAGTTCACTTGGTACTTCAATGGGTACTTCACTTTCCCAACTCAAAGGTAGCTCCCTCAAAAAATAAAATGGGAACCAGCCATTCTTTCTTGCATTAGTCAAACATTCTGGAACAGGAAAAACACACACATTTATTCATCCCATCTAAATACATTTGTTTTTAGTTTAGATGTATTCAAAATGAGACACAGTGTGGACATCTGTCTTATTATCCAACAGTAGGTTAAAAAAAATAAACTCTGCTGGCTCTGTGGGAGGAATGCAGATAAATGACAGATGGAGGCAAGCAATGGACTTCCAGAAGCTTTCATCCATGAACCAGCTAATGGAGCTCAGTGAGGAGAACATCCATCCCACGCTTTTGCATCTTCCAGAGCAATGGAGGAGTTGGACAGTGCTGTATCTGCACTGTAGCCATCACTGAGATTTGCACTGCAGACATGCTCAGGCACACTCTGTGAGAGACAGAGGTCAGCTGATATACTGAAGAAAGAAAACTTTGCCCATAATCCAAGAGGACCGGACCTCACGGATGTTTCTGTGTCAGATTTTGGATGGTACCAATGGGCCTTAATTCCCCCAAGTAGCCACATCTGGAATCCCCAACTCATAAACCCTCTGCCCTTGGACTCAGGGACTTCATTTTAACTCACGACAGGGCTGCGTGCTCTTGTCTTTGTCTCCTGGGTGGACCTCAGGCTTTTTTACAGACCTACCTACAGCCCTGTCCTTCACTCATCTCCTGTTGTCAGCCCCTTGGCTGTGTCGTGACCCTAGGCCTTCCCATGCCTTGCAATCAGTGTGAAACTGTGACACGAATGCTGAAATCTCCCTCTTTTGGAGATGACAGAATGGCCATGTTTGCCTGGGGGGCTGGCAACATTCCTCACGACGGCCAAGGTCATTGACTTCTGCAAGACATCTCTGGGTACTTGCTGGATTGTAATGAATGGTCAAGTCCATTCTTCTTCATTTCCTTAGTTGAATGCATGACCACGACTTGCTAACACAAGTCCTGCAGCCTTGGTACAAATTTCTCTGAGCTCTGTGCTCCTATAGTGCCACAAACAAGGCTGTGGGAAGGGTGAGGCTCTGTGCATTGGATGGAGTTGGAGGGTGGAGAATACAACTTTAGGTAGGGCTGTTAGCTGGGTGTGGATGTTTCGGTGCAGCTGAGTGCTTTCTTATCCTTATCTTTTCTATATTTCTCTCTCATCTGGCATTTATGTCTGCTACATATGTTCCCCTTTATACCATGCCAGAGCTATGACACAAGAAAAGGGCAGGGAAGGGGTGGGGGGGGAGGGAAAAATCTCAAAATGGGATTTTATCAAAATATTATCGGAGCGCCAGCTGGTGCAGATTATCATAGCTCTCTGAGTGAGAGAGCTATTTTACCTTGTGCTGTTTTTCTTTCTCTGGGCTGCACATGGCCTTTTCCCAAAGTGTGAAGGTTGCAGCCACCAGGATTAATCTACTCTTCCCATCCCCATTCCAGCACCGTTTCTGAAGCCCTGCAGTATCTCAGCGCATTCAAAAATTTGACTGATCCGGGCTGAGATGGAAACCAGGTATCAGTAAGTCATCCATCCACAGAGGCTGGTTGAATCTTGCTGGAAAATGAGAGATGAAGGGTCACAAGAATGTGACAAAATGTGTTGAGCAGACGCTCGTTAGTTAGACAGCTTTGCTGGTGTGCCTGTGCCCCAAGGGTTGGCTTGCAAAGGCAGCAGTGCTGGGCTGGGTCTGACACTCAAAGCACTCGAGGGGTCTGGACATAACTGCTCTGCCCCTTTGCAGGAGATGCCTCCGTGTCCTGGCCTCCAGCCCAGTGCCAGGCCCTCACGGAGTGAGGAAAGTATTGCTCATCCATCACTGTGTGTTTTTAGGGATTTTATTCCTGACTGTAAAGTGGAACCAGCTTTTAGAAGCGGAGGATAAAGATTTGGCTGGGAACATCTGAGCTGGAGGACCAATAACTTGGGAGCTGCTCGGAAGTGTTTGATCTGTCTCAGGCTCGCAAGTGCTGAGCCAGCGCCTGCCTTTAAGTGGAAGTTATTTTATGCATCCACTGGAGTCCTATAAAGCCATTTCCTCTGGGACCTCCAGGGATAGTCTGGGCATCTATTTTCTCAACACCACCAATGTGTGAGTGCAAAGGGAAGGAGGATGTGCTGTGTGACAAATGTTGGGGTGGACGTGGGGCTCTGTCTCCAAGCAGCCTTGTGAGAGTGCTGCAGTTGCCTCCTATCCATCTGCGGATGCCTTGATCTATAGATGCCTTGAATACCCTGTGTACCCTTCTCGTTTCAGTCCCTCTCTGTCCTCCTTGTAGCTGTTTCTGGGAAGTTTTCATCTGTTCTTAGGAGCAGAACTGTATACTCAGCTCCTTTTGATCATTCTGGGGATCCCACCCCTGTATTTAAGCATATAAAATCTTGAAAAGTGAAGACACAAAGGCTGTTCTCAAGGAGCGCTGCCATCTCCCAGGCAGTAACCCTCGTGGCTGGAAGCTGGAGAGGCAGGGAGCAAATTTCCATCAACAGGGGGTCCCTTGGCAATGGGAAATGTGATGTTCCCACCTGCCAAGCGATGCCTTTTTGCTCTCACATTTGTCCGAGCCAATTATTTTATTTTATTTGCCCTGGAAGTCCCTTTGCAAAGGCTGAAGGAAAGCAAAACCACCTCTCCCAGCACCAGCTAAGTGCTAAAGCAGAACCTGCAAGGTGCAGTGTAAGTGGGAGAAGGCCTGGCAGGAGGTTTCGTTCTCCAATTCTGCCCGGAGGCTTTTCCCTTTGGAGCCCACTGAGGGCCAGCAGGGAAATGATTCCAATTCCAGGCTTTCCAGCTTCCACGCTAATTTAACCTGAACCATTTCCTACTCTCCGAGCGGGAAGCAGGGATGAGGTTAGCAGATTCAGATTGGGGGTGGACTGAAAATGATATCAGCAGTTTTATGGCCATTTCTTTTCTTGGCAGGACATGAGGGAGACCGTCTCACAGCCGCTAGGACAGAAGGTGGAAGAATGCAAACGCTCAAACATTTTTCAGTTTTTCCTGATTATCTTTCCTCCCCCAACAGTTTTATTAGGGTTCATAAATTCTTCCTTGGAGCACTCATTCCCCCATGCATTTTAACCCTCGGCAGCCTTGGAGGTCACTGTAACCCTGTGGGGTTGGTGGCTGTCCAGGAGAAGCCACCCTGCCCCATCACAGCTGGCTCTGACCAAAGAGAATGGAAATCACTGCACAAAAAGGGTTCTGAGGCACATGGAGCCCTTTCACTGGCTCGAGTGTAATATAAATAACAACCCTAACCGTGCAGTGAAATGGATAGGTGAAGATATGGCTTGGGAATCTGATATTGCTTTCAGAAGATTTTCAGTGCATCAGTGCTACTCTCCCCAGCGTGGCAGGAGAGGATGGAAAATTCCTCCGTCACCACTGCTTGGTGCCCTCCTATAATGAGTAGCTGTTGAGGTAATAGTAACCCTTTTGGCAAAAGCACTTGCTCCATGGAAAGCCAGAATACATCCAATAATCCAGGAGAGTGCCATAAAGCACAGCTCAGTAGGAAGCTGTTAAAGCGATAGCCTCTGCTGGCCCAGCACTCTGCTTCACCAGCAGTCCTCAGCTCCTTCTGAGGTCAGTGATGCTTAGTGAAATGTTTGGGGAGGTTCAGTTTGGATGTTAGGAACAATTTCTTCTCAGAAAGAGCGGTGCTGCAGTGGCACAGCTGCTCGTGGAGGTGGTGGAATCACCACCCCTGGAGGTGTTCCATAACCGTGGAGATGTGGCACTGAGGGACGTGGGCAGTGGGCATGGTTGGGTGGGCTGGGGTTGGACTTGGGGATCTTAGTGGTCTTTCCCAACCTGAATGTATGATTATATAGCTGCTGTTTGTTATTGTCTTATTCTTGTGTCCCCTTGAGAGGATGATGGCTGCTGGCCTTGAACTGGCAGCTTCTGCTGTGGACATCATCCCCTCCTTCCCAGTTTGAGCTTCTACCAAGCCCTGAAGCAGGCTGATTTGAGATCAATTCTTACAACTATAGCCTAGCAATCCATTTGGCTGCATGGTTTTGTAGCCAGTGCAATGGGATACAATTAGTTTGTCATGCACTTGGTGCATAATTCGCTTGCTGTTTGCTGTAAAGGAGGAGAAAGCCAGAAAAGTACAGTGGTGAGCTGTGTTGCTTTGGAACAAAATATTTACATTTTCCACATTTCCCATAAGGCATTAGCACTTTTCCAAATGTGACACAGGAGAAGCAAATGCTTAGTGGTCTGTGGATCTAACGTTTGCTTAAGTACCATGACATATGTGCTTATGTGTATACACACATGAGATATTTTAGTTCTACTATTTAAATTAAGGGTGGGATACCCTTCAGCACTGCATTTCTCAGCATATGTGTTCTTATGTTCACTTACTCTTTGTTTCTGCCAATGCCTAAATAAGGAATACTAAACAGCCACAAATATGCAGCCAGTGGAGACGCAGGAATTCACTGGGAGGGAGCGGACGCTGATCTTGAGCTGATAGGTTTGCAAGGGAAAGAGTCACTGCAGCTGCAAAAGAGAGATTTCTGTGGTGGTATCTGTCTGTAATGCATATCACAGCCCTGCTTTGCCCTCAGGGCAAAACTGAAGCTTTTAGATGGAGAGCAAGTCGTTTCAATGCCACATCAAGGATGTATGTATATCCATATTTTTATATATATATATACACAAGTATAAGAAGCACCTGTTTGCACACTGTTGATGGTATTCTCTGCATCTCTGAGATGGAACAGTGGGCTTGCAAAGATGCCCACATAGGCTGTGTACATAGACATAGGGGACCACACATGCATGCATACATTTATGCCCATTATTCCATTGACTTAGAGCTTGAAAGTCACCTCCTCAGTCTCATGCCAGCTAGAAAATGTAAGGATGACACAGTCAGGCCTTACATTTCCTGCCTTTAGGAAAATGCACATGAATTTGACCTTGCATTTGGTTTCCTGGTCAAAAAGTGAAAAGTCTATAGGAAAGCAGCTTGTCCTGGAGCACAGCTTGTCCTGGAGCACAGCTTGTACTGGAGTATTTGCTGTTAAAGTACAATGATCAGCTTGGAAATTAAAGGGCAGAGATATCCCAGATTGCTTTTCTGTGATGTCTCTATACTCAGAGTGATTGAAATTGCTTCTGTGATTCCTGTTTTAAAGCTGGAGCAATTTAAGTACCAAATACCTGCTGTAGTGGAAATGTTGCCACAGCATTGAGCACCTGGTAGGAAGGCAGAGCCAACCCAGGGGAGCTCAGGTGTATGCAATGCATCTGAGTGATTGGAAGAGATGGAACAAGGATCCACCCCTTCCCAGACCTCATTTAAGGGTTGGCAGTGGAGGTGAGGGCATCTCTTGCCTTTGTACCTGAGGCAAGCAGTTTTTTCCTTCATTTCTGCATCTGTGGCTGCTGCACTTGGGCTCATTCTCGTTTGCTGCAGCTAAAGGCTTTGCCACCCTGCTGTTCTCATCCCACTGTAGCATTACACCTGCTTGCCATTGTTTTGCCCGTTCCTCAGGTTCTGTGAGGGTACAAGGAACAACAGCTTTTCAGAGTGGGTTCTGCTGTCTTTTCCCACCTTTGTCCGTGCAGCATACCTAAATATTTCCTCACCTAAGTCCTTGCAGGAACCTTGTTGGTCAGAACCGATTTGTGATGCAGAGATCGGGCAAATCATAGAATCATTATGGTTGGAAAAGGCCATTAAGGATCATCAAGCCCAACTGTCAGCCCAGCCCCACCATGCCCAGTGCCCACATCCCTCAGTGCCACATCCCTACAGTTCTGGAACGCCTCCATAGACAGTGATATCATCAGTTGGACTGGGCGATCTTAGTGGTCTTTTCCAGCCTTAAGGATTATATTTTATATAACAATTATAGTATAATATAAATTGTATTTGATGGAGATGCTGCTCTGGGTGTGGCTCAGCTGCAAGGGAATCCATCCCATCTCTTGCAGGGTTCGTGGGGTTGGTACGTGATTTCCATGCTGCTGTGTGTACACCACTGTTACACCACTATACAAAGCACGTTGCCACATCTTGTGTGCTGCCCAATGCTCAGGGAAAGGGAAGTCCAAGCTGATAAGTAAGACAAGTGTTCTGAGGAAGGGAGGCAGAGGTGGAGGTGTGCCATCTTGTGTGATCCATGATTTGAGGTGGGAGCTTGCAGCCAGGTCCCCTTTGTGCCCATTCTTCTTTCCTCTTTGCATCCTCTCTTCCCATTTTCCACCCCACCCTTGGAGAGGGGCACGGCTGCTTCCCTCCCTTTGCAGCAAGGGCAGAGGAAGATGAGGGGCTTGGTTGGGGCATGGATGGAGCAGCCCAGGGTGCAGCATCAACCGCCCCAGTCCCTGCTCCCCCCCCAGGCAGGATTTGCAAAAGATCAAAGCGTGCAGCAAAAATAGCAAAAGGGAAGAGCTTGTGGGTTGGACATCTGGAGGCCAGAAGCAGCTCCTGCTTTTGAGTAGGCAAGAGGTGAGGGAGGAATGGTAAAAATGGGTTTAATAGTCTCACTTCTTTTACTGGGATTAAAAACCTCTTATAAAGTTATACGGTTTGCTGTTACTTGAGATAGCAGTGTCCTATGTCTCTGTAAGACCCTAATTTCAGAAGCAAGGATGCTAACGACACCTATAAAAATAGAGAGGTGGGTATTTTCTGGCAGGCACAATGCTGATTTATCTGTGGTGCATCATCTGACAACCTTAGTTTTATTCCAAGGGGCACGAAGAGGCACCTGGGAAATGTCTGTGCTGCTCAGCTGAATAAAACAGGTGCTATTTCCTTTTGCAGCTGGATGTTTTCAACTATAAGAACTCAGAAACAAGCCCAAACCTGAGGGGATGGCTGGGTCACAGCCCAGTTTTTCAAAGCCTTTGCAATTGGAGACAGACAGCCTAAATCTCAAAGTCCAACCTCTGGACAGTGCTGCCAAGTGTGCAGTTAAACATCGTACCCATTTCCACCAAGTAAATGTGCCAGTGTCATTGCAATAAATTAATGTACAAACAGTACATTGCAACGTTGGGTTCACTCTGCAAATGGAGCTGAGTGGGTAAAGTATTTCATGCCGTGATGTGTGTCCAAGTGGGAGAAAACCTCTGGAGGCAGCATAGCAGGACGTTCTCTGGTGAAAACATTTGCCGTGGAAAAATGCAATTTGCAGGGGATGATTTGCATCCAGCACGATGAACAATTTTGGCCACGGGAAAAATAAGCTGAAGTGGAGGGAGGGAGGTTGGAATGGAAAAAGACAATTTTGATTGGTTTTCTTTTAACAAAAGAAGCCGTAAGTTAAACACACTGTTTGGGACAAAATGTACCATCTTATCCCAGGCAGGTTGGAATTCTTTTTCTTTCCATCGTTTTCCTTTTTCATCTTTCCCTTAGCTGTTCGTTCTGTTGGGAAATGTTTTGTGGATCATGGCATGGGGAGGTCTGGGACCCTCTGTGTTCCTTTCTAAGCTTCACCATCATTATCACTTTGCCCTTGTTTGTCTTGATGTAGGGTCAGCAACTGTCTCACTCCTTGGTCAAATGGTGAAACTGCTTCTTTCCTCTTCTGGTTTTGCCTCCTGGTCATTAAAGTGGGAAATCTCTCTCATTTATTTGCGTTGGTTTGACCTGTGCTCCTGGTGTTCTTTCCCAGCTAGGGACATGGTTGTTGCTCCCAGCCAAGTGCCCGGTGTACGGCATGTGATGACACCAAGCCCTGCTAGATGGCATGTTTCAACGCTTGTGTTGTGCCACTTTCATTAGTACACTGATTAACCATTTCCCTGTGGCCTAATGAATTCCACTTGCTCATCGCTTACTGAGCATACCCAGAAATCACAGCATTGGGCAATGCTCACTGGGATACTAAAGGAAGAGGAGGGGAAAAAAAATGAATGTGCAAGTGCTGTATTGGGCAGGAATGGGAGAATGAAGAAATTCAAACACTTTTTTTCTTCTTTCAGAGGTGAGGGCAGACAGGATGATAGTTGCCTCCGTGTGAAACTGGAGCTGCATCCAGGAATGGTATTTATATGCGCGGATGTAGCTTTCAATCAAGATGATGTAAACACTGCTGCAGAATTTTTTGACCAGGCTGTTTGGGAAACGTGATGGATTAAATATGACAAACAAGATTCCTGGACGTTTATTTATCCGCCTTTTCGTTTGTGCCAGTTTCATGTTAGGCAAGGCTCTGGCTACCAGACCGATGCTAAGCCTTGAGGGCAGGCAAGGCTGGGGGAGGGAGCCACAAAGAGAGTGTTTTCCAAGCCTCATCTAATTTAAAGCATCTTTTGCTGAGTGGTGCAGCGAAGAGGATGTGGCTAACACAAATAAAAAAATCATAAAGGGATCAAAGTATGTGTGCAAATTCATTCCTTGTGGCAGGAGTTCTGCCAGTTTGCTTGCTCGCTTGCTTTCCTAAAAAAAAAATTCTCTCCCCACCCCCAAGATGGAGTGAGCGATCGCATGTCAGAATCTCTTCTGGATTTCATAAGGGTTTCAGCATTGATGGATGGGCGGGATGACACCAGAGCCTGTACATTGTGCCTGAGATCTGAGCCACTTCCCCTTGGTCCCATGGTTACACATGGAACAGTTGCACGGGCACGATCTATTTATAAGTGGTTCAAAGGCACCACAAAAGCAGGAGGATGCTGGTGTGAAGCACTGGGCCACCAGGAAGCTCTGTAGCACTTGCAGGAACCTGATGTTACCCTGGAGCCTGAATGGTTCCTGGCGGGGTGTAAGATGAGAAAAACAAAAAATGAGCTAAAAAAATTAAAAAATAGAAAACCTATGAAAAGGGGACTCCTATTAGATTTTTCTGGAGGAGTCTCAGGGGAGACCTTATCGCTTTCTACAACTCTTCAGGGAGATTGTATCAAAGTAGGGGTCAGCCTCTTCTCCCAGGTAACAGTGATAGGATGAGAGGTAATGGCTTTACGTTGCGCCAGGGGCAGTTCAGGTTGGATAATAAGAACAATTACTTCTCAGAAAGAGTGATGCTGCATGGCACAGCCTCCTAGGGAGGTGGTGGGTCACTGTCCCTGGAGGTGTGCCATAACCATGGAGATTTGTCACTGAGGGATGTGGGCAGTGGGAAAGGTGAGGATGGGTCGGTGGTTGGGCTCGATGATTTTTCTGGTCTTTTACAACCTTAATAATTCGGTGTTCCTCTAAAATAGACTTAGCTGAAATAATTTGAGTGTTTAGTGATTTAGTGACCAAGGACAAAAGTCGTTAAAATAACTGGGTGCTCGGAACTGCTGATGTATGTTAAATCTCATTACAAAGGCATGTCTGCTGCTGGAAGAAGTAGGTTAGACAAACTGGGTGTAAATATGGGGAAGTCTCCTGGGCTCTGCTTAGAAGCTTCTACTGCAATGAATACTGCTGTTCATTTGCAAACAGTGCTGGTAAATTCCCACTTGTATGTTCTGCTGGTATACATACAACTATGTTTGCATGCTTTAGCACCTGCTTTAGCATCACACCTCTGTGATTCAGTGTTCAGGAACTGGAAGTGGGCTAACCCTGATGACTAGAGGTTGGAACCTTCCAACCCAACCATCCTATGATTCTATGACTGATTTCACAAAGAGGAGCTGCTGCTGGAGCATGTTCATGGAGGTTTACATCCCATCATAGGGGAGACCCAAGAGCCCCAGCACAGATGTGGTTTCCATCTGTGAGCTTCTTCTGGCTGTCGTGCTGACCCTGCACAGTCATTACATACGCTGGGACAAGAAGATGCTTGTCTTCAAGGCAGTTTCTGCAATCAGTGAGTCTGCCTAGTCCCAAGCCAATTCTCCCAGTTCAGACAACACACACTGCTCTGGAAACCACACGGCACAGCAAGGCTGTGTTTCCTACGGGAGCGCCATCCCACTAAAATAACATCCGCAGAGAACAAAGGCTAAAAACCCAGGCAAACCTAACGCCGGAAAAGAATCATTCTAAAAACCAAAGGGAACATGCCTTAAAAAATCCTGTGGCATTTATAATGAAAAATAAACATCTATTTGCATGTTAGATAGAAAGAAAAAGAAAACGAAGTGAAAGAGCAAGGTCTTGTTCTTATGTTCTAGGAATTTTCTCCATTGAAGATTGTCAAATACTGCATGCCAACACTTGGGAGTATGACAACAGCATCTTTAAGTGCAATGAATCAAAGCACAAGAGTAAATTTTTATGGAACTCAAACTGCTATTCTTAGAAACCATCCAGAATCGAAAAATAAACAATCCATCAGGAAAAGAAATGTTCAGACTCACAGGGGAGATTAACTCTCATTTAAGTGGAAACAAAACCTCAAATGAGCCACATCGCTATTCCCACACTTAGCTAATTGCAGTATTGTTCAAGGGCAGGATCAAGTGGTTGGAAGTCTGCACAACTGGATGGGGTAGATGAAGTCTTTAGAAGCAAACAAAAAGACCTAGAGTCATAGCCTTTCCCTGATGGTTGGTTCCAGAGACAGTTCTTTGCCAAGTTGTAGGATGGGAGCGTAACAAACAGAACGGGTGGCTCTGGGAAAGAAGAATTGCAGTAAAAAGATGGATTCAACATGAGATCAAGACTCAACACGTATATTTGGAGATGATTAAGAGAGGCATCTAAGATGTCTGATACAGCAGGCAGAGGCATAAAGAGATGCTATTGCTATTGATGCAGAAGAAATTGAAGCTCCAAGTGAGATTCCCAGATGTAGGGCAGTTCACAGCCAACCCAGCTACAGCTTTGGTGGGTTCTTCAACACAGGACATCTGCAAGTGAAGATTTGACATTTTCTCCTTTAAAATTAGTAAATCACAAGATAAGATTTTAATGCCAGAGCTACCAAGTGAAAACATGCTACCTGTATCTGGCCACTACAGTCGCTTTTAACAAAGAGCAGATGCCCATGCACTTCCACTGCACGGGAAAACACAAAGCAGATTGCCCTCAGCCTTGTAGGATTCTGTTTTTTCAATTTCCAACACAGAAATTCTCTTAGTGTCAGTGCACGTGGGGCTGACATGTCGAAGAAGGGCTGTGGTGGAATTCATATTGCACTTAGGGCTTCCTTGGCTTCTCTCCTGTGCAGGAATAAAAGCATCTTGAGACCATACGTGGGATGGTTCCACCTCCAAAGAGTGGCCTAAGGGCCTTGTGTGGATGTCAGTCCTGGTACTGATCTCTGCCATGTACTTTGCAGGGAAAGAAAAACCATGTTCATATAGGTGAAAATGCTCACTGGCAACTACCCCCATGTGTTTACCTCCCTGGAGCTGCTTCAACGTGTGAATGTCCCTGGAACAAAGTTTTCTGCAAACAGACATGCAAAGAAAGATCTTTGTTTCACACAAGACATCCCCCGAGGAAAAACAATGTAAAAATTAAGCAAGAGTCAATCAAGTTTTATTTATATACTTATATATTTATTTATCTTAGATAAAACCAAACCAAGTTTCTTGGCACGCTGCATAAAAATTCTAAAAATAACAGGAAAAGAAAAAAAAAGAAAAAAAAAAAAGCCTGGAAAAACAATTCACACAGACTAAGTAAGTACTAAGGGGTCCCTGGTACTTGCAGGTATATTCTCAGTTATTTCTTTTTGGATCACCCAAACACCAACAAAGTCATTAAAGTCAGTTCTTTCCTTTTATTAGCAATAGTCATGGCTTCATGATTCAAACCACATTGGGTTTTCAGAAGGGAGATTTTGATCAAAGCATTTTTAAAATCAGATGAAAGAAGTATTATAAAAAATGTTCGTGCAATATGAGCCAGGAAGGGGAAGTGGCTGTCCAGGAGAAGAGCTGGGAATATGTCAGAATGTGAAAAAATGAAACATGAAAGAAGCTGATGGTACAAAATAGCTGTATAAGCAGCGTTACAAGTCAAAAGCAGATCTACAGAGGCCGTGTTTCTTAATTGCTAGATTTAAAAATCCAATTATCACTTTAAAATATGATTTTCAGTCCAACTGTTTGTTCTTCAGTAAGAAGGTGTAATTATTTTTACTTTGAACCTTTTCACGAAGGCAACAGCATGCTGAGTTTGACGAGAGTGGCCAAGTGTGACACAAATGGATTCTTCAGGATGGGTCCTTTCCTTCTCAGATACCTCTTATCTCTTGCCAGATGATTTGTCAGGGAAGACTTTTTTGGTACGAAGGAGAACTGGCAGCTAGTAGAGAAGAAGATATGGTAGGAGAGTGAAAAGGGTGATGGGTGAGGAGGAGGAGAGATGTGGAGAAACAACCCCCCAGACGTGCATGTTTTCTGTGAGGGACTCTGGAAGAGATTCCAGCAATCTGAGAGGAGGTTGGGCTTTGCTAGCAGGGTTCTATTCATCCCTATTTCAAGGCTGAACGTGGCTCTGGGCAGCCTGGTCTACTAGTTGGCGACCCTGCTCATGGCAGGGGGGTTGAAACTAGATCATCTTTGAGGTCCTTTTCAACCAAGGCCATTCCATGATTCTGATTCTATCTGATGGTGGCTGTTCTGATGAACATTTCCATGCAGCGTCCGAGGTATGTGACTAAACACAGAAACCTCATCTATTTGAACAACATCATACTCTCATTTTCTCAGTGATAGACTGATGCATGTCCCAGCTCTAAATGGGTAGTGGATTGCTTCCACCAAATGGTGCTGTTATGGACTTTCTGTGCACTTTGGTATAGACATAGTTGCTCTGGCTCTAAATGCAGTCATTCAGGTCCCGGAAGATGTCTAGCCATAGAGTTCAACAGTGCCTAATTTACTCTGTCAAGAAAACTTCAGAGACTGCCAAGAACTCAGGAAAATTAGCCTGCTCTGAGCCCTGGGCTTTGCCAAAGTCCCTGAGCTGCTTTGTTTTTGGAGAGCTTGGATATCCTGAGCTTGGTTGCTGTGTTATGTTGGAATATTTGGGAGTGATGAAATCAAACTGTGTGGGCAGATGATTCCCACTGCGACACTGGTGTGGCCATCCTCACCACCAACCTCTCCATCTCCTTCCCTTAGGGAGGTCAGAAAGAGCCCCTCTTGATGGAACAGCATTGACCAAGAAAATATTGCACAGACATTTCCAAAAACATCTCATCCCATTAAGAGTTCCATCTATGGTTTTCTCTGCAAAAACTGGCTGTGTCCAGGCATACAAAAGCATTCACCAAAGCGATGATTTGCAGCTCCACATCCACGCATTTAAGCACACCTGTCAATAAGGAAAGACCTGTAAGAATTATGGTAGCCTATTACTTGGACAGCAGTTTTCCACTTATGGATTTACTCGCTGTAAGTGCAGGTAAGTGCTGGTTACAACCACCATGGTTGCTGCACTAATTTCTGGGTATCTGGACAAACCTGGTATCATCCCAGAGGTGTTGCTGGGCCTTTTATGCTATGGTCACAACTATGAAAAGGTAATTTTGATCTAAACCTCACATGAATCACATTATTCCATGTATAACATCTTAAAACGTCAACTTATTGCAGCCTAATTAACATGAAAATACATTCTGGGCAACTGAAAGTGGTGTTTGTTTTTTCAGTCAATGAAAACTCCTACAACTTTGTAATTACCAGCTCTTTCAAAAATAAGAGTGACCTGAATAGGTTAGAGTTAGGGTTAGGGTCAGGGTCGGGGTTAGGGTTGGAGTTAGCATTACAGTTAGGGTTAGGGTTAGGGTGGGAGATTTTGACTTATCCAGAAGAAGTTTGATTTAAAACCATTAATTCTGGAGGGAGAATTTTTGGGTAATTTGATGCAATGATGCAGTGATGCAGTGATACTGAAGGAAACCTACAACCTCAGCATGTATAACCAAGTTTCTAGCTAAAAATGAGTCTGTTTCCAAAGGGAGCTCATTTGTCAGAGATGCAGGTTTTACTGGGCTTAAGATGAGCCAGTCCTTTCTCTTCCTTCTCTACCATCCACGCCAGGTACTACTAAGGAAGTTGGTCCCATTTCTAAGCAATAACATTGCCTGGCAGATGTTTACTTCTATTCTCCCAAGTTTCCTGCATTACAGGCTGCTAGGAGTGGATTGGCAGAAGCCAGGTATCCAAAGGAATGGTTACTGATTGTTTAAAAATATAAATAAATTAAAAAAAAAAAAAAAACAACAAACAAATTCAGTGTGATTCAATATGTTGAATTGACCCCTATTTTTTTTTTCCTATTTATCAATTTTAAACGATAGCAATCACAGGTAGAGTGAACTATTTTGGATGTGCCTGAAAGTGAAGCACTGTCTGAGCAAAATTGTTCTGAGCAATTGAAAATTGTATTAAAAAAAAAATGAAATAAAATAAAATGAGGACATTCAGAAAGCAAAGAGGGGCTTTGCGTGGAAAATTCAAATGCTTTACTTCAAAAAGTATGTCAGAAAAATGCCCCGTTCTCAGAATTTTAGGAAGTATTTCTCATCCCAACTACCCTGTAAAACTCCCGCGAGCTTCTGCAGAATGCTCTGAAGTTCTTAGGGCTGGTTATTCTCATTGCAAAACCCCTCCACCTTATGCAAAACGCTTGGCAAAACTTCTGTTGCGATAGATTTAAGGCAGAGGGAGATGGGCCGTGCTGTAGACCCGGCCCAAGTGACATGCTTTCATCACCGCTCCGGAGAGGCTGACGCAGCTCTAGGACAAAAGCCAACTGCTGTATTTTAGATGACTGAAGTTGGACCATATTGTTCTCGTGTTTGAAATCAGCTCACATCTGCACACTACCTCACTGGCAGCGCTCTCCGTTTGCTGTTGGTGTCACCGCTCACCCTTCAGTGCTGACTACCGAACGTGTTTCAAGTCTCGTTTCTGTTTAATAGCAGCAGTAGCTGCCATTTATACAGCAACCAACACAACAATGTGTAAAGAATGAGTGCTGTTCAGCTTCTTCTTGGCCATTTCCATGTGTCCTTTCTGCTCTCTGGACGCATCTTGCAGTGCAAGTGTCGATAGAGCAAGGTCTTCCGATGCACAAGAGGCAGGAAGGGTTGACATACTTCCTTACTTGCTCACTTCTGTGATCCTTTCTTCTCACGATTGCCCAGTTTCTGGCTGTCTAGCTGGTTTTCTTCGGGAAAAAAATCCCCAACATCTCTGTCAGGAATAAATTTTGTATTCTGAATTTCCCTTCTGTTGGAGAAGTAGTTTCCATTGGACATATGAAGCATGGCTTCCAGTCACCGCAGGGGGCAAATGGCAAGAATAGGCTTCTCCTGAGATTATCAGATCTTGTTGAGGCTGACAGAAAAGAAAGCTAGTATGGAAGTAGGTGTGCATGAAAAAGGGAAGGGAAGCATCACCAAGATCTGCGGAGGGGGCGGGAAGATTTTTGATCTGGTTGGGACGCAGCAGGAGGATCAGAGCAGTTTCTTATTTTGTTTGAGCTTCTTGCCCAGTCCTGATTTACGTTGCAGACGTAGGGTCTGTTTCCTCTTAGGTATTAGCAGTGCCCCCGCGTTTCTCCATCCATCACAGCCTGGCATGGCACGCACATGGCTGTGTGGCTGGTGGGTGGGGGGGATGGAAAGGGGGGGGTGGAAAATCAGCCAGCACAGAGTCTTTTGTGAATGCATTGCTGCTCTTTTGTGTTTTATTTGAAGAAATGATTAGAGTTTATTTTATTGCCAGGAAAGGCTGCCAGCCTTTATGATGACAAAATTGCTGAGTTTACTAGGAAGTTTATTTATACAGGCCTTGAAAGACAGACTCTGCCATGACAGACACCAGCGAAGACCTGGGCTTGCTGGGTCTCCTATTTCCCCTAACTGTTCTGCTGACATGTTAACCCTTTGCTCTGACAGATTCCTGAGAAATGAGCAATTAAGAGCAAACATCTGTACCAGATACCCCTTCCTCTTGGGGAAAATGGGTATTCAAGGGGCTCTGGGCAGGAAACCTGAAGGAACAAGTGGGTTGGCAGATGTTTGCTGCTGGTACTGTAGGCCAACCCCAGGTATGGCTCACATAACCAAAGGGATAGCAGACCAGGAGGAGATGCTTATAGGGGTATCTACCATGTCCTGCCATGTGTGTTAACTCAGGGACAACAGATGCCATTAAAAATCCTCTCATCTCCCACTGATGCCCCTGCTGCAGTAATGGAATCAGCAGAAGATCTCCCACCATCAAAAAAAAAAAAAAAAAAAAAAAGCATTTTGGGGAGGGCAGAATCACGTGATGAATTTAAGACTCAGCAAGACAATGAGTTTCGGGGTGAGAAATACATGTTTAAATTTTCCTAGGTGTCAAAATGCTCTGCTTTGACATATTAAAAATGAAAAGGTTTCGTTTGGAAAATTTCCAACCGTGTCATTTCATCGTTAATATTCATTCACTAATATTATTTTCTTTTATAAAGTCCACTGACCTGGGAAGGTATCCAAAACAGACCAGAATGAATTAAATCAGAAGAGCTGTATTTCACCTTTCGTTCCTGGTGTTTGTTTTGTTTTAGAGAAAAAGAAGTGCCCCCAGTTCTGCTCCAACTCTGACCTAACTTTCTTCCACGTGTTCATCAAACAAGATAAATCAACCCTCTTCTCTCATCACAGTCTTCACCAGCACCTCAGGTCTACTGCTTGGCCTGGAAAAGCCTTTTATCAGGCAGTGACGATGGCAGGCAGTTATCCTCTATGGACAAATGACAGAAGAGGATCCTAAACATAATTTACAAGTATGTTACATCTACACCGGAGCGCTTTCTCTAACTTTCCATCAACTCTTGCATCAATATCACATATGTGGTCATGGTATCCATTTCTTCATTTCTGTTTGAGCTCCTAATACCAGCTCCTAACATTTTGAACTTGTAGGCAGCTTTCAAACAGCTGCCATTTCTTAAAGAGAACCAGACTCAAGCCTTCGCTCTTTTCTTTCTTCCTTAAAATGTGGAATTTCCCCCCCATAAAATTTTACTGACCTGTGTGCTCAGATGGGCAGTGTTCAGATCTTAGCCAGAAACCTGTTTGGTGCTTCACAACCCATCGGAGCTTGAAAACCCCCAAGAAGGTGTGCTTTCCTAGCTGGCTCTCACACTGGGATGCTTAGTGCACACCTTTGTGTGGGGATGGTTGTGAAGTGCTAAAAGCATGGGCATTTTGTGAAGTGCTCTCTGCAACAAGTTTTTTTTTCTTCCATATAGCCCTGCAAGTTTCTGGAATTTCCAGGAAGAGGAATATATGTAAGTATATATAGATACATGCATGTATATGCACATACACATTCGTTCCTTCCTAAAAAACCCTTAAAACTGATATTCTGCAACACGCCTGCATGCTGGTTTCATAATGAGGATATAAAAGGGCTCATTGCCCTTCAAGCAGGTGGGAAAAATCGGGATTTTTTGAAATCTTGACCAGTTTTGTTTTCAGAAAAAAGTTTGGGTGTTTGAAACTCACACAGAGAACCACCAGTCTTACAAAAAAAGCAAAATGTTAGCAAAAGGGAGAAGAAGAAATACTGGCAAAAAAACAATGAGGGAGCTTCTCTTCATTCCTTTACCAGCCTCGGTTGGCATTTATCCATATTCCTTATGGCTTCACAGGTTGGGGCTTGATACTACATTACACCTGAAACTTAAGCAAGTACTTAAAGTTAACAGCTTTCTCCAACCATGGCATCTTTCTTTGAGGAGCTGAGCCCTCTAAGGTGCTGAGCTCTCTGGCTCCCATCCAGCAGAGCACTCAAACACCAGCTTACATTTCATTGTGCTCAAGAACAAATTTAAAATTAAGCATGTGCTTAAGTGCTTTGCCAAAGAGGGGAGGGATTACTCACATACCAAAAGTTAAGCATGTGCTTAAGGTACTTTCCTGGATTCGAGTTGGAACAATAGGGAAATAATGACGCTGTCTTTGGGCAGGTTTTGATAAAATAATAATTGGGAAAAAAAGAAAGTCATCTGCCAATTCTGACAGTGGCAGAATCTTCTGTCTGCAAGTAGTTTTATCTAACTCTGTCTGGACTGTGAGCAGTCAACAGAATGGGAAGCAAAGTCTTTCTTGTACTTCTGTAACTCCTGTTATTACAGTGTTTAACTGGCAGCATTGCTGGGCTGTAGGATAATATTACCATCCCCGTCTCATTATGGCAACTGGACACCCCAAAGGGCCGTGAACTGTGAGTGAAGAGGTGGATGGTGGTACATCCAGAGGGCATCCTTTGTCTGGCACCACCACACAACAATGTGATCAGAAGGGAGGAATGCTGAGGGAGGAAGGACTTCCCAGCTCCTGCCTGAATGTCCAATCCGACCCTCTGGATGGCTGGGTTCAATGTGGTTGCCCCAGCTACTCCTGGTCAGGAGACTGATGAGATCACCTTCCCTTAACCTAGCCTAGGCCTGAGTCAGCAAAGACTCAATCAATCGCACCTCCTCCATTGCAGTGTACCTCTGCTAACCCTCTTTCCACGCTTTCCAGACGTATCTCAAAGACAGCCATGCAGACAGGAGTGAGGCAGGACAGAGAACCCACAGCCAGCTTTGGGATGAGCTTGTGCCGTACCTTGGGACTCAGCAGTATCTGTGGATTCCCTTGGGGGAGGACCAAGGGAATCATCACCTTGCCTCCTGCACCCCATTAGACTCCCTGGAGAAATGAAACCGTAGGCTTTTGCCTATTAGCAGAGAAGTCTGGACTGTGTGGTTGTGATACACGAATGTAACTGTCTCAGGAAATAAAAGGCTGTTTCTTTGGAGTAATTGCTGTCAAATGTAGCCCAGGCACCCTGATGATCAGAGATGGATGGTGGTGAGGCCCAATGTAGGCCTGATAACCCTCCTGATGTTTAGGGATGGCTGTGACAAATATCACCCTTCAGCCCTCCCTGCTTTCTACATCCCCAGGCAGATCCCATGCAGTGGCCACATGTCCCAGTTTGTGTCACTGCCAATAATGCCTTCTTTTTTAACAATTCCATCCGCTGAAAAACCTGGGTGGAGGAAGACGATGATGTTTATTCATTCCTTGGGAAAAACTCTTGGCCCCAGAGGGTTAAAATATCTGGGAGATGCTTGCAAGCTCATGTTTGCATTGTAACATCTTCAGAGAATCTGGCTCAATATCTGTTCCTCCACTCTAGCACTTATGGAGCTTTGTAGCAGGTAAAACTGAGCCCAATTTCCTCAATCTTCTGTTAGTGTTACTAAAAAAACACCCTTAAATTAGGTCCCAAATTCCTGTGATCCTCATAGTGCTGAGCGTGGATGAATAACTTTTGATAACAGCCCTGGATTTGGTGGTGTGGTGAGATTTATTTCCTGATCTTTTGCCCATCAAATCTTTTTCTGATCTTAATTGTCAATCACATCATATGATTTCTCCAGAGAAATGAAAATAGCAGCTATTTGTCTTGAAAATCCACCCTTTGATGTAAGAATTCCAGGAAATAAAACACCTTTATAGTTATAGGATCCAGACCTGTCTGACTGGGATGCATTTCCATCAAGACTTGTGTGGGTTTGTTGACTGGATTTTTAAGACATTCTGCGTCTTTTATGGGGATTTGCAATGGGGCATTCATGGCACATTCATTTTTGCGAGGAATAAAACAGCTTGGGTCATATGCCTTAGGGATCCCTTGTCCAGTGTGTCAGCCCTCCTGGTCCAGTTTGGGCTTCCAAGGCAGTGCTCCCCAGCCTGCACAAGTCCAGCCCTTGCTGTGATGCTGAAATAAGGTCCTGGATGTTCAGACCTGCTTACATGTTGGCTGTTTTGCTTAGGGACATTTTCCAACAGATGACAGGCAGCTGCCAAGTGAAGATATTTCAGTCTTCTGCTTTGAAGGTCGAACCTTGCCCAGCCTCTGCTGGCAGGTTGGCACAACATGGGGTCACTGCACTGTCCTCCATCCAGATCCAGGATTAGCCAATGCACATCTCTGGTGAAGTCATTTCCAATTTAACTTATCAATTCTGTTGGTAAAGTTAGAGGAAGTGAGGGAATTTACTTAGAAAAATAGTCATATCAACCTTGTTACGTGTCCACCAGCCTTAGGGAGTTCTTTAGATTTTAGCTGTGCACTGTGGGATTAAGATGTGTGTTACGAACCTAGAAGACCAGCAGGACTTTCTCATGAGAACCTATTCCCAACCTTGTTGGTTGGGTAGGTGAGTCTGCAACAGTACAGACGTGTGTGTATCTATGTGTATGGACACTGTGATGCTTCAAACGTCCCAGCAAAGATGAATCTCAGCACCTAGAACGTGGCATTAGTGTTCCTGAAACCCCACTGATATCGCATTTAACTTCTCCAACTTCCAACTCAACGATTCTGTGAAAATATTTCACTCTAGTAATATCTAAACTGCCTCCTGCCATGTTTTCTGGAGTATTTTGGCTGCAGGTGATGCCTTCCTGCATTGCAAAGTCCTCCCAGCTGTACCAGCCTGGCCCAGTGTCAGTCCTATGACAGACCTTTGCACCTGCTGACCTTTACATTTCTAAAGGCAGTAAGATCCTGCAATCCTTTCCAAGATTTCACTTTTTCTTCCTTCACTTTTCTTCCTCCGATCCTCACAACTCCAATGTGTACCGTAAAAAAAAAAAAAAAAAGTCACAGGGCCAATTCCCTATGCTGGCTTTGCAATATGGATCACCTTTCCTCCCTTCCCTCCTTGAATCCTCTGGTGCTTTCTCAAATTTGGAGGCTATTCCTTCTTCTTTTTCTTCCCATTCCACCAACAATTAATCAATCAATCTGGCAACCTGGCACCAATCTGAATATATATAAAAAAAGAGAAGTAGCTGAAGGAGAAATGTGCTGGTTAGCTCTCTTGTTCTCTGCTTGATACTTAGACCTCTCCAAAAGCAAAGGACTCTGGGACATACCTTTTTTCTTTTTAATGCTTTTGCAAAAAGTCCTCCTGTGCTCAGAGCCTGGCAGGTAGCTGGAGGTGACGGCATTATTTTCAAAGTCGGCATTCCCAAGGTGGAGGTTTTAATGAAGAGGAAGCCGATTTACTGCTGAGAAAACATTGTTCCCTCAAGTAAAGCCAACAGGGGTTATTAGCACTTCATATATTTGGGTGAGCCCTGTTTGTTCTGACAGACAACGTTGCAGGTTTCTGGGGGCTGTAGTTGAGCCTCATGCAAAGCAAGCTTGCTGTAAGGTGACAGCATGAGAGGTGAGCAGGTGAAAGGGAAAGGGGCCCTGGGATAGACAAAAGTGCATGGAGGATCATGCCATTTTCTACAGCAGGTACTCATGGCTGGATGAAGGGCAGCGAGCCTGGCCCAGACAAAATCTGGGGCATGGCTGCTGCATCCACGCAATGAGCCTTGCAGATTGGAGCTGGCCACTGCATGCACTCTGCCTCAGCCAGCTATTAAAACAGCTGATTTGTAAGCCACTGAGGCATGTAATACCATCAGCTCAAACCTGTATAAATTCATCTTTGCAGCCTACCAGTTTGCGCCACTCATTTCCCAGCCCACTTTCTTCTACCTCATCTAGTCCTCCTTCCTTCATCCTTACAGATGGGCAGAGCGCTTTGTTGTGATCTGCTCATGTTTATCCTGTCCTGTTTTACTTGAAGGCAGCCAGGAATATGATGGGTAAGCAGACTGCCCCTTCCTTCCTTTCTACTCCTCCACTCTGACCCTCCTGCAAGACAGAGGCAAGAAAAGACCGTAGATCCCCTGCCTCTGCATCATCTGGAGCCTGTTGCCCAGGCAGATGTTTAATGGGGCTGTAAAGCCTCCAGCCATGTGGCACAGCTTCCCCAAGCTCCAGGATCAGGAGCAGCTCTGCCAAAGTCACCTCTACTGAGGTTCCAGTACGGAACCCACTGCTAGGTTTCCAGGATGTGCTCTTTTCTCTCCATCAGTGCAATGACCAGTTGAAGCATCTTGGCTTGCTTGAAACTGGCTGGCAAATCCTATTACATACTGATGAGGGAGTTGAGAAAAACAGAGTTTTTACCTGTTCTCTTCGTGACTTGTCCATGATGATTAACTTCTTTCCTTTAAAATCAGCACTTTATTTTCAGGTAGCGCCCTGCTAATTTTCACCTCCTGCCAACAAGATCTCATTTTGCCTTTGCCAAACTGGAGATCTGAAATCTGGATAAGGAGCTGAAAAGATTTTAGAAAGCAACCAGCCTGCAACCAATCTCAGTCTGGGATGCTATGTTTGTGTGTTCATGTGCCAGTGAGCAGGGAAGGGGCATGTAGGATTTCTCCTCCTGCTTTGATGAGAACCGTGCTGCTCGTTATCCTTCTTTGTATTCTTCCAAAAAATGCATTACCTGAAAAGCTATTTCCTAGAAGAGATGAAGAAAAAGACATTTAAAAACAAGCAACTCCGCTAGTAAAACTGGTCAGGAATATTTCAATTAGGAGGGCTTTCGTGGAAAATCTTTCCTCATCAAGACCAAGAAGCAAGGTCATCTCAGAGGAATATTGGAGGGAGATGAAATGGAATGGAAATTTGAGCCAGCACCAAAGGTATCTTTCCCAAGAGAGCCCTTGGCTGTCTGAGGACATTCCTGTTCCCTGGCTCAGATCCCTGCTTGGGCGGTGGCAGTGGGTCCTGGCCTCTTGGTTTCCCAGTGTGTCTCCTGGTTGCTTTTGGGCTGCGTGCTCTTCTTCAAGGCTGTCAAGAAAATGTGACGCTTTGATCGTCACACGGAGCAACGTTTTTTCACGCTCAGGAAATATTTTTCACTCTGAGGGGCTACAAAACCGTTTCTCACGTAATTCCACCAGCTTGAAAGGAGAGGAGAAAATATACAATAGCTGAAAAGCTTGGGTACTGTTGTGAAGTTTTCTGAAGTCCTAAGCGTGTTGTGACCTAGAGTTTTGGTTCAGCCCATTGCAAAGAGATGAGCCAAACACGGACTCGGAGCGGGAAGCTCTCAGAGATGAACACACAGCAGCTCCAGAGCTCAGGGCTGGGCACGCAGTTGAAACTCAAAACACAAAAAACATGCATTCTCTCACTGCAGCCATTTATACCAGAATACCAAAGAGGTTAAAATTCTGTGCTTGCAGCTGCGCAAGGAGTGGTGCCAGCATTTGAAATCTGGGAATAATTGATCTGTGTTTCCAGAATCCTTTTTATTGAAAGGGGAGAGAGACAGAGAGAGAGAGAGATTGCTATTAAAAGCTTTTAAACCACCATGCTTTGAGCATCTGTCGAGGTTGGCAGCTGCCATCAGTGCCATGTGAGCTGCCTGGCTCAGCCATCACTGCCACCAATCTGAATAAACCACTTGTGGCCAACTGGAGAGATGGCAAAGACCAAAAGGATGCATTTGATAAGGTCTTACAAAGCTAAGCAACAAACAAAGCGGCCCTAATTGAAATGCTTTTAAACAGTCAACCTGCCGAAAGACCCTCAGATGCTTAGGAGAAAAACTGGGTAAACTGAAGAAGAGCAAAGATGGGAAACACGGGATCCAGAAGCTTATGGTGTTTTCGTATTGGGATTAGGAGGAAAACAGGCTCTGTGTTGTATCATAGCCATTTTGCTGCATTGTATATTTTCCCCCAGGAAGTGCTGTTTGCTTGTTTGTAGTTGGTTTGTTGAAAATGAAACTGTTATCCATAACATTTAAAAAAAATATTTTTTAAAAATATCCATAAAAATATTTTTAAAAGAAAGCTTTGGATATCTGTAATTTAATATTTCCAAATTGCTCAGCTGTTCCTTTTTCATCTTAAAATGAATGACTCCAGCTTTCTTTAGAACATGAGATAGTGATAGAGATACGGCGAAGGAAGTTTATTTAAAAGTAATTTTTTAAAAAAAGGTATTAGTTGAATGAAGCATCAAAATTCATGTGAAATGGATGACTCCTTTTTAGGCATTTCTCTCAGAACAGGTAAGAACCTGGTCTCCTGGTCAGTCTTCTCTGGGCGCAGTAATCATTTCTATCTCTGCCTGCCATAAATCCATGAACCTGAAGTTAATCTTTCAGCTTTTTCACAGATTAGCATTTACGAACTCTCAGAAACGAGCCACACCGGATGGCTGAGTAAAGCCTGCAGCTGTACAATGTTTGCTTTTATCAGACTGTAAGTTGAACACCCTGTTGAGTTGCATCTTGTGGTACCTTTTCCATCATGGTTGAACTTTCAGAGAACATCTCAATTTAATTTAGCTTGTATACTCTGCACGCGCAGAAGTTCTGCAGGGGACATCTGGTTTACTGCATGTCAAGTTGCTCAGTAGTTCTGCAAGAAATCTATGGCAAATGAATCCCAGAGCTTTCCTTCTCTTGCTCTGGAACTTGAGAGTAGATTTTCAAAATCAAGCATAATCCTGCACAGAGAAATCTGATTCAAACTTGTCCACGGGACTTCAGGTCCAAACTCTTCACGAACCCATTTTATTTCATCTGGATGTTCTTGAAGTAGCATTTCCCCGCAGAAGTGATCCCCCTCCTACACTGAGTCTAGAAGGAATTTTGATTCAATACGATCCCGTGTTTTGTCACTGTGTCTGGCAAGTAAAACAGAATTTTATAGCCCTCAACTTGGGAGTCCATATTTGGCCACCAAGGAGAGCTTCCCGAGCTTTTTATTTGATTCTGATGGTTCCTTGATGAAACTCATGAGTAAGAGAGATAGACTTGGCTTGAGGGCTTGTCAGACCGTGAGAGACATGTCTCCTCTCCGAGGTGGGACAGGAGCTCCCTGGGAAGTGTGAGAGGAGTGTCTCTCCTGCTCACTGCAATATGCATTTCTGGGTAGAAAAGCTGCTGCAGCAGGCTGTGGGAATAGGGCTGTGGGAACAGGGCTACCACCTCTACACGGTTGTAGGTTGTAATTGAGATTACGTAGCACGGGATGGACCTTCATTCAATACAAACTGCATTACTCATGTCCCTGAGAAGACCTTATAACCTGGGATAATGCCACAAGCAGTGATTTCTACTCCCAGATTAAGACATTACTCACTAGCCAAGAGCTACCTCCATCCCTCTGCTGCTGGGTGTTGACAATCAGATCTCAGAAACCGATGAGGAGATGCGACTGAAACAACAATCTCCCTCTCTCCCTCAGCAGGGCCCAGGCAAAATCCCTGTTAACCGGATCCCAATGCGTTTAAAATTTATCGTCGATAATCATTACGGCAAGCAGCAGTTGGAAATGAGCACGGCCAAGGCTCAGCGTGGAGCAGCGGTGCTTTGTGCTCGCACTGCTGTAACGTGCTCTCAGTTCACAGCCCCTGCATGGCAGGAATACCAGCTTGCACTGAGAAGTAGCAAAAATGAAGGAAAGAAAAAGAATTGGTGCGTTTTCTTCTTGCTGTCATTTTGGTTTTTAGGCTTGAAAATGCGGAAAGAAGCTTTAAAACTGCTACACGCAAACCTGCTGCTTGGAAGAGGAAATGTATTCAGCACATGCTGGTTTGTGCTACTAAGGCAAGTATGTTTGCAAAGCTCACTGCTAACATCCATTAGGTCATCCACCTTCATATTACAGCCCCACTTCAGTACAAATGACACCAGGAGGTACAAGCCAGGCTGAGTAGATATATTGGAAAAGCAGAAGGGGAGAGGCAGGAGGGGGCTATGAGGTCATCTGCACTGACAGCGTGTTAGGTACTCACATTAGAGCAGAGAACAGAGCCATCTACTTTATGGAACAAGCTTCCAACTGGTAACGAGGCTTGTTCTTCCAGTTATTACACTGAAAGAGCAACATCTGGCCAGGAGCCTTCCAGGGGCCAAATCCTTCTCTGCTGCAACCTTGCTGCTGTCAGCAGAGTAACACTAGGGATGGATTCGCACGCGAGGAGCTAAATGGATGAGAAGGGCAAACCATTTTTGGTCCTGCTTGAAAAAAGATATAAAAATATTGTCTGCGGAACAGGCCAGTCATCTGAGCAATAAATAATGTCACACCTTTAATTGCTTTCCCATACACCAGCGCAGTGCATGATAAACAAGAGGGATTTTTTTGTTTCTCCATAATTATCAGAGGAGAGTGTTTCTTTTTCTGATTTGTTAGCAGCTCGGCCACAAGATCAGAGCAGAGACATTCATTAGGAGGGCAAAGCTGGGAGAATTTCTAACTGGACTTTTAAAGTCCTATAAGAAAAAAGGGAAAGGGAAGGAAAAAATATTACATTTTTAAAGGCTCTCGGTGAGCTTCGGCAGCCGCCGTTTATTGAGATTTCCATAGCTTGTTTCCAATTATTATAAGGTGTCCAGAAGCTATGGCAACACAGCCTCAGTGCCTAAGGAAGCTGCCATCCTCTAAGCAGCAGCCCAGCCCTGGGTACAAAGATATGACTGTGCATGAGGGAAACTCCGGATCAAACAGCAGGCTGGTGGCTCAGCTGACCTCGGTAACACCCAGCCCTGCTCCTCTATTTTTCTATTCAGTGCAGGTGAATAGTTCAAATTTACACCAGCCAACAGAGCATCTCACTCATCAGCAGCTTGGGACTGACCGCTCAGCATCAGCTACTGTCTTCGCTCCCTCCGCACAGAGATGCTGCCTGAATGCTGACATTTTAACAGCACGGTCCCTTCCCTGCACATGATACGGCGCGAGGGAATAACAGGATGTATTAATGTCATTTTAGATAATAATATTCTTCTCAGAGTGGGCTTTCTGGCACCATATGTCCCACTGCGAGAGAACTCTATCCGTATCTCTTCTGTATTAGCTCTAAGCTTGAAAGCAATCCATTTGGGCCATTAAAATGACTTGTGAAATGTGGGATAGTTATCATGTAATTAGGACCACATTTCCTTTCTCTCTCTGCCCAGAGCTCTGCACTGTGATCTCAGTTCACCTTCAGCTTTGCTTCACCTTCGTCTTTCACAGACTGATGCGAGAGCTTTTTAAAGGGTGCTTATTCTGTTTCTTTGCCCCCACCCTCCCTCCTTCTGTCTGAGCTGACAATTTTTACCCATGAGATTTATTTAAGCAATTAAAAAAAAAAAAAGAGAGAGAGAGAGAGAGAAAGGATCTGTGTTTAGAGAGGGTCCAGGGAAAGTTTATGAATGGTCTATGCCTCAGTTTCCATGCTCTGTACAATGGGAGCACAGCACTTCTCTGCCCCCCACTGACGGGATGACTGCAGGTCTCCATGGCCAGGAGTGCAGATTTTGGAAAGATATATAGAGCTGGAGGAGGCTGTTAGAGCCATATGGCCCTCCGTGAGGTGGGGATTACCACAGGGCTTGGAAAGCATGCTGGAGTACCTGGCTTTACAAGGCTGCTGGAGCCCGGAGTGGGGATGAATTCCCTGCTGGACTGCATTTCAAAGCCCTCTGCTCCTCTGCTGCAGGCTGTGCTGGAAAGCGCTGCTCACTTGGACACCAGAGGGGCTGGGATCCCATCACAGCATGCACAGCACTTGGAAGGGAAGCAGAATACCCCTTCCCACCCCCATACTTCCCCAGGGCATGCGCTCCTGGGCTACAGCCATGAACTGAAGCTGCTTGCACCCCTCACTCAGGACCATGACCCCTCCCCCAGCATTTTTTCCCCTCTTCATGCTCTCAGATCCTCTCTCCCAAGCCCAGATGACCACAGCTCTGTGGAAGCCAGCACTAGCAGCATCTCTGTGCTGGAAATGAGCCCACAAGATGTCAGTGCTGGCTCTGGCAGGAGGAACTTGGATATGCAGTGGCCTAGCACACATTGGTACAGGACCTTGCTCCTGGCCATACCTTGTCCTGTAAGGGATCTGCTCTTAGAGTAAGAGATAGTCTCAACCTCTGCATGCTGCCTGCTCTGCACCACAGAACAGCCATCACTGCTCGTGCCCAAGTGTGCAGTGCTATGTCATGATCTCAAGGGGAAAGGAGAAGGCCTGAGACCTGGCCGTGCCATCCCATATTGCAACTAACTCAGCTCCAAATCCATCATCCAAGCCCTGATGCTAATTCTCCACCTCACTTTTCCTCTGGCCAGAGGATGGGAGGATCAGAGATGGGGCCAAAATCTCCCCAGGATTTCCAGAACTCCACTTTTCCCTAGACCCTACCAAAACTCCTCTCTTTGAAAGAGTCCTAGAATGGCTTAAGTTGAAAGGGCCTTAAAGATCACTGAGCTCCAACCCCTGCCATGGGCTGGTTGCTCCTCACCAGCTCAGGCTGCCCCATCCAGCCTTGCCCTGAGCATCTCCAGGGATGGGGGCACCCACAGCTCTGGGCAACAGTGCCAGCTCCTCATTACCCTCTGAGTAAAGAATTACTTCCTAAATTACGTCTAACCTAAATCTCCCCTCTTTTAGTTTAAAGTCGTTTCCCTTTCACCTATCTTTCCTACTGCTCCCTCTCTCCCACCCTTGGAGGGCGTTATTTCTCTGCAGAGCAGGGTGTGCTCCTCACCACCCTTTCCTTTCTGCCTCCTGGCCCTGGAACACCAAGTCATTCTGGAAAGCATCAGTGCTGAGGACACCAAGTCCCAGAAGCACCTGGCTGAAGCCATTTAATGATCAGCTGGGAATGAGTCATGTTAGCAGCCCTGGCCCAAGAAACCCAGCCAGATCCCTCCTCACAGGACTGAAATAGATTATAACTGACTGATTACAGACCCTGGCCAAGTCCTAGTGAATTAGAGTGGCTTGCAGGGGGATGCAAGGATAAGGGCTATTATTAGCATTGCTATTCATTATTTGGGTAGTGCTCCTATTGTCTAAAGTGCTTTCTGAATTGTCGGCAAGGCAGTTCCTCCCCTTAGCACATAGAGTTGCTGGGATCCAAGGGTGTGACTGGAGATGAGCTATGAGCATTGAGCTGGTTATACAAACACTTGTTTGGCATGCATGGATAAACTGGACCATTGGTTTGTCCTGAATAAAGACGAGCTGAAGCTGAATGTTGCCACATAGCTTCTCAGCACCAGGCAGCTACCACTAAGCGCAGTGAGGAAGCATCAGGAGGGTGACAAATTGTCACATCTCTGGGGCAACGTGCCAAAGCAATGTCACAAAGGCTGGAGACGTAGAGTCTGTCTGCTTGAGCACGTTGTCAGCTCTGAAATTCTGGTGGGCACTAAAGGAAGGGAGGCTGATGCTGATGGCTTTTGGCTTCTTGTCTGAAATGGCCCCACGACACTGGTTTTGCTCAGCAATCACTCTAAGCTCTGAGAGGGGCTCACTCAGAGGGTGGTGATGCACTGGAACAGGTTGCACAAGGAGGCTGTGGATGCCCCATCCCTGGAGGCACTCAAAGCCAGGCTGGATGTGGCTCTGGGCAGCCTGGGCTGCTGGTTGGTGACCCTGCACATAGTGGGGGGTTGAAACTGGATGAGCATTGTGGTCCTTTTCAACCCAGGCCATTCTATAATTCTATGTAGCAACTGGAGTGAAATGTCTCACACAAGGTAAATGCTGAGCCCTGAACCAGGTTTGTGCACCTAGAGGCTCCCTGGAAGGCAGACAGAGCTAACCCAGGGCTGGCTTAGGCTCACAAACTGCAGGAAAGGGGAGCAGTTGGGTTTCAGAGAGGTACGAGCTCATTTGCTTTGTGAACTTCTGCTATGTGATCACTGAGGTTGGAATATGTGGTGCTGCCATCTAATGCCTGCTCAGAAAGCCCTTTTCTTCTGTGGGAATCTCAGCTTCTCACTGCTGAACAAGGGGTTGGAAAATATGACCGAAGCATAACCTAGAAATTAGCAGCACAGAAGGCAAATAAATCTTATTTTGCTCACAAGCCTGAATTTCACCCAAGTCCCAGGCTCTTGAAGGCTAGGATGGATAACTGGCTCTTGCAGCTCCTCAGCTGAGCCCTGGTATCTCTCAGATCCTCAGCAGCAGTGGTGACACGTCTAGACACTCTGGGAAACATTCAATCAGGAGAACGAAGAATGGGTCCTGCTGTTAGGAACAATGCAAGAAGAACAAAATGCCCCAGTTTTATTCTGTGCAGCTGTCTTTTAAAAGGACTATTAGGTCACTGAAAGTTTTAGTAACAGCAAAAAATAACTAAAAAAAAAAAAAAAAAACACCAAAAAAAAAACCAACCAACAACAAAAAATTGGAAATGAAACTGTCTATATTTTTGGGAAATTGTTTTTTATATATTAATAGTTTTCGCTTACAACTCTTTTCCAGCTGATTTTTTATTCTTTGAATTCTGTGATTATTAATGGCTGTAGCACTAAAGTTCTTGGAAAAAAAAAAAAAAAGCTCACTTGAGAACCATGTTTTTTGGATTATAAAATATCTGAAAGATATTTTTCTTTTCTTCAGCCAAAGATTGCCCAGTTTTCCCAAGCAGAATTCATTCCATGCCACCACATTGGATCCCTGGGACCAAAACTCATCTTTGATGATAAGCAGGCAAAGAAGCCCATTGCAATATGTTCATCACTTCTACCACACAGCTCTATTCATGTGCAGGAACAGAGATTTGAAATAGGGCTGCCTATTCTGGAGATTGACCAGGTTACGTTTGGGGACTACACTGGTCCTGCAGGACTCAGTTCTGCTCCCTGGAACTACTGAGGGTTTTCTGATGTCACTGAAGATTCAAACCGTTCTCTTGTCAAAAGCAGAATCCAAGAGTTGTGGGACGAGCTGTGGGTAGACACAGACGTGGTTTGTCTATCTGGAGCGTGCGTTGTGGTGGTTGAGATTTCCGCCGACCAACGTGCTTTGCAAAAGACTTGTGGTGTTCCCAGCATAGGGAATTTGTCCGCCAAGCCATCTTCAAGACATGTCTGCATCGCTGCTGGAGGGATGCAGAGGTGGTTCCACACAATGTAAGTCTTCAACAAGAAAAGCCACAGCTAACCCAGAGGCAGACCACTGGGGAAATGATGTAGCAGTTTCTGTGTGCCCAGACTCAGCAACCCTCCGCTGCCCTGGGTTGCACTCCAACCCAGCATTGTCTGCTGGATTGCCCAGCTCAGGGGCATGCAAACCAGGCTCCATTTCTCAGTTTAGATTTGACTTGATGTCTCCCAGCTGGGAAATTCAGCCTAACTACGATACAGGTCAACGCTACCCAATGGCATTGGCTTCATATTCAGCAAAGGAAGTTCAGAGCAGCCAAATTCCCAACTACACTGGGATATGCTCAGTGTAGAAGAAGTGCAATAAGAATGGCCTGAAGGCAGGTTCCCATCATTACAGCTGTCAAGAGGAGATGGCTAGGAAAAGAACACAATAAGAAGAGTAAGGATGAAAGCAGTTACTTCCTGGCAGACCTTGCAGATCTTAGTGAACCCTTACCTCAGAGCCAAAGCTTGGGTTGTTGTGGGTGTGCCTCTAAAGTCTGCCAACTGCCTGCAGTCCTACCTGATCTGCTCTTCCTGCTGGAGCAGATGCGAGATGATGGAGCGTAGGCCTGAGCATTTTATGCCAATGGAAGAGAGGAAGTGATCTCTAAATCTCAGCAGTTGTAGCCAGGCTGCAGCCTTCTTGCACCTCTCAGGTGACCTGGCTCTCTATGATATAGCAACGATTGCTTGCTCATGCCCGAATATCTATTTTCAGGAGACAACAAAGCTGCAGTGTTCTCCAGGAACAGCTTTCAAGGTCTTCCTGAAGTGAATGGAATGAGGAGTTTCCCTGTTTGAGCTCCAACTCATACTCTGCTATTTGAAATTTATCATCTCTCATTACCTCAACAGAGGAAGAAATCAATATGTAGTTTAATGCAAAACAGCAAAACCAGAGCTTTGATTTTAGGGGAAAAAAAGCACCAACCAACCCAAAACACAACAAAATAAAGTAGAAATTGCAGCAAGAATAGGAATTCTTCTGTTTAAAATGTTATTTGAACCATGATAGATGGGCAGAAGCAGCAATACAATAAGATATTGGAGTGCTCCTTTCCTTTGTAAATCTACTCAGTATCTGTGAACTGAGCAGTGTCTCTTTGAATCAGATTGGAGTGGTCTGGGAGTCCTTCCTAGGCAGATGCAGGAGACAGAGCAGCACTGGAGGCTGGTGATTCTTTGACATTTTGATGTTTTTTGCTTACAGTGGGAAAATTCATGGGCAAGGTAATCCCCACCAGCTCTGCATGCATGGACACTAGATCCATTGTGCTTAAAGATGAAGAGAACAGTAGTATGAAGACCTACAAATTAAGATTAGGTAGGTTTCATCATCAAGTGGTTTCCTGTATTTAGCATCAGACAAATATCCCGAATGGTATGGTTGTGTTAAAGGATTGCCATGGAGATGTGGCTTCTTCCAAAGCAGCTTCTTGGTATCCCTATTGCCTCCAACCTTTAGAGGACATCATTAGGAGAGATCAGTTCATCTGGGCTGTCCATGTCTTGGCACCCACTTCACAACATTTCTTATGGCGACTCAGGGCCAGAAAACTTGAGTCAGAACATCCCTGGAGAAATCCAAATGCAGGCAGTCCTATTTCAAAATTGAAATTTTAATCTATGTAGCTCAGCCTTTCCTTCCAAAATGTGTGTGTTTTGTTGGAGGAAAATAAGGAGCCAACCGAATTTCAGCTGCAGAGGGGGGAACACAGCACAACTTTGAGGTTGTTCTCAGTTTTGCTGAAAGTTTTCAGAAATGGAATAAAACTCCAACTGTTTCCCAGATACTAAAAAAGGCTGGTGGGCATAGCAGATAGCATGAGACCAAACAGGCTGTGGGGTTCAGAGGTCATAAAAAGCTGTTCTTTGGATTTTTATTTCTGAGAAGTTTCCTGGAGTAAGACTACCCTTGGGAATAGTATTTTGGGAATCGCCCCATGTACAGGGATGCACTCAGCCTTCTGCTAAACACTGCACCAGAAAATACAGGGAAAAACAGAATCCAGAAGGAATCACAGGATTGCAGAATGGCTGAGGCTGGCAGGAACCCCTGGGTGCTTCTGGTCCTGGCTCTGTCCTCTCTGCACGCTCCTTCAGGTATTTATGGACAGTGATGAGATCCCCCTGAGCCTCCTCTTCTCCAAGCTGAGCAGTCCCAGCTCTCTGCTACTCCTCATAGGAGAAGTGCTGTAGTCCCTTCAGCAACATCATGGCCCTTTGCTGGACTTTCTCCAGCATGTCCAGGTCTCTCTTGACTTGAGAAGCCAGGAGGTGAACACAGGACTTCAGGTGTGGCCTCACCCCAGTAGCAGGAAGGATCAGCCCAATGCCATATGTGCAGCATGGGGGAAAGCCAAGGACAGAGCTGATTCCTTCCAAATCTCAGCCCAGACATGTAACTGTAAAACCATCCTTCCTTCCACTCCTAACCTCAGCTTCTCTCCAGGCCAAAAGTCTGCTCTGTGTAGTATGAATTAGTTCTTCCTTCCTTCCTTTCTCTTGCTGATGTTTAAAAAATAATAGTCCCAATCCTTGAGCAGATACCATCGAGAGGTTAATAAGGATAAACCATTTTTAGATCTCAAGGTATTGGATCATCCTTTGTTATGGCAACAAAGTTTGTTATTCCTTGTTTCCTCTGGTCTTTTATATGCATCATGGTCATCAAGGCTTCAGTCCAGCTCACAGTAAACACTGAAAAACCTCAGGATTTTAGAACTTCTTTGTTGTACAACTGGTAAGAACATTAAAAAAGAGGACAGAAGAAAGCTCGTCACAAACTGGAGCCTCAGATGGCAGGGGGGAAGTTCAACATGAGAAGAAATCTTATGCCAAGAGAGAAGTTATACATGAGTCTTAGCACTAGGAGGCTAGGACAGATGACTTCTATAGGTCCTTTAGAGCCTGCACGACCTTGCAGGTCTACAACACCAAAACCCTCCAGCAATCTGAGCCCAGCATGCAGGCAGATCAGGGGCTCCAAAACTATGAAATGCTGCTGAGCTTCGCCTGATTTCGGTCCAGAGCCATAAATCTCTCCTCACAGAGATTACTCTACGCTTGGACCAAGTTTGCAGAAATATTTGCCAAGGTTCAGCAACAATGTTCAGAGCAAATGTTGAAACCAGGTGTAGTGTGCCTTTCAAGGAGTGTTCTGGAAAGTCCATGTACACCTACAGGAGACTTCTTACCTGCTGCAGCAGCATTCTGCTTGGTCAGAGATGGAGCAGGAATAGATCAGGAGCTTGAGTTCTAATTTCTTCTAATGAATTCATTGAGGAAAGGCTAATGTCTCAAGTTAGCTCTGTGACACCTGTCCTGGCAATACAGAAAATGTGTAAACTACACACAGAAAGGATGTCGTAAATTCCTGGGTGGAGAAACCATCTTTTCTGTTGTGTACCGGATTATACCTTGTACAAATTGCAGGAGTGACCAGATATCCTAAACAAAAAGGGCAGCGTTCCCCAATCTGTACCACTCACTGACAGTAAAACTCCATGACTTCCTCCTTTATTATTTCAGTTTGCCATAATGAGCAAAACACGTAATGTGTTTTGCTTTAGCCAGCACCATTTATATGGTCCTCTCAGCTATTTGCACTGTTAAAAAGACAAAAACAACACCGGAGAGCAGTGCTTTCAAAAATTTGGATTTCAGCATTTTCAGGACGAGACATTTCCATTTCAAAATACACCACTTCTTCAAAAAGGAATGTAAACAGAAGAAAGATGACCTGCTCCATTTTATCTGTGTTTTTAATCTTACTGAAGAAAACAGAAATATTCTGCAGGGGGAAAAGCTCCATGACAACTAAATTTGGAGGGAGCTGGCCAACAAACGGAAAAGGTTTGCTATTCAAAGGAGTGATCACTCAGCTCTTCAGCACTGGGACATCAGGAAGGGTTGGATCCTTTCAGCTTTTCTTTGTCCCCCCCCTATCTCAACTGCAAAGTCTCATGCCCAGACATCAGCTGGGACGGAAGAATATTCTGAACTTTTTGTCACAGGGGATTTGCTGATGTTTCAGTGTTTGCTCCATGCTCTGAGAGCGCACACACACACAAAAAAAGTAGAAATTCCAAAAATAGATGCAGGACCATTGTCCAGGAAAAAAAGGAAAAAAAATAAATAAATTAAATAGTCATTTAGAAATGTCAGAAGTGACGTGATATGTAGGTGGATCGAAGTGATGAAGATCAGAACACTGGATGCTTATTTTGGAGTAATTACATTGCTGAACCTAATTTCCCTTTGTGCTTTGTCTTACAGAGACCTGCCCTTCTGATGGATGGAAGAAAAGGGAGACCCAGGAGAAGGCTCTCAGTGTAATTACTTGAGAGGAAATATGGGCTAGCTGGGCCATTTATATGCTATTGCTGTTGGATGCTCTTCTTTGTACTATGCAAGCATGTCCCTAGATTAACACTATCCCCATGGAGTCAGCCAACACAAAAGTCACTCTTTGCCTCGTGGGCACTGAGGTCCTCCTGAGTGCACAACCATAATAAAGAAAATAACCTGGAGCTGCACTATTCATGGGGGATGTTGAAGTGTATTCTGAATTGATTTGAAACCAATCCAATCAAAAGAATGAAATATTCCCCAATCAGGTCAAACTGACCAAAATGAAGTGTTTCATTTCAGGTTCATCTCCCCCCCCCCACTCTTCAAAATAAAGTAGAAAGTAATATAAAAAGAAGAACACAGAAGGTTTTCAGCACAATCACATTTCTTCCCCTTGGAAAGCAGCGAATCTGTGGAAGTGGCAAGTTCCTTTGAGAGATATTTCTCATCAGCACTTCTGCACTCTTTGCAACCTCCACGCAGTGCTTCGTTCTGATCCTAGGGCTTCCTGGGAATTCTGGCTCAGATGCCTCCTTTGTCTGCCCCAAAATCAAGCTCCATGCTCAGAGGATACCATCAGAAATCCACTGCAGACAACAAAGCATCCTTGGCCACCAGGAGTCTGAGATCACGACATACCTAAAATATGTTCCAATGAATGCTGGCTTCCTTCCTTTTCGTGTATTTCTGCAAAAATAAAGTGTGCATACACGTGTGTGTATGTGCTGTCCCATTTTTATTGGTGGAAAACAGCATCATCTTGGGGCAGTATCGCTACCTGGCAGGAGAAGCAGAGGAGTTTGGGACTTGCACAGCACCAAGCCATTTCCTCAGTTCTGTGCTGACTGCTGAAACAGCTATTAGTGCTGAGCAAGGTGTGACAGCAACACACCAGGCTCCTGAAAAGTGGAGGAAGACCAAAGGCATTTTCCTCTTTGATACTCCGAGAGATGATAAATCATCTTTTCAGAGAACAGACGACACAAATTCCTAAATGCCTTTCCCAAAGAGTGCTGAGGGATTCTTGAGGGAAAAGGCAATCAGAGAGTAGGTGAGAGAGGGCATCCATCAGCACTCAGCCACCAAAGCACCTTTCCTGCTCCAGAATTCTGGCTTTCAGCAAATCCCTTACGACGACATTCTGCATTGTACCAGCTAGCCAAGGAGTTGTGCAATTAGATGTCAAATATGTTTGGAGAACACAGTGTGTAAACGGGATGTAATGCAATACTACGTGTTTATTTCTGAACATGAATCCAAGTAAATCCATCCATGGCTCCTTTGCAAGACAAATAAAATCTACCAGCTTAAGACTTCTTGCCGTATTTCTTCTCTTTCCTCTTTCACTAAAGAACTGGGATGAAATGTTTTTAATAAAACCCTCTTTTTTATACATATATATATCAAAGTTCAAATAAATCTTTACTATAATCAGAAGAATGCAGAGAACTGTAAAAGTTTAGAAGGGGTCACTTCTGACTGGCCCCTACTCCATAAAGTACAGTTTGATGTCCTGTAGTTTATAGCTGTACAAAGCTCAGCTCTTCTGCATTCAGATTGGCTGTTAATGTTGTAATGATGTTTAACTGCTGACAAATGAATTACAGGTGGGGAGCGCATTGCCCATTTAAGACAAGGACTTTTTAAGTAAAAAAACCTGTCATTTTTATTTGGTTGCATTTTTTATGCTTCTTTTTAATTCCCTCAAGCAAACAGATTAAGGAACATCATAGCTTGTCAAGTAATGTATGTTTGTAAAAACACCACATCTCTTTGATGCGTCTATCATGCGCTGGAGTGGAGAGACGGGGGTTTTCTTTCACTTGCAGTGTAGCTTCTTTTTATTTTTTGCCACTAATTATGGAATTTCTCATTAAAATAACAAGAAGCACATCTGGCTGGGATTCCAGCACGTGTTTTCACTTTTGCAAACCAATGGGAACCATATGCTTTCTTCCTTCCTCCATGTCCCATGCAGCAATGGCAACATGCAGTCCAGCAGCAGCATCCATGCAGGGCTTCAGTAGCCCCACCACCAGGAGAAGATGCTCTTCCAAAGGCAAGATTAGTGGAAAACCAGCTCTCCCTGGGCATGGGAATGAGGTCACGTTCAGTGGTTGGTTTCAGACCTTTACAAATGACACCATTCTGTGGGTTTTGGACCTGCTTTTCCTTTCTTCTCCCTCTTAGGCCTTTTTCCTCTCTCCTTCCTCTCCCCTCCCTTCACGTCCCATTGCATTGTTCTCATGGCAAAATTAACTCACGCAGACCTGCAATAGTTATTTATAAACCCTCCTTGAATGCCAAAGCGCCATGAACAATCATTTCCCTCCAGTTTACAGGAACATTCAAAGTACTCCAAAACATATTTTCAACATAACTCATCACTTTGAAGATGAGTCCAAGCTTTTGTTCGTGTTTATTGACAGGAAGTTGTTTTTCATTGCTCAGATCAGGAGGGGGACGATGGGGGGAAAGGAGGAGGAATGGGTTTGCCAAAGTGGTTGGAGCTGTACCCTCCAAAACCTTACTCTGCATTCCTGGCACACGTCTTGGCTTCCCCAGCCACCCATCGCCTGGCCCCACTTGCCAGTCCCCTTCTCTCTGTACGAGGAGGAACTCACCCCCTTTCCTTTTCAGGAAGGAAAAAACTCATTGGCGCATAAAAAGTGGTCAATCGGAGTAAGGACTGATGCAGGCAGGTGAGAAGAGGAGGAGAAATTTCTGTTATTCTGCACGGCTACATAGGAAGAGGGTGTTTTGTGGGGCACCGCTCCTCTCCTTGGCTCTGGAGAGCAGGGGTGAGGCACAAACCCCCATTTCATCTCCCGGAGTGAGGCTGTGCTGGGGAGCGGGCCAGCACAGCAGGATCATCCCCTTTCGCAATTTGGAGGCTTAGGGGAAATTGTGACTCATTGCGGGGAGGAGGAGTAGAGGGGGGCCCAGCTGAATCACCGTGCTGTTGCAGTACGGGCTCTCCATCCCCAGCTTGGGGCTCGGGGGGCTGACAGTTCATTGGGGTATTCCCCATGGGGACAGGCAGGGTGGCCAACTGAGGATGGGAGTTATTCCACATGGGCCGTCCTCAGAGATGAAAATCTGGAGAAGAACCAAAGCAAATAGTGATGGGAGAGGGGCAACCCAAGCGTCCCTGTTGCATGCCATGGGTCAGGTGCCCCTGGTTCCCACCTCAGCTCCCAGGTGAAGTCTTTTCTGCTGGCTTAAACCATCCTGATTTTCAGCAAAGAGCATCATCCTTTCTTGAAAGGCAGGATGACACTCATCTGCTCCATGGCTGGTCGCTGGTGGAGGAAGTCACCAGAGGAGCAGGACAAGTCTCTGCTGGGAAGAGGCAGCAGAGCCCAAGATGAGGATCTCAGCCAGCAAAAGAGGATTTCCATCACAGGAAAGCACCATGTAAAGCACCACAGGCCAGTTGGTTTTGACCCGGTGTGCAAAATTTGAAACCGATCAGCAGCTCTGGCACAAATCACTGCTGTGCTCTGTTTAGCAGGGAAAAGAGAGATTTTAAATAAGGTTGTATCAACCTTTTTTATATTGACAATGGGACTGGTTATTATATACTGTGCGCCTGAGGTTCTTCCACTGAAAGGAGCATAACACAACACTGGGGGCAATTCTTGATTCCACTTACTCCCAATAATTATTACTTCTTGGCTTGTTCCTACACCATATAGTGTAATGTTATTGCTTGGAATGGTATGTTAACTCAGTTTTTACTGATACCATGTGTTCTCCCTCTTTTATCCCAGTAGTGTGTCAAGAACTGTTTTTCTAAGGATGGTCAAGGGAATATGATTCTAATATTACTGTAGATGATATAAAAAGTTTTATAGACAGTGTTCCACGTTTGAACTGGTATCCCAGCCTTCAGACTTGAAGGCCTTAATAAGGCATTTGAATTGCGAGTTTTGAAGGCTCAGATTGGCCAGTGAGGTAGAAAAGGCACTTCCTTGATCACAGGCAATTGCCAGTTTGAAAGTCTGGGTGCTAGAACTGCGCTTAGAGTTAAAAAAAAAACCCGACAGAGCAAAACAGAACTCTCTGAAAACTAGGCTTTCAACATGCAATTTCAGGCGTTTGGCTCTAGAACCATGATTTAAGCCTGAAAAATGCACAGGGCCAGGTTTCTTACTGTGTTATTCCCATTAGTGGACCCGTAAAACCTTGCCTGTTAATGCGACAGTTGCTGCTTTTGTCGTCAGAGCTTGGGTAGAACAGAGGTCCTCCATAGCTCAGAGTAGAAGCTGCCAAATTGGCTGCAGAGCAAGACAAAGAGATGCTTATGGAGGAGCCCTGCATGTCGCACCCATGAGAAACTGCTAGAAACTGCAGGAGACAAGTACGTCTCTTTCTGCTGCAATCGAGATGTCTGTTTTCACCAACAACACGCTTTCCTTTTCAGTCATCAAGGTATTTCTTTCCAGCTTTTATAGCAGGACAGGTCCAGCATGCTAAAGGGGGGGCTTTGAAGGCAGATAGCAACAGCAGGCAGAGTTTTCCAACTCTGTTAAACTTTTACGAGCACTTCCATAATAGCATTTCCAACACTTGGGCCACAACTGCAGTGACAGTTGACGCCTAATACATCATAATCTGCTTTCTATTTAAAAAAAAAAACAACAACGATGCTGTTTTATTTATTGCAGGCGATTACCTACGCATGGAAATAACATGCCTGGAAATTCCAACACTTTTGTCTGGGCAGCAGGCAGACTTGTCCTGTCTGAAGGAGTGTTCACCACTGGAGCTGCGCTGTCCTAAT